>NC_051074.1:57945593-58258093 GCF_004664715.2 Peromyscus leucopus
GCTTTCTACCACCACTCCCTGGGATTAAAGGCTCACTTTTTGGGATTAAAGGCATGTATCACCATGCCTGGTTGTTTCCAATGTGGCCTTGAACTCACAGAGATCCAGAGGGATTTCTACCTCCGGAGTGCTAGGATTAAAGGTGTGAGTGCCACCATTTTCTAGCCTTTGTATCTAGTGGCTGTTCTGTCTCTGACCCCAGATAAGTTTATTAGCATGCACAGTATTTTGGGGAACACAATACCACCACATCCCCTCATGAGGTTTCCTCTATTTACGTCTGGGTCACTCACCTATATCCCAGTTCACGCACGAAGAAACTTCTCAAAACAAGTGAATCAATGAAACATCACCTGTGGTTTCCTATAATCATCTTCACTTTGAATGAAGCAAGAAGCTTCCAGGCTCTCTTTCTATGCCCACCCCTCCATCTGCTCTCTTACTAGCTAGAGCTCTCTCTATTGGCCCCATCATTTCCCCCTTTATTTTGTATTTTATGTGTATGGTTGTTTTGCCTCAATTATCTTTACACCACGTGCGTGAACTGCCCTTAGAGGTGAGAAGAAGGCCTCGAATCCCCTGGGATTGGAGTTGTTGAGTGTTGTGAGCTACCATGTGGGTGCTGGGAATTGAACATGGGTCCCCTGGAAGAGCAGCCAATGCTCTTCACCTATGAACCATCTCTCCAGCCTTTCATCTGAGCTCTTTTAATTAATCCATAGCTTGTCTTGGATTGCTTACATTACACGTTTGTGATGTGTGCTTTAGATGCTTTTAATTTTGGAAGAGATTTTCCTTTTTGGGTAGATGATTTTTAATTAGATGACTGTGAGATTTCACAAGAACATAGATCCAATTTGCTTTGGGAGTTATAAGGTGAGAACAATTTTAAAGTCACACAGATGGAGGGACTAGCATAACACATTCATTTAAGATGAACAGGGCTGGAGAGATGGCTCAGTGGTTAAGAGCACTTGTTGCTCTTGCAGAGGACCTGTGTTTCGTTCCCAGCACCCACTGAAGTTTGCAGCACCATAGCCCCAGTTCCAGGGGAATCCAACACTCTCTTCTTACTTCCTCAGGTACCAGACTAATGCATGGTACACAATCATACATACATGCAGGCAAAACACTCAAATACATAAAACAAAATAAACAAATCAATAAATAATTGTAAAGATTAATAATCAAAGAGCAAGAATATCACATTAAATTTTGCACTTGGTGTGAGGAGAATGTAGAGGGGTTGGAGCCCTCAGATACTGCTGGTAGACGCATAAAATGGTCCATCAGCTTTGGAAGTAGACTGGGAATTTCTGAAAATATTAAGCAAGTAGCTGTCATGTACTCTGACAGTTCTATATATACACCCAAGAGAAATATGCACCCAACATAAAATCCTGCATTTGAATGTTCATAGCTATATTACTTATAAACCAGAAGTTAGATATAAGCCAAATGTGTATCAATAAATAAATAAAATGTGGTGAAAATTTCCATTTTAAAGCTCTTAGGTTGCATAGGTTTCTGCTTCCTTGACCTCTGAGGTTAGGTTACATGGTTCTAAACAGATTTAATATCAATTATGTAGTAGTCTTGAGTTTTTTTTTAAGTGCTTTAATAAAATATAGAGTGCCGGGTTTACACACAACAGAAATTTGTTCCTCACAGTTCTGGAGGCCGAGATGCTCAGGGTCAAGGTACTGGCAGGTCTTGTGTGTCCAGGGATGACCTGCATTCTTCTAAGTGGTAAAAGTCATAGGTAGCTCTCTGGGGGCTTCTTTGAACAAGTACTGATCCCATTCATGAGGGTCCTGCTCTTATTGACTAATCCCCTTCCAAAGATGCTGTTTCCTCTGCCATCATTTCCGGGAAGTGCAGGTGGGGTGTGGGGGAGCACGTATAAACTAGAGTGCAGATGCTTTTCTTCCTGATCTTGATTTCATCTGGAGAGGTCTCTTGTTCAAAATTCGATTATGGTATTTGTTTTAGCTGTACTTCATTCTGTTATTTCCATAATGATTTGAATTCCATAACTTTGAAGCTGACAATTAATCCAGGTTTAGTTTTATACACAATTGATCTTTTAAGACTCACTCTGTGATCAAATACATCTGTTGAATTTAGGACCCAGGATTTTCCCCTAGCACACAAACATATTCTCCCCCTAACCCACACTCTGGGCATTAAACCAGGGTCTTGTACATGTTGGGCAAACACTCTGTGACTGAGTACCTGCGTCTACTTCTAGTTCTTTTTCTAATTTTTGAGACAAGGTCTCAAAAAAGTTGATCAAGCTGACCTTGAGCTCACCCTTAGTCCAGTTAGGCCTTGACTTTGGAGTCTTCCTGCTTTAGGCTCCCAAGTGCTGGGTCTCCAAGAATGTGCTGTGGTCCCCAGTGCAAAGATCTCATTTTGAAGGAATCATAAACAAAGAAAAAGAATTATTATTAAAACACTTTTTTCTTGCTTCTTATAATAATAGTTTTTAAACTTTGGCACACTCAGGAATATTAAAATCAAGGGTAATTTGAGATCTGAGTAGCAGTGCTGATAAAGGCTTTATTATTTATGTGAGAAGAAATACTCATCAAATAGTATTAAAATATGACTTATTCAAAATATCTCTGGTTCTTGGCTGAGTTTAGTAATTAGTGAGAGCTCATGGCAATAGCAGCTAGAAAACAAAAATGTACCTTCGTAGGGAGAGCAACTGATTTTAAATGCCTTAGCTTTTTTCCCTGTTTTTTGTTTTGTTTTTTTGCTTTGTTTTGGGTTTGCAGTGGTTAATTTGATGGATTTGAGAAAATTATGTTGAATTGGGAAGATTCTTGGATTCATAGCTTCTTGGCATGACCTCAGTGAGCCTGGCTTCTTTTTATGTGAGCATTTGTACCCATGCTGTCCTGCTTTAGATGGTAAGGCTTACAACTCATCCAGCATTTGATTATTAGTCAAGTTTCAGCGTAGAAACTCATGTCTGTATGTTCATAAGCCTTTAGAAGTTATTTCATTTGGGGGCAGCCGTGATAGGAAACACACAGACATCTGCACAATGAACTGGTGGCTGCAGCTGGTTCCTGTTCCCCCTCGAATCTGGTGCAGACCTGGGCAGAGCGGGGATCTCAGTACAGTGTAAGTGTAGAGACTGATATATCTGGGATTTGTGAAAACGATGATTTACTCATGAACGAGTCCTTACTTGATCAGTGAGTGCTCGGTGAATTACAGAGGGCCCTGTAGGCTTCACATCAGTGTCTCATTCCTTTCTTCTGAGGACCGCTGTTTTCCTTTACTGTGGTGGTCCCTTGGAATGGCCTTTCACAGCAAGGTCTGTTCTCATCCGTTTGTTTTGGGTTATGTGTGCTGTTCTTGGTCACTTCAGGACAGTCTGGCCCAGAATGTTTGCTTCTGTCTCAAGTCTGCAGAATAATCCAGAGTGTTCCCCTTTTCTCTATTTGGTGTCTCTTGTCCTCTTGTGGAATCGGTGTCTTCTTACTCTGGTGGCATCAACCTTGCTCATTAAAGCAGACTTTTAAACATATTCTTGAAACACAAGTAGTTTTGAACTAGAACGTAAGTCAGGTACATTCAGTTGCACAGAATGGTGGACTTCGGAGTAAGGGAGCCAAACACAGCTCCTCTAGACACTGCCATTTAACTCTGAGTCCTCTGCTTTAGGTGGCTCCAAATATGTGCAGGCAGGTGGCAAGGCTCAGAGTGAAAGTGTCTGTTGCCAAGCCTGATTGATGACCTACTCAATCTCTGGGATCCACATTGTAGCATGAATCTTAAAAGTTCTTATTAATAAAATCAAACCCGAGGCAAGTTATTGGGGTCCATGCTGGTAGATCAGAGAGACAGAACAAGCCACAGCTATCTCACCTCGCCGGATCCTCAGCTGGTCCTGTTTCCTCAGACTGGAGGCTTCTGTGTCCTCATCCCAATGACTCTCAGCTGAACTGCTGCTGGAAAGCCTGAAGCTTAACCAGCCACATGCTTAACCAGCCAAATGCTTAACCAACCAAATGCTTAACCAGCCAAATGCCTCTAGTTTCTGGTCCCCACGCCTTATATACATTTATGCTTTCTACCATCACTCCCTAGGATTAAAGCCTTGCTTCCTGGGATTAAAGGCGTGAGTCACCATGCCTGGCTGTTTCCAATGTGGCCTTGAACTCACAGAGATCCAGAGGGATTTCTGTCTCTGGAATGCTAGGATTAAAGGCGTGAGTGCCACCATTTTCTAGCCTTTGTATCTAGTGGCTGTCTGTTCTCTGACCCCAGATTAGTTTATTAAGGTACACAATATTTTGGGGAACACAATACCACCACACCACATGATGGAACAAAATACCCAACTCCTACAAGTTACCCACCCTATGACCTTCACATCCCTCCCTCCCTCCCTCCCTCCCTCCCTCCCTCCCTCCCTCTCTCTCTCTCTCTCTCTCTCTCTCTCTCTCTCTCACACACACACACACACACACACACACACACACACACACACATACACACCCCAAAAATCATCCAGTCTAAAGAAGCCTGCTGATACATTGAACGCTGTCATAGTGAAGATGGTATTTCAGCTGATTAAAAGAGGCTATAAAGGGAGAAAATAGGAATCAATGGGGGAGAAAAAATCCAGAGAAGACACAAAGCAGAAAGCCCCAAATAGACACTGATGGTTCCCATGATGATACAGTGGGTGAAATTTAAGACCCCTGTCACTGGGAAGAAGTTGGTGGAGCCCCTGCGCCGGGCTAAGACCAACACAGACTGGTTTCCTCCCCCTTCGTTTCTTTGCTTTGTACTCTCAAACACAATCAACTAATCCAAGGTATTTTCCCGATTATTTCACCTGGGTCTAAATTAAAACACAAAGAAACTTCAAACCGTAAAAGTGATGTATCATAAACTCCATGTTTTTAAAGTAAAAATGTAAAAAGTAATAGTGTTTTTTTATATATAAAAAAAAAATCTTTCCCGTAGTTTGTTGTGTTTTCCCTCCATAACTCCCAGCTGATTGTAAACCTGTTTCTATACCCAAGTCTGTACCTCTGCGAGCTGTGACTTTGAGAGTGACATTGGGAGTTTTGGTGTCACAGTGATCTAAACAGGCACCTCGAGTGACCACCAATGTTGCGGTTGATGTTTGGAGGGCAAATTTGAGAACAAAATAAACACTGGCCTGCCGGAAGTTACTAAAGGCTTGAGGATGTTTGTTTGGCCAGAGAGGTAACCAAACTGTAGAGTGGTACCAGGCATCGGCCCTGGTCTCCATCCTCCGTCATTATTTACTGGGTCAAGTTTTATTCAGCTCAGTGGGTAAAAGGCAACTTGATATTTGGAACTCTCACATGAATTCCAAAAAAACTCCATTCGGAATATAAGCTCCTCTTTGCAAAATTATAGGGTGGTTGTTTTATTATATTTTTCTTTATTTTGTTTTATTTCTTTGACGAAACTTGTTACTTTTGTGGCATATCTCCTTAGTTGTTTTTCCACAAGTAAGGTCATTTGTGGAATGGCCTGACTTAATTGTCTCAAGCTCTTCAGCAGCCCAGGAGATGGAATGAAAGGCTGGATGCATAGATAGTTCACTGCGTTTAAGGACCTCTTGCCGAATTGTTAAGTGGTAAAACATCCCAAGCCAAAAAAACCCACAGGGAGATAAAGATGAGCAAAGTGTATTAGATGTGGTTACTAAAGGAGCACAATGATACCCGTTATTTTATATCATTGATATAGGTTCATAATACCTTTCTGTTGTTAAAAAACACAAACTAGTAGATACAGAACGCAGCTGACAACGTAAGAGTGTCGTCTTTCTAGGGCTGTGTGACGTTTAGAGCGAAGGGATGGAACAAACTTGGACTTCATGGATGTTTCTGAGTAAAATGCCAAGTTTTTAGACTCTGGAAGGAATCGCCTAAGTCAGGAGATGGATGTTCCCTTTCTTTTTAAGTTCGCCTCGTGACTTGCATTGGGATTTTAAAAACATACTGTTTTCAGGGTCAACAGCAATGCCTCTGTTTTCCATGGAAAATGTATTGATTTGGATAACTCCATTTTTAGTCCTCCAGGGCGGTGTGCTAGTAAATAAGAGAATGGAAAGTGACAGGAGGGGCCGCCTGTCTGTAGTGGGCTGGGGCTGGGGCGGCGGCTCTGCCTTTTGCTTTGTTTACATACAAGTCCTTTCATTTAGATTCCTGGTTTGGCAAAATATTAACTGGAAACAATTCCAAGCTTCTTTAGCTTAGATTTGTTGAGCCTGAGGTTGGTATTTCTTCACAAATACTGATGGCTTTTCCTTTGCTTAAAATAATAGAAGTTTTTTTTTCTTTAAAAAAAAAAAGAAAAGAAAAAAGAAAAAGAGAATTGTGTAAAGAAAGAAATGTATTTTGTTTGGCCTCGCAAAAAACCACTTGGCTCCAAGCAGCCCATATTTCTTGACTCTGCCTGTGCCCTGGAGCTGTGCAAGGGTAGATGTTTTTAAAATGAGATTGGAGTTTGTGGATTTGCATTCCTCTCAGTTTTTGTACTGTTGTCTTAGTTGGCCCTGCACTGGAAAGCCTGAGTGAATTTCCTTAATGAGACCTAACAGTAGGGAAGGGTGGTGTAGAAAATGCTCTGCGAGCAGCTAATTGGGAAAGGACTTACTTCTTCAGATGATTGCTTTTTAAATGAAATTTCAGACAATTACATGCTAGATAGACTCTCGTAAGTCATTGCAGGCTATTCAAAAGTTGTGACATGAAAGTGACCCAGAATTTAAAAAAAGGACCAGGTCAGCTTCATTGCTCATTTGAACTAGTTAGCATTCCCCGTGGAAAGTGCTCCACTTTTCTGATATAATTGATGTGTGTCACCGATGGAACCAGCCAGCCTACAAGGTGCACGATGATTTTTCCTGCCTCTTCTGCTTTCTTGCTCGTGGTGGTGCTGGGGATGGAACCCAGGCCCGTTTCACTTTAAAGCAGCCTACATTTTTCACAACTTGACAGTGATCTGAGTCACCCCCCTTTCCACATATAAAGCAAAGTGCTAAGGAAACCCATCCAAGGTTACACAGAGGACCCTAAGCAAAGCCAAAACACATGCAGAGTAATTGCTCCTGGGTGCTGTTTCCTGTTCGTGCCCTAGATCTGTGGTACTGATGGAGATTTCCAAGACCTTTCCTCTCAAGTGCTTGAGACTGAAAAAGCATGTGTACACAGTATACGCATGCCATTGCTCTGAAGCAGAACCCCTTGTGATGGACGCATAGCACTCCCTCCCGGCCCGCGGCCATGCCTCCAACATGCTAGTGGTGAGAGTTGATCAGGTCCTGTGGACTCCTGAGTCAGTAGCAGTCTCTTCAGCTTGCAGCAGCAGGGGAGCCAAGTGCTGTGAGTGAGCAGCCGCGATTCTCAGCCCAGTTCAAGGCCTACTTAAGTGCTTTTTCAAAAGCAAGTTTGGTATGACATGTGAGGGAAGCAGGAAGGACCCAAAAAGTAGGATATTATGGTAGGCAGAAAGTAGCATAGAAGAAGAGATATGAGAAAGAGAGAGGGGGGATTAGGTAGGCTATGAGTTCAAGTCCCAGCTTTGTAAGTTCCCAAGTGTGTCACTGAAATCTACTACTGTGACACAACTGTGTTCACAGTGACCAATAACCAGATGTCATTATTTATCAACTAATGAAAAATCCCTTGCTGAGAGGGTGGCTCCAATTTGAAGTTTAGAGAGGGCACGCTTGCTTTGCGGTGGAGATGTTGAGGGGACCAGCTGGGGTTGGCTTGTGTGGACTGTGATAGAACACCTACACAGAGTTTACTTGAGAGTGTATCACCCCCAGGCCCCCCCCTCCTTCCTGTTTCTTTCCGTCTTTGGCTTATCCATCCCCATTGTTTTAGTGGGTTGGCTGTTACATCCTTACTCTAGGGGACAGGATAGAGGATGAGCACAAGGACCCACCTATGTCCCTAACAAATAGGTTTCCTTCAAGCGGCGTATTCCACTTAATCGTGAACCCTCAGATGCCAGGGGTCGGGGGAATGGCTTTCACTGTTTCTCTAGGGGTCCATGCGGTTTGTTTCCCCACCCTTGTGCGTGGACTGACTCGAGAAACTATGGCATGTTTAGGGAAAACTATTTTTCATGATAATAGCAGTAACTCATATTTGAAATGCCAAAGAAATTGTGTTTAAAAATATGTATGAACCTTCTCATCAGCTTTTTTTAACTATACATGTAATGTCATAATTTAATTTAAAAAAAAAAAAAGAAGAAATGGAGCCTTAAAAAATGGAGGTAGTTTGCCCCAAATGACATTAGTAGGAAGTGGCAGGGTGGAGCTGAGAAATGGACATGTCCTTTCGGGGTCCCAAGTGCTCGATGATTACTTTGCCTCCTACTTTGAATGTTTTCGTCTGAGAGTTTATTCATGTCTATAACTTGAGTTTCAAAACTTTCTCTCCTATTTAGTTCTTCTTAAGTTTCCCAGACCTTATGTTTCATGTTCCCCTTTCATTTCTTTTTAACTTTTCTATCTTTAACTGTTTTTGTGTTTTTCATAGATTTTTAACTCTTGGCTAGTTAAGTTGGAGCTGTCACTTCTTACTTTGGTGGGGATTCGGTTTGGAGCACTTTGTTATTTATTCACAGGTCAGCCCTAAAAGCTATTGAGGATGACAGGGTGAGTAAGAAATAGTCCCTTCCCTGGAGGCATTTACATAATTCCTTAGAGAATGGGTTTTAAACAAGCCTGTTAACATCAAATTAGGTTCTGACATTATATGCAAATCGGCGTTGACCTACATGCAGACACCCATTTGCGCTTGTAATTACGAGTGCATCATGGTGTCTCTGATCGCCACCCATCTCTTGAAAGCATTCCTAAGGTACTAGATAATTAGGCAATACTATTTTAGCACTTTTTATAATTTCCCTTAAGTAACCTGGTTTATATTGTTATGTTTGTAGTAAAATCTTGATGCTAATTTATACAAAAAAGAAACTTGATAATATCTGCTTTTTAAAGGCAGGAGTTAAACATGCTTATTTGTAGAAATGATTCATGACATTTTGAATAATGTCAGGAATAATGAACAGGTATATTAGTGTATACATATATATACCAACATAAAATGAAGGCTGGCATGAAATGTGAGGCCAGAGCCTGTCAATAATACAAGGCTATGGGGCTCTGTCACCCATGTACTTTTCCACAGCATTGAGAAAAAGGATGCTTTGTCTCTTAGGATGGGGAAGACCTACTCAGTGTGTGGATGTAGAAATCCCATAGTGTGAGAAGGGATTGGAAGCATTCTTGTTCTGTCTTTTCTTGGCTTTGTTTAGTTAAAGAAGGTAAAAAATCAAATACTTGGATTTTTTTTTTTTTTCAGGAACTGTAAAAGCTATTCAAAGTTTTGGGATGACCAAAGACAGTGGGTAGCCATTAGAAACTCTGTTTTAGAGTGGTGATGTCACCAAAGTGCTGAGAAGGAAGAGTCTTCTAAAAGATTTGAGGAATAAATGTGTTTAGGAGACAGGAAACTAGTGGTATGGTACTTATGTAAAACGAGGCCCTCAAATAGTGGGGTCATGCTGGGGCTCAGAGGGAACAGAGAGGACCGGACACTGGGAAAACAGGAAGAGAATGAGAGCTGACTGTAGCTAGAGTTTTCCTGCCTTGCTCACAGTCAGGACAAATCTTTGTCAGCCGCCAGTCCCACAGCCGCTCAGACCCAACCAAGTAAACACAGAGACTTATATTGCATACAAACTGTATGGCCGTGGCAGGCTTCTTGCTAACTGTTCTTATAGCTTAAATTAATCCATTTCCATAAATCTACACCTTGCCACATGGCTGGTAGCTTACCGGCATCTTCACATGCTGCTGGTCATGGCGGCGGCTGCAGTGTCTCTCCTCGTCAGCCTTCCACTTCCCAGAATTCTCCTCTCTCCTTGTCCCACCTACTTCCTGCCTGGCCACTGGCCAACCAGTGTTTTATTTATTGACCAATCAGAGCAATTTGACATATAGACCATCCCACAGCAGCTGACTGCGCTGGAAAAGGAAGAAGGAGGAAGTCATTGGTGGTGGCGTTTCGGATGATTAGAATTTTATAACAACCAGGTGTGGGAGGGGCCTGTGAGCACCGGTTAAAGGGGTGCCAAAGCCCCTTTTACTCATCGTTATGATCGTTGTTGTGTTCTGAAGCGGGACTCCCCACGTAAAGCAGGGTAGCCTCCTCTTGGGATGCCTTTGCTGGGTGTCAGGGTGCTGGGACTATAGGCATGTGCCACCACACCCCGCTCCAAATGGCCACCCCGTGGCATCCTTGTAAGGTCACCCCTTTGATGACTGTCTCAGTGCTCTGTCCTGCCTTTCTCCACCCCGCCCTTTCTCAGCGGATATCAAGGAATTCTTCCAGGGATTGGAAACTGTGAGAAAATGAAACTAAGATGATTACTCCAAAGTGGGTAGTCTCCTGACTGAGCGATGCTCTAGGTCTCCTGAGACATATATGTCATGTGTGCCGACTGCTCCCCTGACGCAGTGGGTTGTATCCTAGGCATTTTTCGTCGACCACAACTCCCGAACCACCACGTTCATTGACCCTCGGCTCCCGCTCCAGAGCAGTCGACCCACGAGCGCGCTGGTTCATCGGCAGCACCTGACGAGGCAGCGCAGCCACAGTGCCGGGGAGGTGAGTCACGGCTTTTCGGGACTGACCAGTTGATTGACAGGAGCTGCTGGGATACGGATGTAGTGCTTTGTGAAATCATGTTGCCTTATTGTTGTTGTTTTTTGTTTGTTTGTTTGTTTGTTTACTATTTTTACTTTATTTTATTTTGGTTTAGTTTAGTTTAGTGCATCATTTAGAGGCTTAGAAAGTTTTGGAATGTTGCTGGGCGGTGGTGGCGCACGCCTTTAATCCCAGCACTCGGGAGGCAGAGGCAGGCAGATCTCTGTGAGTTCGAGGCCAGCCTGGGCTGCAGAGTGAGTTCCAGGAAAGGCGCAAAGCTACACAGAAAAACCCTGTCTGGTAAAACAAAAAACAAAAAGAAAGAAAGAAAGTTTTCAAAAAGAAAGTTTTGGAATGTTGGCAAGGTTTCTCTGAAAATACCTCTAGGCTAAATTGCAAATTTAATAGCTGGGGTATATGATGAAAGATTGAAGAATAGAGTTTCATATTTAACTCAGAGGGAATTGGTAATGCCAAGTGCTCACAGAAGACAATATTGCCTTTGCACACCCAAGGACAGTCTCGGAAGAAAACAATGAATGAACTTTTAGTGGGCTCAAATTGTGTTAACTGCAGGGAAGAATTTCTTAAATGAGGTGTACTGGATGCCATTAAGATATCCATCCAAGGGCAAATCTGTAGGGCTGTGGAATCCTCGCTGGCATAGTCTAAAGTTCGAATGTATTTGACGGAAGTGATTTATGTGCCGGCTGCCCAGGGAAAATGGTCTGAACTGAGACGGACCGGACTCCTCTGCATTCTTCTTTGCCAGTGTGCAGTGGTCTATGGTAACCACACGGGGGCGCACCAGTACCCTCGCCCCAAACACAAAAATCCCTTCTTGTCTCCCTTTTCTTTCACCAACCTACATGCATGGAAGGACTGTTTGTGGTTGAAATTTCTTCTCCTTAATATAAGTTTATGCTTTGAGGGCACACTGTGGTTTGGCGTACATAATTTCTAAAAATTCCCTTAGACAAATGGAATTAAGATTCTTTTTCCTGCCTGCCATTTCTAAATGCATATCGTATATCTAATATTATATTGTAGGTCAAATATTCTGAGGGCTTCATTATAAGAAAAAATTATGAATGCAATAAATAATTGGATTGAGTTCATCAAAATTCCACCCCTGGAATTTCCCCTCATGCTGTTCATTGTGCTTTAATGCATCATGTGCTCACTGTTTATAGAAGAGTATACATGAGAAGCTCATATAAAAATGATATATAAGTCTAATGCAGGGTGAGGTATGCATGAAAATATTTATGTTTTATGAGCAGCCAATAAATCTTTATCATGCTGTCCTGTAAACCATTAGTAGTGAACTGGAGGACACTTACAGCATATGTCTTACCAAATACCACCGAACTCTCACCCTTGGACCTTGAGTGGATGTGTACCATGATTAGGGCTCTGCCTGGCTTTATCACTCGGACAGTGCACTTTAACCCTTTCCTGTATGGTGACCTCACAAGCTGAGGTTGGCTGTCCTGTCTAGCCGGGATGATGTTTCTGGGAAAAGCAAGAGATTCCTAGCTGTACTTGCACTGTCTTTTGGTGCCTCTGCCCCAGAACTTTTAATTACTTTCATGGTCTAGGAGTGGAAGAGGGCCCCTCGAGAGTATGTTAGCAACCTAATGAACCTCTCTTCCTGTTGATGGGAACGGAACAGTGAACCAGAGAGTGGCCCAGCATGCCGCCACGTTATCGTCCAGCCTTTCTCAAAGAATATTCTTTGTGAGCCAGCACTTCGGAAGCATTACAGCTTGAGGCATTACCTGTATTTCTTGGAGGAATTGAGCACTGTCTTGTGGTCTGGTTTTAAGAAGTGAAGTCTTCAAGACCTTTGGCTGTTCTAGGAAGTGTCTGAAACGCTAAGTCCTCTGCCTGAAGATGGGTAGATAATAACTGGATCTTCTCAGAGTGGCCAGCTGTGTTCCATGAAGCCAATAACCCTGAAGAAGCAGGCTGAGAAACTTCTGGTAATGCAGTGGGTCTTCACGGACGCCGTCTCAGCTGCGTTCAGCAGTGTCTGCAATCAGTAGACATGCCGGTGTCTCTGCTGTGGAAACAAACACTGTCTGTGGTACAGACACATTGTGGTTGAGAGTGTGAAGAATATAAATAACTAACACTTACTTCCCACATTCTTAATGTGGAGAGAAAATTTAAAACTATCTTTTAAAGGGATGAGAAGAAGAGTGAAAACCTCTGGATAAACTTTTAAGGGGCCCACGAGGATGCTGGGGCAGAGGGTCTAAAACTCTTGCTGCCCAGGTTGGAGGCCTGACTTAGATCCCTGGAACCCATGAAAGAATGGAAGGAGGGAACTCACTCCTCAGACTTACCCTCCGACCTCCACGCGCACACCGCGGCACCCTCACCCCACCACCCACGATAATCTACAACATTACAGTTCTCCAGGACCTGAGAAAGAAAGCTACATCCTAGTCACTCTTGGAGATAATAATGTGGGCTTTCTTGTTTATTGTTTCCAGCTTTATTGGACCAGGGGAAACAAATCGTAAAACTATTAGTAATAACAACTAGTTTTGAAATAACAACTAGTTTTGAAATACGCGTGGAGCACCATGGGAGCTCAGAGGAGAAGGTTGTATTTAAGCTCCGCTTGGAGAGAAGCAAAGGCTGCGTGGAGGACGGGGCTGTTTGAACTGTACTTTGAAGAGTGAGGGAGAGCATTCCTGAAGGATAAGCAGGCAGGGGAGGGCAGGCAGAAAGGCTGTTTCTAATGTGAAGGGCCGTAGGAAGGGCCTCAACAAATATCCAGCAGATGCAATATGATAAAATGGCAATGAAGATTTCGGCAGGAGGAGATGGGAGCTCCATTTGAAAAGCACCAATGTGTCAATCCAGTATCACCTCCTGTCCTCTCCTCATGGCCATGATACTTGTCTCAAACGACCTCTGGAATGTGAGAGAAAATGCTAGGAAAGAGGCCAAAGCAATGTTAGAGTTTCCCGGTAAGAGCAGAGATGAGTGGCTTGGGGTGTCTATTTGTAGGGGTTTCTAAACCTGTAAGAGATACAATGAATAATTCAGGCGAGGGAAACCATTTTTAGAGCTTGCACACCTGCTCCTGTTAGCTGTCTGGTGTGGGAGGCTCAAACCAGAAAGAGCTGTTATGCCAGGGCCTCTAATGGGCATATAAAATTGCCTCTGAGGAGATAATGTCCTAATGCACAGCCCCCACAGGAAGATTGCTGCCGCTCAGCTCCTCCTCTGCGGAGGCAGGGAATTCCCTCGTCTACCTGGCTAAGTAAAAGAAGGAATATCCTGGCACAGCCCCAAAACGAGTTGTATCACCCAGCTCTTCCCTTGGACTGCATTATGGCAGTTGGGGTTCTATCCGCGCACATGATCCTGAGCAACAAGTCTACGCTTTTGCGTCTGCAGACTTGGTGATTACAAGCAGATTGAACTACTGAGCCACACCTGCTCACTGACCCCCACTTCTGTCAAGGACAGGCCTGTGTCCCTCACCAGCATCAAGCCTTAAGAGCAGACCTTTCACAGATCTGGTGTCAGCCCCGTCGCTGGCACCCGTTCTGGTCACCGGGTTATTTTCCATAAGTGTTTTGAACAACGCGGTTTTGAGATGCCAGCGCGAAGCCCTGTGGCTCTTGGTGTGGACATAAATGTTGCTTTGCATTCGCAGGTAGGAGAAGACTCTCGGCATGCGGGACCACCAGTTCTTCCCAGACCGTCCAGTACGTTCAATACAGTCAGCAGGCCGCAGTACCAGGACATGGTTCCAGTGGGTAGGTTAGCTCTTACTACAAATCTTTCTCTGTGCCACCGTGGCATTGTGGAGAGTGCATGCTGTGCTAACGTGTGCCTCCCGCCAGCCTTCCACTCTTTACCGGGTGTCAAAAACTACTGCGTTATCCTTAAGAAACTTACCACAAAACCCCGGTCTCTTGAGTCTCCGAGAGCTTCTGCCTTATAAAATCCCGTAGTCCTACTTAGCGAGTATTGGGTTGCTGAAGGTAAGAAAAACTAATGAGATAATATGCAATCATTGTAAATTAAGCATTTGAACAAACATATAATTAGAATATATCGCATCCTGAGATAGAATTTAAGTGGTATGTGAGTCTCTGGTAGCCTCATACACTAGCCACATTCTTAAGGGCTTTTTAAAACAAATAGAAAGCAGTGAAGCCTCCAGAAGAGTAAGCTGAGATAAGTAGATGTGGGCTTACAGGTCTGAAAACCATTTCGAGCTGTTGTTAAAATGATGAAGCTGAAGTGTGTTCATGGTCTTCAATCTGGAGCCCCTCAGGCATGCAGAATGGACAATCTGCTACGAGGCAGACGGACCCCCCTCCCCACCTTAAAGCAGAAGAGCTTTCTCTTTGTTTCTGCATCAAAAACAAAGATACTTCCCTGGCAGGGGAGATACCGTGATCGTGAAAATGGTTTTCCCAGGGCAAGACACCCCCATTGTCCTCCAGATGAGCTGGCCCTGTGATTTCCCAAAATGTGGGAAACTTGACCATATCATTTGTGGTGGTGGTGGTGGTCGGGGTGCATTGGCACTCTACCCTAGAAACACACACACACACACACACACACACACACACACACACACACACACACACGCAAATCCCTTCGTCACAAATACAGTGTAATACTCATGACCTAAAGAAGTTCACAACCACCAGATAAGATATCTAGGGTTGATGTCTGTCTACATTTACAATGTCATTCATTATTAATATATAACGTGTTAATAAATACTACATACAGAACTTTCTCAAGAGCTATAAAATTATTGCATAAGAAGTATCTCATCTCTGATTTTGGGTGGAATATAAAAACAATTCCATTGCAAAAGTGTCTTCCATTCACATGTCATGAAATGTTCCTTTAGGGACCCCTGGTATTGACATTAGAATTCTGTCTTAACAGATAGCATTTAAAAGCCTTTAAAACACTTAGCTAGAATATGTGTGTATAGACAGTGTGGTGTTTCCAATGCAGCTACCTATAGAATTACTGGGCTTTCTGTTGTTTTGTGAATTCAGGTGCTCTAACCTTGGTTCTCTGGATCATATTTATTACCTACTTCTGATTACTAGTAATATAACTAAGCAGAATAATCTTAAGTATATGGATTCATTTTCCTGACAGAAGAGGTAATAATGGAACCCCTAATAAAATTTCATGAGCAATTTTGACATGTCTACAGCCGTGTTAAGTAGGTGGTAGATTGTTTAAAACTGTGTGTTTTACCTGGAGTTGGTGGATTGAGCTGCAGTTGTTTAGACAGTGTGTTTGGGGCGGAGCTGTTCGCATTTGGCATTTATTTCCACATAGAGTTAGAGAACAGCTGGCTGGTCATTAGCACCATGGCTGTAGCGGTCACTGTTACTGGTGACTATTATTTGATGGGATCTCTAGTTCTACCTCTTTACCTCTCTGGCTAGCTCCTATTCAGCCAGAAGTTGGTTTCCCACTTCTTATGGTTGTCATTTCTATGAGGTTGTCTGCTGTTGGCATTTTGGTGGTGGTGGTAGTTTTGGTTTGGCTTGAATTTTGAGACAGAGTCTTACAATGTAGCCCAGGTTGGCCTCGAACTCAGTCTTCCTTCTTCAGTCTCCCAAGTGCAGGGATTATAGGCCCATACCATGATGCCTGGTTTTCAGGTTGATTTTTGGTAACTTTAAAATTATGAATATCTAGAATCTTGTTAGTAAAAACTAATCTTATCTTTGAAAGTAAAAATGGTTCATCAGATGAAATGAAAAAAGAATAGCTCTTGGTCTAAGTGGACCTGTGTCTCAGGGAGCTGCTCTTGGATCGACCCAAGCTAGTTGATTCTGTGACTCATGGATCCATTCTTGGTCTTATCAGGGCTCTTGGTCCAGTCAGAGCTGACAGATTCTGTGTTTCAGGAAACCTCTCTTGGTCCAATGAGAGGTGGCAGATTCTACTTCTCAGAAAGCCACTCTTGGTCTAATGAGGGCTGCCAGATTCCCTGCCTGCTGAGGTTCCTCTTGGTCCAGTGACGGCGCTTTGTTCAGTGAGAGCTCTCTCACTCTCTCTAGGTCCAAACAGAGCTAGGGCTTGGTTTCCAAGCCTCAGGAGGTGGCTGGGGTGCCGGGTGGATGGGTATGGGGGCAGGGCGTCTAGATTGCAGGGTCTGCTGTCAGGTCTTGGTGAAGGGGGAGCCTTCCTGCAGGAGCCCTGCCTAGCAACTTGTGAAAAAAGAACAGCAGGTAGCATGTAACGGTTGTAAACCGAGAATCATGTAACACCTTAGACAGAAGTGGAATGTAAGCATCTATGGCCCCAGGGGCAGAACAGCTCCAACCTGAGGACTTGGGTGAAATGAATATTAGCCATAAAACATAGTTTTTAAAGTCTGAATTTATATCATCAAAGAAGTAGTAGTAGATTTTTTTTAAAAGAATTATTGTTTTTGTTTTTTTTTTCCAGCCTACAATGACAAAATTGTTGCATTTTTGCGTCAACCCAACATCTTTGAAATTCTCCAAGAGCGTCAGCCTGATCTTACTAGAAACCACTCACTCAGGTAACCAGGGTGTTGGGATTTGTTCCAAGGGACATTAGCACCAACATAATAAAATCTTAGTGGCCCCACCAGTCATCTTGATTTCCTTCTGATGTTTACAAAGATAGATGGAGATGTTCTATCATCAATACCGGCTTGTTGTAGTCCCAGTGTCTCTGCTAAGGACAGGGTTTGAGTCAGACTGGCTAAATAAACTAGAATCTTCCTTACAGAGGAAATAGCAAAAGGAAACAAATGCACACGGCCGAGAATCCATTGCAGCTTGCAAAAAAAAAAAAAAAAAAAAAACAGACAGACATTTTAAGTGCAGCTTAAATCAACAAGAGTGGGTTTCAGTTGAATTGAGATTTATCAAGTCCCAGACTTGACGTTCCACCTTTCCTTAAGGAAAACATGGTGGAACCCAAGGAGAGAATCTGATTCCTCTGTGTGAATCCTCCTCCGATGTCATGCTTCGTGTCCCTGTCCCTTCCTGAATATGTGCTCCTCTTCCCTGCCACCCCAGCTGCTTTGTGGGTTGTCAAGCAGGGGCTTTCTTTTAAAGCTCTCTGCTTTTGAAACCTTTCAGCTCCACGGTGGCTCTTAGATCCTGATACAGGATGGGGTTTCCCAGTTTCAGGGTGCTGTGCGTCACTGGCGGCAGCAAAAGGGAAATCTTACGTTACTCGGTGCCCCCTTGATTTACACAGTACCTTTAGTGGTAGAAATGCGTTTGCTAATGATGTCATCCTAGGGTATAGCAGTGGTTCTCAAAACTTACCCACCTTGTGTTCACCCAAATAATGTAGGAGCTTTAGAACATGCAAAGTGCTGGGTGTAGATGTAACCAACCATCTTATTAAATAAGAAACACAGAAACAATGTAAAAGAGAAAGCCAAGAGGTCAGAGGTCAGAGCTCAGAGCTAAAATCTCACCCTTCCTCCTGTTGTGTCCCAGCTTCCCGAAAGAGAGCTATTTCCCTGTGTGTAAGTCGTTTCATAGTCATTCTGCCTTCTCATTGGTTGTAAACCCAAACACGTGACTGCCTCGTCACTGTCTGTATGTACAGCCCCCCAGGTCTTAAAGGCATATGTCTCCAATGCTGGCTGTATCCCTGAACACACAGAGATCTATGGGATCAAAGGCGTGCGCCACCACCGCCACACTCTGTCTACGGCTCTAATAGCTCTGACCCCCGGGCAACTTTATTTATTAACATACAATCAAAATCACATTTCAGTACAATTAGAATACCACCACAGCTGGGCCTCACCCCCAACACACACACATACACACATTTTTCTCCCTTCCATACCGTCTCCAGAAACGCCATCCCAGAAGCATGGGTAAAGCCCAGGCACTGTTTTCTTTGCCTCTCCATGTAATTCTACAGCACGGCCAGGTATAATAACCTGGCTAGACGCTAATTTGATGATTAATCGTGTGATGTGTGAAATCGTTCTTTGTATTCTTGACTATGTGACTTTCTTGCTCTAATTTGAATTTTCAAGTTCTCATTTTTCAGTTAGATTCGTAGATCCTTTCTGCTACAGATCACATCTGGCTTACCTGTCCCTTGAGGTCTGTTCCTTGCTGCTCAGATAGCTAAAGCACTTTCTATGCAGTGAATAAATTAATTGCCAATATTATTACACAGCCCTTACCTTCAGAAACTTTATGTTTCTGAAGCCTAGAAACTAGGCAAAATTTTAAGTCTGGCATGCAAATGATGCCTGTGTTAGAATCCTGGTTCCACAAAGTGAGCTCACAATGGAGTCCCAATGCTGTCTTCACATAAACATGCTGTTCTTCATCACCAAAAAAACGATAAAAAATGAAACAAAAACGGATTTTGAATGTTTCTTCCTTAGGGCATCCCCTCAGCAATCCATGGTCCCCTAGAGATTAATAAAATTGCAGAAGTGAGTTTAACCTTCAATTCTAATTAAGGATCGTAGAGATCCTGGACCTCCTCAAAGCAAAACAAATTCCTCCTCTCTTGTTAATCATGAGGTTAAAAAATTCTATTTCCTGCTGGGCGGTGGTGGCGCACGCCTTTAATCCCAGCACTTGGGAGGCAGAGCCAGGCAGATCTCTGTGAGTTCGAGGCCAGCCTGGGCTACCAAGTGAGTTCCAGGAAAGTCACAAAGCTACACAGAGAAACCCTGTCTCGAAAAACAAAAAAAAAACAAAAAGCAAAAAAACAACAAAAAAAAATTCCATTTCCTCTCATTTTTACTTCCTACACACACACACTCACAGAGAGGGAAAGGGAGGGGGAGGGAGAGAGAGAGGGAGAGGGTGGGGAGAGAGAAAGAGAGAGAGATGCATCCCATCCCCCACAAAACAGACTAAGAACGTGAATACTTAAGAAGTTTTGTACTTTTTTTCCTCTGCACTCTAGGTTATTATTTAAAGTAATTAGCATATCTTTAAATCTCCACCTTGGGGGAGCTGAATGATTTAATCTACCTGAACAGGGCGTCTGACTTACCACAAGTCTGTAATGACTTAGAAGAATGGTAACAATCTTATTAGAGGGAGGGTGGGAAGCTGCAGTTGATAGCAGCCAGCTTTTTGATTTCTTTCTGCTTTTTACTCTTAAGAAGGCTGAAGATTTTAGCCTTTTCAGTGCCCTTCAGGGTCCCCAGTTAACCATAATTCTGCCTAGATCTCCCATGGTAATCTCTTATGGAGAAGTTATTTCATAATGTTTGAGATGTTTCCATCTGTTTATGAGTCGAGACTGTGCAGATTGTGGCCACAGGAAGCATCAGCAAGCATGACAGCCCAGTGAAGAAGCAGGAACTTAAATCGATGAGATAATTCTGTTTCCCCCACCCAGTATGTATCACTCTGTGCCTTCATGTGCTTATCATAACACCCTAAAGGAGAAGTCCGCATATCTGAGAGAACATTCTGTCTCCTATAGTTAAAAACTGCATCGTAAGGAACATTCCCACCAATGTAGGGATGGAGTCTAAATTGGGGTTTTTAATCTCAGATTTAAGTGATATTTTTGATACTACATTGTGTTAGTCAGCTGTCATTACAAGATACCCGAGATAATTGATTTATAAAGAAAAAAAGCTTACTGTAGTTGTGGTGTTTCTAGTCCTTGATCTGGTGGACCTACTGGTCTTTGGTCCTACTAGGGGGTAGGTGTCACCAGATGGGAATGGCAGAAAGCTAAATGCTCACCTCACAGCTGGGAGCTGAAAGCAAGGTTTAGGAGCTAGGGTCTCTCAGTCCCCACTGGGAGCACAATCCTGATGACTTAAGAACCTGCCTCAAAACATCTTCTGGAAGTCCACAGCATTTCCCAATAGCACCGTCTTGAAAACAAAGACTTGAACTCCCAGACCTAACAGACATATGGAATGGAACCCATGGGTAATTTGTGCTCACAGGTGTCTGTAAACTCTGTGTTCCTGCCTGGCCAGGGACGACCCACACCAATACAGATTCCCATGCATTCCTCCTCATTGATAGCACAGCCACTGGAGAGAAGCAGAAGCCTTCCTTGTCCCTTGAGTAAGGGACACCACTGGGAGACTGAAGTGGGTATCTCTTTCTTTGTGCTTTCCTTCTGTTGTTTGTTATTCCTCCTAAGTCAGAGCAGAGCAAGCAATCGATTCGGCTTTACTGAGACCCAGTCTCCCTTGAGATTCCATTTTTCTCCTTTCATGTAGAACGCCTGTGGTTGTCCATGTCCAGGATGACGTTGGTTCTCTCTAACCTCTCAGAAGGTTAGAATGGTGCCAGTTTGTCACTCCAAATCCCTAGTCCTGGAAGGGCTTTATTTCTCCAGTTAAGAAATGAATGTCCTAGGGGGGTATGACTCAGTAGTTAAGACCATGTACTGCTCTCTCAGAGCATCCAGGTTTGGTTTCCAGCACCCATGTTGGGTGGCTTACAACCACCCGTAACTCCAGCTCCAGGGCATCTGATGCCCTCTTCTGACTTCTCAGGAAATTGAGATCACACATGTACATCCCAACCTCCACATACATATGCATAATTAAAAATAAGATAATTTTTTAAAAATATGAGCATCCAAATTTGCTACCACTTCTGAGGGGAAATGCCCCTATTGGACTGTTAAATTATACTACTTCTTTGCATTGGAAGATAATAATCATACCAAGATACCTAGTGTATGTGAAGATAAGAGTCAAAATGAAAAACTCAAAAGATTGTATCAAAATATAACTATCTTCATTCAAAACATCCTTTTATAATACTTTGAGTGAATATAACACATAAAAATTCCATACATTTTTTTAGTTCTGGCATTTGTATACTACTCTGTTGTGAACAAGGATCATGAATTTCCCTCTGTGGTGGTTATTAGGCCCAGCCAGGAAGTCTGATCCCTACCAACACTGTTTTCCCAGGCAGCAGCAGGCTGCAGACTGACTCTTCTTCGCACACAGGCTTCGTATGGAGAGTCCATTGCCATGAGAATGGTCTGTGAGATTTTCTTTCATTTTATGTAAATATATCCATTTTGTATTTTAAGTCACGAATAAAGAAATGACTTGGAGGTCCCAAGAAATTCTGAGCCACCAGAATCAAACAGGCCTGTGCCTCAGCTCACTACCCAAGATTGAAACACAACTGTGGACCTTTTCTGTTCCTTTCTATCATTTTTTTTTTTTTTTTGGAGAAACTTGCAGGTTTTTTTGTAGTTTAATTTGGCTGTGATTATATTTTAAAATTACACTTGCCTTGAAATTAAAGAAAATTATAGAATTTGTAGAGTTTTAAAATTAAAAGTTTCCAAAAGCTAGCTTAAGTAAAACCAATCCTGGTGTTCATAATTGCCAATCCCAGCAGTCAGGAGGCAGAGGCAGGAGGATCTCTGAGTTCGAGGCCAGACTGGTCTACAGAGTGAGTTCCAGGACGCCCAGAGCTGTTACACAGAGAAACTCTATTTGAAAGAGAAAAACAAACCAAAACAAGCAAACAACAAAAACTGAGCTGGAAATATTGACCTCAGCTATCATCTGTACTCTCTGTCTAAGCAACTGGAATTGACCCCTGCTGATCGTGAGGCCTGCTCCTGCCAGGGCCTGCCTCCCTCTGCCTCCCAGTCTCCTGTGACTTGTTTGCTGCTCACTTAGATGCAAAGATGTGAGCATAGTGATGTTGTGATCCTTGCTGCTGGACTCAATTTAAATAATAGAAAATCTAGATAGGGACTATTATTTCCCTGCAGACCGTTTACATAGGGATAACTATTGAATTTTTAAAAGCACCTCACTAAAATTATTATAAACAACACATATTAATGGTCATTAGAAACTTTGGTAGAAGATTCTCATCTCTCACTAGGAGACCAGAAGTTATGTCTCTTGGGAAGTAATTAGGTACATGTCTTAAGAATTCACATTTGACAGACCTACTTTTGAATTCTGACTCTACAGTTTACTTACCACTCAAGGGGACTTTGAATGAAGCTGTTGAGAGTCTTTCAAGGCATTACTCTGAGAGAAGGATACGGGTTTCTACCATTCACTTTTAAAGAGCGGATGAGTAAGGATCATGAAGCGCTGGGTAGTGTGTAAGCAAAGCAAACGTGCTGTACATGAAGCTAGATGTTAGCTGTCGGTCATTTTTCTCCTCGATTGCATTACTGAGACCGAGTTTAAGATAATTTGTCCTTAACATCTCCAGATTTTTAAAGCCACTAGCTTTGAGACTCATCATACCTATTAATGCAACCATGTAATTCCGTGCATGCATTTGAACTGCAGCCAGGGCCTCTTAGGTCATGATTAACTTCCGTGAAGGATGACTTGCTGGTGTGATTTTCACCAGTTCCTATCTCTAAAGTCTTTTATATACATACAATGAAATCAGTCTTAGAGAGAGAGAAGGCTGAGTAAAATCCAGAAGAGATTTCTGAGGGCTAAAGTTTCACAAAAGAGTTGCTATTCACACCTTATTTGAATATACGTGCTAACTTATATGTGTGCGCTAGGCTTTTGACATATACTTGTGTCTCATTTTTTGCATTTTGAGGATATGTTTATTTGAAAGCCAAAGTACAGGTAGTTATAGTTTCAATTTATGGATATATTCTCAATTAAAATACTTCTTATCAAATGCATAACAAAATACTATAATTCATAGAAATACAAAACTCATCATACATTCTGGTTTTCATAGGTGCTGATTCTTTAGAATCATGGGCTTAGAGTTCAAGCTATGAAATGCCTTCAGAAAGATGTATTGTAACTAGATGTTTTGGCACATAATAGTTAAACTCCTTTTCCAGAGTCCAAAATTGTTTGGTTGTTCTGAAGTTTCTTATGATCTGTAGAGAAGAAGTTCTAAGAACCTAGTATTTGCCTGATGGTTCCCATGGAAAAGAACTCTCTATATACCACGATATGTATTTGTGATAAAATTTGACTTAGAAATTTGGCACAGCAAGAATGTAACAATTCCAAAATAAGTAGGACAAGTATAACAATATGCTTTAATAAAAGTTGTTTAAAACATGAATTTGTTTATATCTAGAAACTTTTCATTTAGTGTTTTTGAGCTATGGTTGACCATAGGTAACAGAAATCTAAATAAAAAGCTGTGGGGCTAGAGTAATGATTCTGTTTTAAGAGTACTTGCTACTCTTTCAGAAGACCTGAGTTTGATTCCCAACATTTGGTGGCTCATAACTAACTGTAATTCCAATTCAAGGGGTTCCAATGTCCCTGGCCTCCATGGACACTGGCACTCACTCACATACACATACATGTAATTAAAACTAGAAATAAATATTTTGAAGGCATTAGCATTGTTATATTGATCCTTGCATTATAAGGAAGGAAGGGAGGGAGGGAGGCGGGGAGGGAAGGAGGGACCATAGAATTTTATTGGATGCATGATTCCTGACACCTTTGAATTGTGATAAACATAAGCCCTTCATATGAACTGTCTGATACTCATAGCATCATCTGACTTTATGGAGAGGTCAGTGTCTAATCTACTATTCCTCACAGAAAGCCTCAATACAAATCTGCGGAGTGAACGAGCAGTATGATTTGAATGAATTGCCAATATCAGCACAGAAAAGAGTAGATCTCCAGAAACCTAGCTTGACTCTCTTTCCAACAAAGCCTTCTGTTGAAAAAAAAAAAAAAGCATAAATATCTATGCGGCCCATCTAATAACAGGCTTGCAAGTTTAAAATCTTTGGAGGGCCTACAATATAATAAGCTCCAGGCTAAGTATTTGCATCCTAAAACTGCTTGTTTTAAGATGAAGAAACACAGTTAAGCAAGTCTTAGCCCTTGGCCTATAGATGATTTATATCCATCTCTAAGATATCCTCAACATGTGGCTAACTCATGTCATTTCTGTGTGTCCAGAAGAGTCACATTCTAAACCTACAACCTACAGAGTGGCGAGTAGGGAAAAAAAAAAAAAACAAACCTTTCTATTGTGGGTCATCTGTCAAGGCAGACCGTCCTGTGACTGTGATAGCCATCAATGTCCATCGCTAGTTTTCCTTTCTTGGCTATGTACCACTAGGGAACGCCAAGCAATCCTCTAACACCACCACCTCAGGCAGTTTTAAAAGCACATGTGTTTGCAAGTGTGTTACTGAGTGCTTTGCCGGAACCCAGATATGCAGAGTCTGCACTGATCCTTCCTCAACACGTGCCCTTCTTAAACTGCGAGACCAGAGAGGGGACTGGTTTCTGTGAGAATGTTTTCTGTGGGAATTCCGGTCTTAAGACAGTGCTCGTTGTCCTCAAATGACCTCCTTTCTGCGAGAGAGTCACTCTCGGGAGGCAAATCTGTGCCCTGGGAGGAAGTGGTGACTGACTGAGTGTGAGAGGCAGCACACACAGGCCACTGTCCCCTGCCCCTGTCCTCAATGCCGTTTAGCATTTTCCCTTTAATCCCTCCCATACCTGCCTCTTCGCTGTCCTAGGTGGATTCCAATTTAGTCTGGAATCTGAAGCCAGCCCCCTGATTGTGTTTGTTTTCCTGCCACAGCAGGAAATGATAGCAATATTCTTCATGACCAGCATGCAGTGTAGGTGTTAGGAGTCTGTTATTCTGGCATTAGCTGACCATGTGCCTGGTATTTTACTGAATTCTCCCTTGTATAAAACACCATGAAGCATGTGGCCAGAGGCACATAGGAGGAAGGACCTTTGCCCTCAAGAAACTCATATCTCAAAAGGAATCTAAGATTGAATAAGATCCTTTCTTTTCTTTTTCTTTTTTCTTTTTTTCTTTCTTTGTTGTTGGTTTTTTTTTTTTTTTTTTTTTTTTTTTTTTTTTTTTTTTTTGGTTTTTCGAGACAGGGTTTCTCTGTGTAGCTTTGCGCCTTTCCTGGATCTCGCTCTGTAGACCAGGCTGGCCTCGAACTCACAGAGATCCACCTGGCTCTGCCTCCCGAGTGCTGGGATTAAAGGCGTGCGCCACCACCGCCCGGCGTTGTTGTTGTTGTTGTTTTTTGGCTTTTTTGAGAAAGAGTTTTTCTCTGTAGTCCTGGCTGTCCTGGAACTCACTCTGTAGACCAGGCTGGACTTGAGATCTACCTGCCTCTGCCTCCCAAGTGCTGGGATTAATAGCCTGCACGCTACTGTGGGGCAAAAGGGTTTTTTGTTTGTTTTTTGGTTTGGTTTGGTTCGGTTTTTGATTTTTAGGATCCTTTCAATTCTATACATTAACAGAATAAATTTGAATAAATATATTAAAGTAATATTCAGAATCCTCTAATTATAGTCAAACTATATTAATTCCAAATGCTAAGTAGCTTTATGGAAATTCATATGAGTCAAAACCTCATTTTCTAAAAGGAAAAGAAGTATTGTAGGTCAATCACATTGACTGCAGCCACTTTTATTCTGAAGAAACTTAAATATGTTTAAATATAAAATGCATATCAATTTCCTATGATTATAATTTTTATGAACCATAAACCAAGAGATGTATAAATTTAAGTTAAAACTAAGAAAATTAATATGATGTAAATTAATTCTTTTTTTTTTTGTAAGTCCTCTGAAAGGTGTGCTATTTCTGGAGGTACTGTACTACTAGGGTGATGTGTCGAGAGAGTGGGTGAGCTCCTGTCCCGTATTCCTGCTTCCAGTATCCACTTAATATATTGTCCAAGGGTAGATCTGCGCATTATCACATGTTCAATGGATACACACAGATTCTAGACTTACCTTTGCCAGAATGCTGAGAGGCAGTAGAATTAATACTTACCTGAGGTATTTTTGTTGTTGTTGTTGTTGTTTTGTTTTTTTTCAGGAGTCAAATAATTGATGTTGAGACTGTTGCCAGTAGAAAGAACCACTTGCCTTGCGTTTCTCCAGTGTTTGACTCAGTCCTCTGCTTTGGCCTCGGTGGCCTGTGCCGTGCGTCCTTGGCACTCTCCCGGCCGCCATCTTCCCGCCTATTACCTGGCTCAGTGGGTTAGCCCACCAGTTTACTTAGAATACCCCCAGATATCACAGTGACAATGTTAGGGAATGTATCCCACGGTGTGTGGATCCCACCTCCACTTTTCTATTTGCAGGACACTGCACAGCTTTCCGTAGGCTAAGACACGCCCTCTTCCATGCATTATTTAGCGTAACTGTATGATATCCTTTTTAAGTCCATCTCTTCCTTTTTCTCTTCAGCCTATGGCAACTGATATTACTTAGCTTCCCTTGATCATTTTCGCGATAATCAATTCATGGTGCAGTAGAGAGGTTCTGTCGTTCCGATCGGTATCAGAATCGTGCCTGAGCTGCGAACAGCTCCAGTTGTCAGACTTGACACCAAGGCCCTGGGGGCGGACGGGCAGACAGCCCTGCTCGCTAGCACTTGAAGAGTCCGTGTCTAATTGCCGAGTGCTTGTCTTGTAGCTGCACGTCATGGGACGTGGAGTCACAGGGTGGTAAACAGTCCCGCCTGTCATCCACAGTATCCACAGCATGTTTCTCTCATCCTCGTGGTTTTCATCACCAAAAGGAGAAGACGCCTAAAACTCGCTGCAGAATCTGGGACCATGTCTGCAGATTTCTAGTAGACGAAGGTAGCAGTTTGAGGAACACTGGTCTATAGGATATTGGGCAAATCACTGATTACCAAGGAGCGTTTCCTTCTTCATTCTTGGGAAGCATGTGCCATTTCTGAGACGCTGCTGAATTCTTTCTTCCTCCCCCTTAGTCCATTCTCTTAATCATCAATAAACTAGGCTCGTTTTTGTTTTCACATGAAAAGGCTTTAGAAAGAACTCCAGCTCAGGCCCAAGACAGTTCAGTTAGATGAACAGAGCACTTGACATGGTTTTATATAATACTGGGAATTGCCTTTGGTTTTCTTTTTTTTCTTTTTCTTTTCTTTTTTTCTTTTTTTTTTTTTTTTTTTTTTTTTTTGGTTTTTCGAGACAGGGTTTCTTGTGTAGCTTTGCGCCTTTCCTGGAACTCACTTGGTAGCCCAGGCTGGCCTCGAACTCACAGAGATCCGCCTGCCTCTGCCTCCCGAGTGCTGGGATTAAAGGCGTGCGCCACCACCACCCGGCGCCTTTGGTTTTCTATAGCACCATAAGCTCCAGGACAGACGATTTTGTGATTTTCTTTATTGGATTCCAAGTCTGTGGAAGACTGTGCCCAGCACAACTAGTGCTTAAGAAATCTTTGAAGAAAAGATGTGTGACTATTAGTATAAGAAAGTACTAAGGAGCTGGGTATGCTGGCTCTTGCCTTTAATCCCAGCACTCAGGAGGCAAGAGTCTTCTCCTTTTGGTGATCAAACCCATGGAAAAGGTAGAAGCATATTTTGGATACTGTAGATGACAGTTGTGGCTGTTTATCATCATGTGACTAAGTTTGAGGCCAGTCTGGTCTACAAAACGAGTTCCAGGACAACCAGGGCTACACAGAGAAAATCTGTCTTGAAAAAACAAAATAACAAGAGAGAGACAGAGACAGAGAGAGACAGACAGACAGACAGACAGACAGACTTAATTCAGTAGATACCAGATGGTGTGCTCCAGTGCTTTCTCCTGGAAGCATGACCCATAGGTTGTCACTGTGACAAACATAGTGGCCTGGTAGAAAACTAGTCTCAGCCTGCCTCGGTATGTTCTCATCTGAAAAATCAAAACCAGTTGTTTTTGTTGCCTAGTGGTTAGTATGTAGAAAGTGATGAGCAGTTTCCCTCCTGACATCCTGCCTCCGATGCCAGCCTCTTTTCTCCCCTTCACTGTGTCTTCCTTGTGACTCAGATGAGCGATATGATGTCCCTCTTATTCACAGGATGTCTGCAGGCCATGCTGCGGCCTAGAACACAGCATCTGTATCGTCGCTCTGTCCGGTTCCAGTGATCACAGCTGGGGCGAGTGCCCGCCTGTTCTTTGTTTTCGCTCCATTTGCCTTGCTTCTTTGTGGAGATGGGCTGAAGAGATAAAGCGCATATTTGTTAGAGATAGCTTCACGATCAAAGCAGATCCTTATCCACCCTTACACAGGACTTGTCTTCTTAGGTTAAGGAGTTGTTCATTTTTCTACAAGATAAGATTTTTTTCTAATTTAGATTTTTTTTAAGCTAATTCTTAGATCTCTTATAAAAGAATTCGCCAGATAATGAATGGGCCTTGATTTCCGTCACGTGCTTCCAAATGTGATGCTAACAGTCTTGGGATGCTGCCCTTCCTGGTTCCGATCTTCAAGGTGACGTGACTTTGCAGGGAACTGAGCATCGTAAGCATATTTCTTAAAAAGCAATGTCCAAGTCTCATGTCTTCTCTTGCTGACTTTAAAGGACAGAAGAGAAAAGTTTCTAACAACAATGAAAGTTGGGCGCTTCCTGCACTAATAACTGTGAAATAGATCTACCCAGAGGAAACCAGGGCCTGCACCCTGTTCCCTAACCCTCGAAGCTGTGTGACTAGAGGCAAGTCAGTTTCTTTGTGTCCGGGGACTTTTCATCTGGACAGTTGAACCTCAGCTTCCCCTCATGGCTTTCAACTCTGTAGAGAATCTTAATAAGGCGTCTCGGATCTTAGGAACCTAAGATGCAGGGAAAATGCCACATAGAGCAACACAGCACTCTACCGATAAGAACTAAATCTCCGTGAGTAGCCAGAGATGCATCCGGTTTTATGCTGCAGTTCTCAGAATGCCTTATCCTTAGCACCCAGAGGGGCTTCTGTGTTCGACCAAATGAAATGATTCCAGTGCTATAGCTTATACTTTTATTTTCCTCTCTTATACATCGCTATGGTGTGCTCTGAAATAACATGAGATAAATGAGAAAAAGAACAAGAAAACATTTAATTTGTACAACCAAAGGTGTCACCACATGACGGATAATGGCAGAAATAACGTATCATGGCAGCATGTGTGTGTGTGTGTGTGTGTGTGTGTGTGTGTGTGTGTGTGTGTGTGTATATACATACTGTATTAGGGGTCTAGCCCAAGGCCTTGTATGTATGTGCCAGCTGAGCATGCCACCACTGATTCACACACCCACTAACAGCATTGTATCTGGTGTGTGAGGTCTGTTTACATTTGCACATTATACACACAATCTGCTTTACAAGTCTTAATAGTTAAGAATGTTTCTGTTTTTCGTTATTTAACATAGCCATGTTCTTTACAAGCACAAGTACTGTCTGTTTTCAAGTATGAAAGAGCTTGCCACACGTAACTTACAAGTTCATTTTTCAGGAAAGTAGGTGGATGTCCCTACACAACACCTTTGGAACGGCAGAAGACAAATCTGGGTGGCTGCTCTTTGAAGAACAGGGAACCGCCCTTTAAAACTGTTGCTAGATTCAAACTCACAGGTGGCCTTAACCCAGAAAGGGGACTGGTTTTACTAGCTAGGAGCAGTACTGTCTGTCTATAAGGAGTGTTCGAAGCAATAAAATAATTATTTTCTCCCAACATTAGAAGTTGTTGCTGCCCACGGGCTCCTTTCCCTATATGTTTTGTTTTGTTGTTGTTTTTTTTTTGTTTTTCTTTGTAGTGCTGGGGATGAATTCAGGACCTTCTGCATGCTAGGCATGCATTCTACTACCTCATTCCAGCCCCACAAAGTTCTTCTCAAAAGCAAGGACTGTGTCTGTTGGGGATTTGTATTCCTAAGGTTCCATAGCACAGTGCCATTTAATAGGTATCCAAAATGCTGCGGCCATGATAGAAAGTGTGGTTATGTAATAAGTTACATTCCAAAGCCTGATACATACATTTGCACTGTTTCCTTGACTAAACAGGGAGAAGATACAATTTATCCGAACTGAAGGGACCCCTGGATTGGTGCGGCTTTCGAGTGATGCAGACCTGGTCATGTTACTGAGGTATGGAACACTAGGACTTCAGGTAGAAGTTTTCTGCTGTCAGATACTGCAGAACATTTTAGAAAATAACATGCCTGTGTTGATAGCCTAAAAATGGCCCCCTCCTCCTCAAAGTCTTAAGGAAATTGTCACATTGAAGATTTAGGATGCAGCTTTCATAATAATTCATTTCATATTATGTCTAGTACCCCCAAGACTTGCTTACTCAGGCTTTTACACCACCGGGAAAGGGAGAGGTTATAAAGACAAACCAATCAAATGTCCCACTCCTTGAGTGGGACAGAAGGCAGCCATATAAATCGATGCAGCTCACCCCTCAGCCCAGAGCAGAGGTCATGTCTATATTTTCTTTCCACTTTTTCTTTTTGCTTAAAATGTGCTTTGTCTCCTTTTGCTAGATTTTAGGTGTAGCTTATTTACTTTATGGTTTTGAGAATTTAGGTTTGGGAAATGAAAAGTTGAAGTTTGGTCAATGGTCTTGCCAGTTTGATGGAGTTCATGGCACTGACCCATTGCATTTTCCTTCACGGTGGTTAAATTGGGTTTGGTTTTAAATTTTAGAGTACTTTGGCAGGGCAACTGTAAAGTTTTCACAAAACTTTCTCGTGTTTGAGATCATCCATCAAGCATAGGCAAATCACAACTACAACAACGATTTGCAGGACCCATTGGCTGGGAAACTGCCCTGGATATGGTCTCCCTGGGATCAAAGGCAGTAGTGACAGCTGGCCACTCAGGCAGTGAGTTCTTTATCCCTGAGTGCCAAAGGCCACAAGGTGTTGTAGGTTTTGTTTTGTTTTCTTTTCTTTTTCTTTTGACCCTGACTCTGATTCTCTCCCTCCTAGTGTTTGTCGCCATATTTCTTGCTAGTCCTTTGTTGTGGATGAAACAAGATTCCAAAGGTGCAGTCACTGCCCCAAACTGTTTCTCTTCCCTTAACTCTGAAGACCCTTGGGGACAGGCTGTCACTTCTCAATCTATCAGGCGACCCTTTTAACTGAGGTACACTGAACTAGTTCTGAAAATGGTATAGCTTATCAGATAGTCAGGAAGACTATTGGTCTGTTAATGCCAGAATATGATGTTTCTGTCAAAGTGTATACTTTCATTATAAAAATAAATTAATAAAAAACAAGTACCAGACGTCTCTGAAGAGGTCAGTAGCAGGAAAGGCAGACAAGGAAAGAAGCAACTTAAGACAACACAGGCTTTTATTTGGGAGAAAACAGCTCTCTAGAGGGGAATCCCTAAGAACGAGAGCCCCCATATGCACACACGCTTGGCTAGTTACAGGGCAGAAGGGGAGGCGGGAAGGAAGTTGAAAAGTGACCCTTGGGCCTGAAATCGCCATTACCAGGAGTGAAGAAGAATGGTGAGGAGTAGGTAAGAGAATGTCAGGTGATGAATAAACAGAGTGACCAGCCATTAGCAGGGTGTCTGCAGGGGGCAGATTCAAGGATTAAGAAACTAAGTCTGCAATTTGGATTACTGTGGTCTCAGTGACACCAGACCAAAAGCTTTTCAAAATGGTGTGACCATGGCTAACAGTCTTATTCTCCATCTGTCTTTAATGAAATAATCTTTAGATGGTATAGTCTTAAACATTTTAGTTAATTATAGCTAAAATGTTTGTACTTTGTCAAAGGCCATCATCTACATGAAATTCTTATATGATACATGGTTGAATATGGACGTGTTTAAAAATCTCACAAATAATGAGCAAGACTACATTGTCTTTTGCTTGGGAAAATTAGCATGTTCACGGAAACTAAAGGGCATTTGAAGAAGTTGAAGACCTAATAATTCTATAGTTATGACAGTCAATTCTAGACCATCAATTCATTTGAGTTATTAAATGTACTTATTTATAGTACACAGTGGTACAATATACTATCTGTACTTACCTAATAAATAGTTTTTACTACCTACTGGAAATGTGGGATTTTTTTTGTCACATTTAGTTTTTTTATACACTTAAAAGGTATACTTGCTGTATACTTACTGGGTGAATCTGTGTCTCTTTGGGGTTGTATTTCTTAGCAGAATCAGTTCTGGTACAAATGTATTTGATTGTCAGTGAGCCACAGTGTGAGACTGTGTAGCTTTGAGACATTATTCAAATCAAATTGAACCCATTTAAAGGTATTTTTCTATTACTATTATAAAACATAAAGAAATTAAATGATGTTAACTTTGTTATTGATTATTCATTTCCTATATTCTTTCAATAACTAACTTCATTAAAATGTACCTTTTTCAGGAGTCACATAGGAAATAGTTAATAAATTTGGACATAGGAAAACATTTTAAAGTTGTATAACAAAAGATGCCACAAGTAAAGGCATGAAAAATGTAGCAAGCTGAAGGGGTGATTTTGACAACAGATAATGAGCAGGTGAAGAATGACTTTCAGTTATTTTAAAAGAAGAGAAACAAAAACTGGGTGAAGGAAATGGGTGGCCTCTCACAGGAACTGAAGAGGATTTGGTTAATACATGTGTGGGAAGACGCTGGTGACCTGAAGATGCAGTTTTGTACAATGAGCCACCATTTTACGTGACATTTGTAGAACCTAAAGAAATGATAAGCGGTGCTGGCCGTGAGCCACAACAAAACCCAGTATCTTTATTGGGGGTAGGGGGGCACAAAAGAACCAGGCCTGGGGAAGAAGCACATGCAGAGAGCAGGGGGCGGGGATAGTGGGGACAGGAGAGAACGAGTCTGTGTCTGGCTTTTTAAGGATTCCCGTGCACATGCGCAGTTAGGCTTACGGAGCTACGCCACGCATGCGCTGATTGCATGATTGTGCAAGTGTACTTGCAGTCACGTAGCACAGGGATGATGTAAGATGCAAGACCCCTTGCTTAGCTCCTGATCTGCGCATGTGCGGTCATGCAGCTGGAGTGGCGGCAGAATCCTAACACCTAAAAAGTCTGATGATACCCAGTGGGGCTGAGGCACTCTCCTACTATCGGGTTTGGGGAGATTGAAGTTTCTGTTGGGACAACTTCTCTGGTACACAAATTGGCAACATCTTGTATGATTAAAAAAGCTAAAAATGTTTTCATATTTTTAAGAATTATGTATCTGTTTTTACCTGTCTGGGTGTTTTGCCGACGTGTGTATACACACTGTTTGTGGGCAGTGCCCGCAGAGGCCAGCGAGTCAGGTCTCCTGGTACTAGAGTTATAGAGGGTTGTGAGCCACCATGTCGGTACAGGGGACTGAGTACAGGCCCTCTATAAGAACAGCAAGTACTGTCAACAGTGAGTCATCACTCCATCCCCAATTTTGTCATATTTCAAATACATTTTCATAGTCTTTGCAGATTAAACACTTAGAAAATGTCATCATCTTTGAAAGCAGATAGTGAAAAATCCATGTTAGAAGATGTAAATATACATGTAGGTTTATATTAGAATAATATTCATAAAAAATTAAAATATAAGAAGAACTGAATTCAAATAATATTAGTTTGTTTGTTTGTTTGTTTGTTTTTTAAGGCAGATGACCTTATGTCTGCACTTAAAATTCCTTTGTCCTTAACTTTTTACCGTTGTGTGATGGTGATTTGGTTTATTCCCTCATTTTTTTGTAAATACTGAAGTCCATCAAAGTGAGTGTGTGTGCTTTTTGAAGATGTCTTAACCACATACAAAATGTCAGGGTGAATGTTTGGTCAAATACCATCCTATGTGTAGATATGTAACTAGCCACAATTCTAGTTGAACTGCAGGGCTTGCTGTGGGGGTTGGGGAGTTGGATTGGGTTGGGTTAGTATGTGCTTTTACTAAGCAACTCTTCTTTTGTGTGTATATCACGTTCACATAAAGAAACTCACACATGAAGAAGATTCCATGTAGAGGAGGACATCCATAGTGCCATTGATGATAAAAAGCAGACACTTGGGATGTCTTAGGGTTTCTATTGCTGTGAAGAGACACCATGACCACAGCAATTCCTACGAAGGAAAAACATTTAGTTGGGGTGGCTTACATGTTCAGAGGTTTAATCCATTATCATCATGGTATAACATGGTGGCGTGCAGACAGACATGGTGCTGGAGTACAATACATTTTGATCCGCAGGCAACAGGAAGTGGTCTGAGATACTGGGCAGTATCCTGAGGATAGGAAGCTTCAAAGCCTGCTCCCACGGTGACACACTTCCTCCAACAAGGCCACACCTACTTCAACAAAGTCACACCCCCAAGTGCCACTCCCTGTGAGCTCATGGGGGCCAATTACACTCAAACTACCACATGGGGAAAGGGTAAATATTAAAAAAAAAAATAGGGATAAATAAACTAGTATGTCCATAGAATGGCCTGATATACAGCCAGCGAAAGGAATATTCTAGATCCTTATGTATCCACACAGATATCAGATCACAGTATTGTTGATTGAGGGAGGTGGGTAAAACTCAAGCATAATAACTACTTACAGAGAACATTAAAAATGCCACAACAAAATTGTGCTTTACCTGTACATGGATGTTTCCAGGTCTGAAACTGTGGAAGGAAACTACCTGTTAAATCATTATGGAGGAGAACACAAGAGGCTTCACAGGAGGCCGCCTCCTCCCCTACCCCCTCCCCCTTTCCCCCTCCCCCATCCTCCTCCCTCACTGTGGAAGCGGTCTTCTGGGCCTCTTTGGCTAATGTGTATATTCTGTTTTGTGTCTTTCCCTAGCTTGTTTGAGGAAGAGATAATGTCATATGTGCCTCCACATGCCTTACTCCACCCCAGCTACTGTCAGTCCCCGCGAGGTTCCCCAGTGTCATCTCCCCAGAACTCACCAGGTGAGTCTGTCTGTCCGTCCGCTGTACATGGGAATGCTCTAAGAGCACAAGCCGGGTGAGTCTGTCTGTCTGTCTGTCCGCTGTACATGGGAATGCTCTAAGAGCTCAAGTCGGGAGTGCTCTGCCTACAGGTACACACTGTGTGATATTTGCTACTTTTTCCCTTGTGACTTGTTTCCTTGCACGTTCATTGACTGAAAGATAATAAACAGGAGGACAAGTGTTAGTAGTATAATGTAAAAAGTGTTCTCGTTGGACTCTCTTGGAACACCAGCCTGCAAATAATGACATGGAGACTTATTATTAATTATGGAAGTTTGGCCTTTAGCTTAGGCTTGTCCCCAACTAGCTCTTCTAATTCAAATTAACCTGCTTCTTTTATCTATGTTCAGCCATGTGGCTTTTCTTTTTCCTCAGTACGGCAAGTCGTACTTGCTCTGAGTCTGGCTGGTGACTCGCCATTCTTCTTCCCAGAGTTCTCTCTTTCCCCAGAATTCCTGCCTATCCTTTCTCCTGCCTAGCTATTGGCCATTCAGCTCTCTATTAAACCAATCAGAAGGTGACTTGGAAAAAGCTGGGGGTGTGGCTTAGTGGTAGAAATGCCCATCTGGCATGCATGAGGCCCAGGGTTCAGTTCTCAGTATCACAGAAAGTGACTTGGCAAAGATTCATCTTCACAGTGTATACAAATATTCTGCAACAGTATAATGCATTCCACTGTAGAATTTACTTTGAATTTTGCTGCCTAGTGTCTAACGTTTCTTGGAAAATATTAGGCACAAAATACTAGGTGAGCTCTTTTGATTTTAAAAGTTTGGTTGAGGATACAGTCTTGATAGACAATAAAAGCAATGTCTCCACTCTCAAGAAATGATATAGAATTTAAATTATTTAGCACAATGGACTTGGGTATCTTCCCCATATTGTATGAGACAGTACGAGGGAGATGATTGGGCAGATGAAACTTATCTGAATCCTTTTGGAAGAGATAGACATGAACTGAGGGGCAGTGAATGGCTGGGTGAGTAAATGGTGTAAGCGGAGCTTTGTGGAAGTGAATTTTTAGGGAAGGTAGCCATGATGCTGGCAGAACATCAACTACATCTTTATTATGGGCGGTGTTGTTCAGACTTTTATAGAATTTAAAACTATTTCGGTAGAAATCCAGACTTCAGATGTGTCTCTGGAAGCTGCCATGCTCTTTAATGTGTAGCATGTGTTCTCACACGTTGCTGTGGTAATAAAGCTGCAGTCTAATTGAACACCGCAAACAGGAAAAGCTCTATTAATTTGTCTGTGTAACACAGATTTATTGAGCATCCAACTATGATCCAAGCACTGAACTAGACCATGTGGTTTAAAGATGAATAACATCGTCTCTACTCTGGAAGGGTTCGGGGTGAGGTGGTGAGTCAACAGTGACTCTGAAGCTCAGTGGTCAGTGCTGTAATGGTGAGACATTTGGGAACGTGTGGGTGTGGGAACACTTGTTAGGGAGGATTAAGATAACAGGTATGAGGGAACCTTGGAGGATGGGTGAATGAGATTTGCCAGGCGGGGCTGTAAATTTCGTTGGGTGATAATGTACTGCTTTGCTCTGGGATTGGTCCCCAGCACTTGGTGGGGTGGGGGTGGGGGGACCAAACAGGCAAACAAAAATCAAGAACTAGAAGTTCCCCACATGGACCAAAGACAGAAGGACATTCTGGCTAGAGGGGTAGCGTGTACTAACCACAGACAATGGGAATAGTGAGGAGAAAGAACAGAAGCAGAAGGCAGTTCTGGAAATTCGGGCCAGACTGAGGTATTTCTATGTGACCCACTCAGTACAGACCCTGCTTTGATAAAGGTCATTAATAAATTCATGAATTTCAGCCCACTGGCCTGTCTTTGGACCACTTCTTTAGCATTTGACTCTGCTAACCATGCCTAGAAAATTGGCTTTTGGAGAAACCTCTGAAACTTTGCAAAAAGTAAGATGCCTGTGATAGCCTGTTGTCTGAAGATCAGTTTGACGGCAAACTGGATGGGCATGTAACATGCTGAGACGTTAGGACTGAGCCAGGTAAGGAAAAGCCAAGGCAGATTAGAAGGTCTTTTTGCCCACAATGCCCCGTAGATATTGGCATCACTTGCCAAGAAAGGAAGAGTGTTTGTTTAACTTGTAGAGAAATTAAGATGAGTTTGACTTATTACATGTTTTATTGAGACATTTGGGGGCTCTCAGTCTGAGATACCCAAAGACAAGTGGAAAATATAGTTAGCAGATACCAAGGACAATTGGACCATACAGATTAACTGCCAGGAATTCAGTGTCATGAGAACTGCAGTCTGGAGTATCGATCGGAGGAAGTATCGAGAGGATAAAACAGGATGAACTCTGGTATCTAAGGCTTGTGCTTAGGTGGGGGAGTGAGTGAAAGGCGGAGTGGATCTGGAGTAGACTTAGGAAAATGTTTCCAGGGGAGTCCATTTCCTGGGAGGTGTGGTTAATGCAGCCAAATGCTCAGAGGATTCAGAAAGAATGAAGTCCCGAGAGAGACCATGAAATGTAAAACTCAAAGTTATAAATTGTCATTGCCAAAGCAGGCTATAAACTAGTAGGTGATACATTGGATTGTGCCAGGTGCAACATGGTACGTGATGCTCAGTGATTGTCACCAGTGTAGAATGCTCTTTTTATAAAGTATAGTTGTCACAAACAAAGGTGGACAGTCATCAGAAGCAGAAAACTGAAGGAAGGGACTGTCTGCTGGAGAAGGCGAACATGTGTGCACTCGAGTCTCAGGGTGGCACTGATTGAGACAGGAGCTGCCATTCAGCCTTTGAGAAGGTGGTATACCACAGGTCACACACACACACACACACACACACAGGTCAGCATTGGAGCAGTTAGAGAGAGACACATAGTGGATGAGACATGAAAGGAAATCAGTGTAGGACACTTCCGGTAAGTTTAAAGGTGTTGTGGACGGACGTCAGAATTCACAGCTGGCCTCCATGAGTTCTTTAACCAATGGAGAGACTTTGGACAGTTTATCTCTTGGCAGAAATTTCTTTCCTTTTTTAAAATAAATGGATGTATTAATAATCACCTCACCTCTTGTGGTTGGTTTTGTTTTGCTTTGGCAATGGTGATTGGGGGGGGGGGGTCCCTTGCATTGCAGATGTCCAGTAAACATTAATGTATTCTCTTTTTCTTTCTTTCTGGAAACACAGAAGTACACTTTGCCACTCCATGAGCCGTTCATTACTGGCATGCATGAGTCCATTTCTTCGTGACTTGCGAGCTTGGCTGTGTTAGGCATTGAATCATTTGGAGAGGTCTTTGTCTTAAGTGGGGTGCCTGCTAAAGCTTTTTGTGGATTGTCTTTTTGTCTTGCTTTCTTATGATTAAACGTGTAGAGCCATGTGGAATTCGGCTCATGCCAGCCACAGCCCTTTTTTTCTAGGCCTTTTCCAAGGTTCTTCCTCCCTGAGAAAAATGTAGACCACCAGATTCTGTCTTCCCAACCCCCGAAGAAGTGTGCTCTTGAAGTCTGCCTAAGCGTTCTTTCATCCTGTGCAAACATTCTAAATGATGATAGAGTGCACATCTTCATTTAGCATCACAGATGCCCACAAGTAATTCATGGCAGTAATAAAGTGTGTTCTGGGAACTCAGAGTTAAAACATTTTCCAATGACATGTGTAATCCGGCCATATCTAAATTGCTAGCAGTGTTTGTGGTGGTTTTAATTTGCAGGAAAAAATCATCTCCATATTCTTGGCGGGGGTTTGGTCTGGTGATGAGAGTGAGACGTACTGCCTGATAGTAGTGGAAGCGGCCGTCAGGGACTCCACGTGAGAAGAGCCGGGCCTCACTAACCTCATTTTCCCTGGCGAGGAATCTGTTTTTCAGAAAATGGCTTCTGCTTCTCCCAGACCTTTTGCTGGCTGCATAAAATCAACATTTCAAAAATAATTTTTTAAGTGGTCCGGTCTTTTTCTTGTGACTAGAATTTCACCCGTTTTAGTGGTTTGAGAATGATATTGTGAAAATTATGACAATAATAAATTTTAATGATCTTCACTCTGAATGCCTAGGAACCTGGTAATCTTTCCATATTTTCCCTCATTCCAAGCACATTTACATGTCTTTTCAAGAGAAAAGGGACTTTGGAAAGTTTGACTCACTGCTTTCTGCAGCTGTGAGAGTGTTCACCTAAAACTAATCAAAATTTTGGAATGTGAAGGTTTATTTTTCTAGGGCCATTATAATGCCAATCCAACCTCAGCCATGTCCAAAGGAAAGGATCCCTGCAAACACCATATGGTTCACTATGCCAAGGAGGAAACCAAGGAGTTTGCCTAGGGCACATCTCTAGGAATTTAAATGCAGTGACACCTAATTTGTCTAAAATATTGGAGATATACTTTCTTGTGTGCATTTTCCAGGGGACTAAAACTATGGAGTGAATGGCATGAGAATTTAACACCCCATTTATTGAAATTCTTCATGCATATTATTTTTCTCCTTGTTTTTGTATTTGTGGCACATTGAGGTGTGCTGCGTGGTGTATGGGGTGGGGTGGGGGTCTCATTGGGTCTGAGCGTGGTTCACAGCTCTGGTGACCACTGGAGTGCAAGCAGCATTAGATCACTGGATGGACTCACAGCACTGAGGAGCCTCCTGGGTCTTCATCAGGGTCGTCTCAGTGGAATGGACCATGAAAAGGGTTTATTTTCCCCAAAAGGATCTTTTCTTCCCACAAAGACTTGAATATTACTGGCCTCATATGTTACCTCCTCCTCTTAGAGACATGTCTCTCTGTTCCTCCCAGCCCTCCTCATCTTTTCCCCCTCTGCTCAGCATGGTTATGATATAGCTATTATTTTTAATAATTTTTATTCTTTGGAAGTTCTGTACATTCATATAATATATACTGATCAAATCCATCCACTAGTACTGTCTTCTGTCTACCCCTAGTACCTCATCCACCTCCCTCTGAGCTTCATGCCCTCTCTTTATTATTTTTGTCATTAATAACCCCCTGAGTCCAGTTAGTGTAGATATTTTGTTTTTTGTTATTAATCTTCCTTGTCCTCACCCCAGTACTGCCAGGATGGGGTATCTGTTATTGGCATACCCTTCAGTGTTCCCCTTTTAATAAGTTACTTCTTGGCCAACTCTGAAAAACCACAGTTACCAATTTGTTTTCAGTAAATGGTTTGAGCCAAACCTGATGACCTAGATCTGTAATCCCAGTTACTTGAGAGGCAAAGACAGAGAGAGGGCAAGTTAAAGGCCTACCTGGGCTCTGAAGTGAGTTCAAGGCTAGCCTGGGCAACTTAGTGAGACCTTGTCAAAGTAAAAGTTTAAAAAAGTAGGCTGAGTGTACAGCTAGATGATAGATTACTTGCCTGGCACATACATGGAACCCCTCATTTTTAATCCCCAGGACCAAAGAAAATGAATAGTGAAAAAAGTAAGTAGCGTGTATATGAACATCCATAGATCTAGGACTTTTGCTGCTCTTAGAAAATAGGAGATAGATATGAGGACATGCACATCTGTGCACATCTGTACTTTGTCCAAGCTGTCTCCAGGGTATTCCCTCTTAACAGTGTTGTAAACTTTGCTCCAGAAGATGAGGCTGTCTAGACATGTTGCAGTGCTCATTGGCTTGCTCATTGTTAGCAATGGGGGATTGTTGTGGAACACTGTGAAGATGTATTGCTGTGATTGGTCTAATAAAAAGCTGAATGGCCAATAGCTAGGCAGGAGAGGTTAGGCAGGATTTCCAGGGAGAGAGGGGAAGAGGAGAAATAATCAAGGCGTGGAATTCACCATCAGACAAACATGTTGGACATGCTGTACTGAAAAAAGGTAAAAAGCCAGATGGCAGAATGTTGATTAATACAAAGAGGTTATTTACATATAAAGGCCAATTGGGGAAAGCTAAAGGCCATGCTTTCATAATTATAAAAAGTCCCCGTGTTGTTCTTTGGGGTCTGGTGATCCAAAGATAGTCTGACAGCAAAGCTCGTCACAGGGGTTGAGGGGAAAGTGTATGTGTGTGTAACTGGAAAGGGCACCAGGGAAGAGTTGGGCCTCTAAACTGAACTAGTCCCGAGGCCTGGAGCTGTGTAGTCAAGGTTCAACTCCATTCAGAGCAGAGCAGAAAGCCAACTGGATTCCAGGACCCAGAGGCAGAGAAGTACAGGCTTCTCCAGAATTGGATGCCAAAATTTTTCTCGTGTCACCTGAGATACTTTGTCAGATAGAACTTTATAGTTTGTAATTATGCAGTGTTGTAACAGTGTATTGAAAACATACAGAGCGTCTGAAAGTTCTTCAGATCTACCTAGCAGTGATAAAGAATAACAGCTCTAATAGCTGTTACTAAAAAAATATTCCTGCAAACACTTAACATAGTACTAGCCATCCATGAAGTCCATTTTCCAATTGGTCACTTCCTAGAAGCAACCGACCTTTTCCCATGCAATTCCCTTTGGTAAGACTCCAAAGACGCAGAAAGAGATCTCTGAGAGAGAGGCCCTCGATTGTGGTTGTGGTTCCCATACATTTCTATCAGCTCAGTCTTCCAAGAACATTTTTTGGTTTCTGGAACCAAAATAACCTCGTTCTTCCCCTGGAAGCTCTTGGCAGTTGAAGCTGACTTGTACTAATTATGTGACAGCTGGTTTGGGGTATGGCTGCTCATACCTATCATCCCAGACCCAGGAAGGCGGAGGCAGGAAGATTTCTGGTTTTTCAAGTTCCAGGCCAGCCTGGGCTATATAACAAGACCCCGCCCCCATACTTCTTAAAATGCTACTATTTTAACCATAAACAGTCTTGTAAGTTATGTTAAACAACATAGAGGTAAAGATTTCTGTATTGTTTTTTAAATTTACACTAATAACACTATCCTTTCCCAAAACAAAAGTAACCCCTCAGAATTAATAAGGACAATACTTGTTCAAAACTATAGATGGTCAGAATTCTATTCATACCTTAAAATGAGGAACACGGCTTGACAGTCACCACTGAAGCAATTCCCATGAAGCTCCAGTCTGTTTCTGACATAGGATAACTTAGCTCCTTGCGTCTGGTGTACATATTAAAGCCAGATTAATCTCATTGATTGCAGTTGAGCTTGCTTCCTGTAAGTGATTCTTCAGCTTGGCTGTATTTGGGAATCATCTGGAGAGCTGTAAAAAACACTGAGGCCTGGTACCTACCCCCACAGAATCTGATGTCATGGTTTGGGGTGTGTGGCCTGAACTTTGGAATTGTTTTTAAAGTTTCCTCAGAGATTCTAATATGCACTCAAGGTTGAGAACCCCTGCTTGGGATTCTCTTTTGTTTCCTGGGTTTTGTGAGGGTGAATGCATTTGTTTTCTTCATGACTTAACTCTTAGCTCTTCGACAAGCCTCCAGATTACTGGTCGGGAGGCAGTCTTGTGAATATCCATCCCTGAAGCTCCAACATGTTTGCCTGTGTGTTGAGTATGTATGCACATAACATTAACAGCCAACACACAGAGAGCTTCTTACGACGTAGACGCTGCACAGTGTCATATACACACTAACATTTCACCCACAGGAATTAACTGATCTCTCATACACACTAACACTTCACCCACAGGAATTAACTGACCTCTCATACACACTAACATTTCACCCACAGGAATTAACTGATCTCTCATGCAAACTCCAGAGCTCCCCTGTCCAGGGTCGGTAGAGTATCCATGACTATCACATCCAGCTCAATATTTACACAGCTTCCTGTGTCCCTGGCTACCAACATCATTCCCCACACTGCTTTTAGCCTCCAGTGGACCTTGTCAAATCCCAAATTCCTGTCCCCGGCATAGGGTTTGGACAGGAAGCTGCTTCCTCGTTTCCTTCAGTAGCAAAGTGATGATGAGAACCTTTAATAGCCACTTCATGGACTCCCTGTGAGGATTTCTCAAGACTCCCCCTATGGAAAGCGCATTATCCCTAATGTATGGCAGGTGCTTATCAAACAATAGCTATCATTATCATTAAGAAACGCTGCTATCATCAGAGCTTCCCATTCCTCCCCCTTGCTTTTCTCCTAATTTGTATTTCGCATGCTCGGGGTTCCTCTGAGTCACCACACTCCTGACTAAGTTCTTGTCCCCTCAGGCCTCAACTGCAGGATGAACGCCTAACTGCTTCTCCACCCTTCCACCCTTCTTCCTCTTTCCCACCCTTCATCTGCCCTACACCCTCCGCTGAGAATTTCTCTAATCAAATACCACTTTAGCATTATTCCCTTTCCTTTCCTCAGTATTCTGTAAAGGTGCGCCCCGCGCCCCGCGCCCCGCCCCCATTCCCAACACCAGCATCAGAATTTCTAAACCTCTCTTCTGATTGGCTCCAGCCCCTGTCTCTCCGGCATGCCCACCATGCTCTCGGTTATGGAGCGTCTTCGGCATCTGTTGAACACACGTTCAGTATTTAGTCTAGTTCTTGCCTCTCTGAACCAGAATAAAATTCAGACTCTTTTCTATTTATATGTTTAGTGTTACTTAATTTTCTCATTGCTGTGACCAAATACCGGACAGAAAGGGACTTAAGAGAGGGAAGGTTTGTTTGAGTTTCAAGTTCAAGGGGATCCAGTCCATCGTGTCTGGGAAGATGGGGCAGCAGGAGCAGGTGGCTGTTCGTATTGCATCCCCAGTCAAAGAGCAGAGAGATGGATTTCAGGTACCAAGCCCTCTTCTTTTAATTCACTCCCAGAACCCAGACCCTGGGATGGTGCCACTGACATTTAGGGTGGGTCCTCCTACCTCACTTAACCAGAACTAGAAATTCCAAATCCCAGACATGCCCAGAGGCTTGTTTCCATGGTGACTCTGCATCCTATGGACTTGGCAATTAACCACTTAGCCTCCAACTAAGCTCCTCCCTGCGGTCTTGTCCATTCTGATCTCCGCACACATTGCTTTTCTGTGACATTACTATTATCTTCTCTATCACTGATCTCAAAGGCGAATACCCAGGAGGTCAGGCAGCCAGCCTGTGTCCCTGAGTGGATGTGAGGGAGTGGAGTCCATGGGAACATCCACCTGTCTCCTCCAGGAGGTTAACGCCATTTGTAAGATTTCGTCTAACTTTCAAGAGAAAAACTTCTTTTTCTTTTACTTGAAATCTAATAATAATTTTTAAATGCAACTAATCTAGCCCTTTTTTTTTTAATGTAGGGGGCAAACAGTCGACTGTGAGGCTGGGTATAGCCCCAGGGCTATGGTTTTATCTCTTCTGTTCTACAGTTTGTATCCATTCCAGTTTAAGACTTAATTATTTGATATGTTTCATTTCTGCCTTCTCAGCCAGGGCATCCATTGTTGACAATAACACCAGATTAGCAGTAAATAACCATCCTAGCTAACTCATTTGTTAAGGAAATTTTTGCTAGGCACCATGGCTCAAGCCTGTAATTGACGCACTGTGAGGCCACGGCAGGAGGCTGGAAAATCCAAGGCCAATCTAGGGTAACTAGCAAGCTCCTGTCTCAACAAAACAAATAACAACAAACCCACATACATGACAGACACACACACCCAGAAAAAAAGGAAGGAAAAGCAATCTCATGGAACTGGCATGCTGTGTAAGGACAAGACTATAATTTAGTTTCTGCCTTTGTCCTGTGTCCAGCCTGACATCCCAGCATGCTACCTAATCACCTGTGACACATGGATTTTTCTGTGGAAAGAGGAAGAAGCCATGTCCTATTTATACCTTATAAATAACACTTTATTAGTAATAAACGGCATACTTTTAATCTGTAGCTATTGACAGTATTTGACACATTGAGAATGCAGTAAATATTTTTTTATTAAGAAAACTTTTTATTCATTTTACATACCAATCACAGGTCCTCCTCCTCTTCCCTCCTCCCGTTCCTCCAGCCTCCCCTCCCCCAACCCACCCCCTCTTCTCTCCTACTAGAAGGTAAGGCCTCCTGTGGGGAGTCAGCAGAGCCTCGTATGAGAATGCAGTAAATAATAATACTGCTTATTCTTTGTGCAACTCCAAGATATGAATTCCTCTCACAGCTAGGCTTGAATTCTGATTTTAGAATAATCATTTTATTCTGCAGTGTAAAATAAATGTAATTGTATCTCTAAAAATCATCCTTAAATGTCATGCACATCTAAGAACATCTTCATGGGGCTTCCTGTGACTTCCTTTACAGTTTCCATGATCCTGTTTCAACAGCAAACAGAGATATTCCGCCCTGAATAGTTGTCCTTAGACATGAATAACTCTTTGACTCACTCTGGTTTGGATGGAAAGGGGAACATATCTGAGAAACTCGTGAGCATATTTGGCAGTTTAAACAGGATCTTCATTCTCAGTCGAAAAGCGACAAATAAAGAGTCTCTCATAAGACCTTCCTTAAGCTACGTTCAGGCCTTTGTGTGAGTGTGTGTGTGTGTGTGTGTGTGTGTGTGTGTGTGTGTGTGTGTGTGTGTGATGCAGAAGCTGAAGGCAGTGCCTCAGTTTCCTTTGCTAACTGTGGTGGTCTTTCATGGTGTTGTGACGGTGCTGGCACAGGGCACGGATCCAGATTGTTCTTCTGTGGTTCCTGCAGGTACTCAGCGTGCCAATGCCCGGGCGCCAGCCCCTTACAAGAGAGATTTCGAAGCCAAACTGAGGAACTTTTACAGGAAGTTAGAAACAAAAGGATATGGACAAGGCCCAGGGAAATTAAAGTAAGTAGAAATGACACAAACCACATTTATAGATGGTGAATGGGTAGGAAGCAGTCTTTATTTTAATGGGCATGGTTATTTCGGAGTTTATAAATTATACTGTAATGATGTAAAATGTTCAGGAACTAAGCACTAGTAAGCTTATGTTTTTTTTAATCAAGCTAGGACTGTGTAAAACCACAGACAAAGCCGGGCAGCGGTGACACGCCTTTAATCCCAGCACTCGGGAGGCAGAGGCAGGCAGATCTCTGTGAGTTCGAGGCTAGCCTGGTCTACAGAATGAGATCTAGGACAGGCTCCAAAGCTACACAGAGAAACCCTGTCTCAAACAAACAAACAAACAAACAAGTCACCCTGTGCCCTGAGTGCCCAAGGGAGGACCAGCCTCCATGCTTACTGCCCAGGTATAGTCAGTTCCACTTTCCTGGACCTCCCTACACATCGGCCCAACCCCAATTCTGTATCTCTCTGAACTGTGCTTTTCTCATACTGGAATTACCAAGTCCAGGCTCCCCGTCATCACCGTTGACACTGAGAGGGAGTCGGCATCTGTGGAAGATGACTTTGCCGTCATCACAGTAGATTGTCACGAGCGTCGTCCATTTTCATCCTCCCCCTTGGGGAGTCTCAAGATTCACTTAATTTAAGTACAATTGTAAACTCTCTTGCTTTGTAGGACACACGCACACACACACACACACACACATGCACACGCACACGCACGCACACACACACACACATGCACACGCACACGCACGCACACACACACACACATGCACACGCACACGCACGCACACACATGCGCACGCACACGCGCACACACACACATACACACACACACACACACACACACACGCACATACACGCACACGCGCACACGCACACGCACATGCACATGCACCCTCCTTTGTCTCACTGAACATTCAATAATTGAATTCCATGCTTAGGTGCATTCCAGCCTTAAAGGATTACTTTATAGTGTTGTTCTTTCTTTAGTTCTCTGTGTGTGTGTGTGTGTGTGTGTGTGTGTGATGACCTCTTTCTTTCTGGGATAAATGCCTTGGCCACTCAGAAAGGACTCACGGGTTTTTTACAGGCCAGGGATTGACCCGTGATTCTCTTGTGTAACTTGTGCCTTGCTGTTAAAGTGTTAGAGACAGACGTGTATTCAAGTGCAGACAGCAATGGCATTAAGCAACCTCACTCCTCACCTAGTTAATTGTGGTAAATAGACATTCGATGTCGAGAAAGATAAGGAATCGGAAATCATCTCTTAATGCACTTTTCACATCGTCTCTCTGGGGACAGGTTAATTATCCGAAGGGACCACCTGCTGGAAGATGCTTTCAATCAGATTATGGGCTACTCCAGAAAAGACCTGCAGAGGAATAAACTGTATGTCACCTTCCTCGGGGAAGAAGGGTAAGTGGAACAGAGAAGTGGTCTGTGCAGCACAGGCTGTGGCTACAGAGCGGATGTTTCTCCGCATCTGCGGTTCCCAGAACAGGAAGTCCTTCTGGCAGGAAGTGTGCTCAGACGCCTCAACATTTGCCTTTTTTGTTGTTGTTGTTGTTGTTGCTTCCTCTGGTTTGTAAATCATTTGACATGTAATTTTTTTTTTTTAATGAAAACAACTGTTACCTATAATTCATTCTTTCAATGAGAAGTCTGGTTTGGTTGCTCTTCTCGGCATCTGTCCATCTTTTGAAAGGGAAAACGCTGGAGCTTTGAGGGGCAGGGAACAAGGAACTGCAGTTTGCATCTTGGTTTCCACCCTGGCGCTCTGAGTAGAACGTGTGTCACCTGTTAAATAAGCTCCAGTTCAAAATCACAGATCCTGCCGCTCTGCCCAGAGGTGCCCACAGCAACCACGCCAAGGCCTCCGCTCCCGTCCCCGCCTCCAGTTCTCTTCCTTTGGGAGGGCAGCATACCTCCCAATATAACCACCTACTGTAAACAAACCTTGCAACATGACTCCTCCATGAGTGTGCTCGTCTAGATAAGGGTTGGGAAACAAGGGCTGGGGCTCCCACACTGAGTCTGCGGCACCCCAGGTGGACCTAGCATAGCCTCGGACTGATAGCTAGCATCCCTCACAGGCCCCTCCTCCTTCCTATCTCAGGACTCAGGGCTTGCTTTGTAGCTTGTGGCTACTAGACACAATTAAAAAAGGCCATGCCCAGGCTTAGTACATGAGGAGGGACTTAGTCTTACTGTTCTGCAACTTGATGTGCCATGTTTTATTGATACTCATGGGAGATCTGCCCTTTCCTGGATGGAGACAGAAGAGGAGGGGATTGAGGATGGGAGGTTGGGGGAGTGGGGAGAGGGAACTGGGAAAAGAGAATGGAGTGGGGTCGGGGGAGAGGCTGCTGCCGGGATATAAAATAAATAGATGATTACTTTTTTAAAAAAATGCCACACAGTCATCCAAACTCTGGTTGGGTTGGGTTGGACACTGTTGGCTTGGATATTGGTTTATTAAGCAGCGCTGAGGACTTTGGGCCTTGCATCGATACTCCATCAGTACTCCGAGGTCTAATCCCCAGCCCTTTTCTAGTTTTTATTTTGAGAGAGGGTCTTAACAAAATGCTCAAGCTGGCCTTGAACTTAGTCCATAGCCCAGTGAGACCTTGAAAATTGCAATTCTCCTGTCTCCACCTCCTTGTCACTGGTGTTCCAGGCCTGTGCTACCAAGCCCAGTAGTTTGGATCGCTTTAAGAACACCCCTCTGAGTCTTAGCCAGTAGTGAAGAAGGTTAAGGAGCCATATTAGTGATAGCCAACCAACTTGCCCCCCCTCCCAGTGTGTGGTAGATGGATGGAGGTTGAAAGCACAGTGCGACTTACCTGTCCACGGAACTAGAGAAGAGCAAAATCAAGACCCAAGCCCAAGACAAAGACTGTCTTCTGACGCCCATGGACCATACCGGGATTTAAGAAGCACCCCTTATCTTTAGTCTGTCCTGTTGTTGTTGTTGTTTTTTTCTCCCCTTGGAATGCATTTTAACATTCCAGATAGTGACTGAACACATGAAGTTTGGGCTTCAGTGTCCCTGAGACTTCAGCCTCTCATGACTAGCTTACACATGTAAATAGACTCGGAACTTGTGTTCGTCAGCTTAACGCTGCAGGTGCGCGGTTGAAAACGGAGGCAAGTGTCGTTAGCCTTCTCACAGGTATGCCAGGGATGTCAATTATTTCCTCACAGGATGAGTCGGGTTTGGATGAGAATGTTTTTTTCTCTCAGAACTCCAGCTGCCTCCTTTTATTATTAAACCACAGACTTTTTTTTTTTTTTTTTTTGACACATGATCTTGCTATGTGGCTCAGATTGGCTGTCAACTTTCAAGCTAGTGACCTCAGCCTCCAAAGAGCTGGTAGCTGGGTCTACAGATGGACATCAGTACTTCTGGCTTGGGCCAGAGTATGTTGAGATACCAGACATACACTTCAGAAGCCCTGGTGGGTCCGTTTGAATAGAACACATGATGGTTGTCATCCTGAAGTGGTCTACCGTTTTCTGAACTGATGGGATTAGTTCCAAGCAGAGCTAGATTCCTTTTTGTTGGATGACCACTGGTAATCAAGTACTTCCTGCCCCTGTCACACGTCTACTTCCCATGACACCAAGGGGAAACAGAGAGAGTGTGTCTGGGGAGGGTTCTCAGTTACCAGAAACAGTCCCTTAATCTACTCCTCTATGCATGGGTTATTGATACCGAGTTTCTGGACTCAGGCTCTATCATGTAAGTATCCTTTAGACAGGATGTAAGATATAGGGTACTGAGAAAACATCTGCTGGCTTTGGAAAAAGAAAACTGGTCTCTTTCTGAAAAACACAGAAACCTCAAAACTATATGAAAGTTTAAAAAAAAAAAAAAAAACCTTTCAAAGAATGACCATCACATGAAGGCATATTTCTTTCTAGATTGTAAAACATGCCCACAGTTTCCCATTGAATTTTAGAAATGGAACTTTTCTGTTTCTCCAGATTTAATGCTGTCAAAATATTTATTTATCATTTTAAGTTCTTTGGGTTTAAGTCTACTGTTTGGCATTTAAAAGCAAATAGTTTGTCATTTGGATTTTGGTTCCTAGTTTTTCTTCAGTGCCAAGGTTCCTTGAGGAAAGTGTGGACTCTAGGGCTGGGACAAGAAGAATATCCAAGATGGGGCCTGAAGTGTCTCCTAGTACCTTCCACAAAGTGGGGAAGTTTGTCACCAGCCCAGAGCCACAGGGCACAGGAGCCAACAGAGTCCCCACTGACCAAAGTGGGAATAATCTCAGCTACAAAATGAATGAATAAAGGGATACTGAATTGTAACTCTGAGTGAGTGAACACATGCTCAAATGAGGAAATAGATGGGAGAAAGGAAAATCTCTCCAAATTACTCAGGAGAATTTCGTAACTGTGGGTTGCATAGTGACTTTTCCCTAAATAATTCAGAAAGGATATAGGGTAGAGAAGTGAGTTTGTTTTGTTGAAACCTGGCAAACATTGTCTCAGTCATAAGTCATGTGGACAGTGTGTCCTTCATGTGAGAACAACACTTTACCCAAATTCGTAATCACAGTCTTGCTACAGGAAAAACACGGGACAGTTCCCAGTTCGTACAATATATCATAAGAACCTCTCACCAGTAGTAATCTCAAAAATCATTGAGGACATTGAAAAAACAAAAGAGTTTGAGAGAATGCTATAGTCAGGAAGAGATGAGATGCTTAAATGAAATGCCCCTTCCTGGATGAGATTGTAGAGAGAGCAGGTGAGAGAGAATGAAGTCTGGATCAAGTACGAATTTTGTTAAGAGTTGTCCAGCAGTAATGGCTCGTTGATGTGACAGTCACTGAACCAAGTTTTGTGAAAGAGTTTCTTCCCAAGGGACTGGAGCCCTGAGTCACAGATACCCCTGCCCAGGGGTAGGATTAGCGGTCTTAGGAAAGAGACAGGGTGGCCTGGAGTGTAGGGAAACAAGTGAAAATAGGATCCACTCCAGGCATAGTCATCCTCTTCACGGGACTCGTGCTGAGGAAAATCACACCCTTAGTGTGATCTAAAAAGTGTCAAATACATCACACTGGTGAGGCCCACTTGAGGCAGACAGACATGGCTCCAAGTTCCTGAAGAACAACTTAGGCAGCCGTTGCCTCTGAGTGCTGTCAGCAGAGGGGATGGTGGGGGTACTGGCCAGCTGCCTGGCTAGCTGGTGGTAGGGCAGGTGAGGATAGAGGCCTTCTTTAGGGTTCCCATCAGATGTATTGATGAGGAATGCTCTATACTGATAAGAGGAATTCATAAAGGCTATGCAAGAGCTCTTTGCTCTATCTTTTTTTATTATTTTTATTTTTTGGTTTTTTGAGACAGAGTTTCTCTGTGTAACTTTGTGCCTTTCCTGGAACTCGCTTTGGAGACCAGGCTGGCCTCGAACTCACAGAGATCCGCTTGCCTCTACCTCCTGAGTGCTGGGATTAAAGGTGTGTGCCACCTCTGCCCGGTTGCATTATCTCTTCTTATAATTCTAAAATAATAGGTTTAGCAAATGAAAACATTTGTTCAGGATTTGGAAAGATTTAGCTGATATTTCCTTTTTGAGTTTTCTTGTTGCCTTGTTGTTAGATGGCTGACTTCTCTGGGATTATTTTCACTGTAGGCCTCTGTCATCACTTATGGTCAGTAGAGTAAGTACATAGAGTTAATTTTGTGACAAGTCTAAATTAATACTAATTTTGGCGTCCAAAGAGTATTACTGTGTATCAACTTTATAGTAGCCAAGAGGGATCAGCACTTTGCAGGTATTGTTGATACTATCTCAATGATTTTATTTCCAATCTGACAACAGTCTGTCTAGCTTTGCCAAAGCATAAAGAACAGTGCATTTACTTTTAATGACAGTGCATTTTCCTGTCTTCCAAAATAAGGATAGATTAGCGGCTTCACAGAAAGGAGAGCTATGCTTTATGCTGATTCTTCACATATATCTGAAACACAATATATAGATTGTTCCAGAAGTAAGGAATCTGTAGGGTAATGTAGATGCTATTTGAGGTAGAAAAAAACCCCAGACCATTGGAAATGCCTGTCTTCAGTTACATCCTTGGGCCTATAAATGTAGGTGCGTTAGAACAACTTATCTCTGTGATAGCCTTGGGTTTTCACAAAAGGTAGGCTAAAACTGGGAGTCGTGTTCTAGGCAGTAGGATCCCCACCACACTTGGTCCGGTTATGTTGTCTCGAAAAGTTTGGGGAGGGGAAGAGAGCAGGGGCAGAACTGCCGAAAACGCTCACCCTGCTCAAAGGTGGGGAGACGTGGTTTGTCCCTGTTTCTGAGGAGCCTTGGTCTGCCTAGCAGTTGCTTCTGGGATGGAGGAAAGCGTGGGACATGCTGTATCTTCTTCTTTGGTGTGTTGCTTTTGTTAATTAACGATTCCAGCAGCCAAAGCTCACACGGTATCAGAACTCAGGTAGATTCTGATAAGGCATCTAGGCCGTTCCCTAACTCCTCATACCTCCAAACTAAAGAAATAATGTCCTAGACAGAGATGATGTTGACTCTGGGATTGTTCCGCCTCCGTTTTTTTTTCCTTCTCGGCAGCTCTGTAAAGGGCACCTTTATTTAAGAAAGAATGAATTCATTATGTGCAAAGTGCTGTCAAGATGACATCAGTCATCAGTCTCGCCAGTCACCCTTCGACTAGGAAGGGGCGTATGCAAATAGTTTTCCTTTGGGGACCTGTGTGTAGGATCTTTCTGTATTCCTCAGGGATAGGGACATAAAATAACCAGGGGTTAGGGGATGACTTGAAATAGTCCCCCGCCCACTGCTTGTTAATTAACCAGTAGCCCTCACATATAACCAAACTGGGGTCTGAGCTGTGAAGTTGTAGGGCTTCCTTTGACCTTGGGTTGCTGCTTTCTCTCACAGAGAGGTAGCCACATCATTTGAATCATCCTAACCTACCAACGGTGCATGCTGTGTAGCCACACTCCGGCTTGGTACCACCAAGTGCAGCTGTGTCTTCGGAGACCTCCTTCCTCAGCTCCAGTCCTTGTTAAGTGGCTCCAGAGCTAATGCTTCTCTGCTCTAAATGCCTGTGGCTGAGTCAGAAGGTGCCAAGGCCATGTGTGCTTGGACACACCTAGGGGAAAAGATAGTGTGACTTCCTGAGGCTATCGTCACATTCTCCCATCTTTTCAGTCTGTTTCCACTGGTCAAGTGTTTTGGTTTTGGTGATTTTTAGTTGAAATATAAAGAATAGGAGAATAAAATTAACTATTTTAATGCATGTCAAATGCTGCTAATAACTCATGTAGTGGGCCAGGCCAGCAACGTGATGATGGGTAAAGTGCTTTGTCAGCAGGCTGTGCTTGGGACACCATGGCCACCCTACCGACGACATCTGTGCTTACTCAGAAATGCCCTCAGATGCAGCTGTTATGTGGCTACACACCCGTTGTCCAGAGTTTCTGTATTTCCTTGCCAAGCCTTTAGCTGTGGAACCAACCTAACTGGATAAACAGGAATTTAACAAACGATCCCTGTGATATGAGTCACGTTAACTATTTATATGGAAGAGGTGTTATAAGAGCTGCGTGCCCACATGCCCTGCTGTGACATGTTTCATTGAATTTGCTAGACCTAGATAGAAAGTTGCAGCCCACGACATACTCCTAAATATGCAGTTCTGCATTTGGAGTTAAAACCAAATTAAAGGAGAATGACTAGCTTGGCTTTGGAGTGACTCTATTCATGTTTCAGGAGTTGAAAAAAAAAAAAAAGGAAGATAAAACGTTTCCCAGTTAAACGTACATTTCCTTCTAAAGGAGCTGTTTGTTTTCTTCTCTTCTGAGGTGAGTTTTGCTTTCCAGCTTAACTCCTCAGAGAAGATATGTTTGTCTTCAGCCATAAGAGGAACGGATCAGTAGGGTCATTGTTGTCTTAACAAACTTGACCACGCTAGAAGACATTACACTGTGAACTTTCTAAGCCAACTCACTTGTGTGACAGTAGTTTCAGATTGAGTCATTTCTTAGGGATTAGCACAGTTTGCTCAAGGCACTGAATTAGTGTACCACCACCCCATAGCAAACTGGCTCACATTCATTCACACAGCCCGATGCCAAATAACAATATAAGTGATGCCAACTTTCTTTAGAGAGCATCAGGGAGCTCTGTGTATTTAGGTCCCACTGAATATCATTCTGCACAAAGGAGTGTCTTAGTTAGGGTTTCTATTGCTGTGATGAAACGCCGTGGCCAAAAAGCAAGTTGGGGAGGAAAAGGTTTATCCGGCTTACGATTCCACATCACAGTTCATCATCACAGAAATCAAGACAGGAACTCAAGCAGAGCAGGAACCTGGAGGCAGGAGCTGATGCAGAGGCCATGGAGGGGGGCTGCTTACTGGCTTGCTCAGCCTGCTTTCTTGTAGAACCCAGAACCACCAGCCCAGAGCTGGCACTACCCACAATGGGCTGGGCCCTTCCCCTATCAATCACTAATTAGGAAAATGCCCTACAGGCTTGCCTACAGCCTGATCTTACGGAAGCATTTTCTTAATTGAGGATGCCTCCTCTCAGATGCCTTTGGCTTGCGTCAGTCAGGTTGACGTAAAACTATCCAGCACAAGGAGTATGACAAAATCACCTGCTCTCAGTGTTGTGGTCAGAATCTAAATTTATGTACGGGGGAGGCGAATACACATGGGTCCTTAGAATGTACTCTGGTGAGTGCAGTATCATTGAAATATTCAAAGTGAAATCTTTTTTTTTTTTTTTTTTTTTTTTTTTTTTTTTTTTTGGTTTTTCGAGACAGGGTTTCTCTGTGTAGCTTTGCGCCTTTCCTGGGACTCACTTGGTAGTCCAGGCTGGCCTCGAACTCACAGAGATCCGCCTGGCTCTGCCTCCCGAGTGCTGGGATTAAAGGCGTGCGCCACCAACGCCCGGCTTCAAAGTGAAATCTTAGGGACCACCCTGTAATTTTTAATGGAAAATCCACAGTAGAGGCACGTTTGCTTATTCCAGCCATCACCAAGAAAGCAGGCTCACTTTCTCGGTTTGCCTATTATTTCAGCTCCCTGTGGCCCTGGGGTCCTGTGGGCCTCTGCAAAGTAAAAAGCCCAGCAAGAGGAACAACCACAGCAAGTCAGAGAGTATTTATGGCTCCTTGGAGGAGTCACACTAAAGATGTATAGTAAGCCAGATGTTTTAAGAAAGCATTTCCCTCCTCCCTGTTTTTGTAACAACAGTTGGCAAAACTTTTCTATACAGAGACTGATAGTAAACACCTTTAGACTTTGCCCAGCGTACATTCTCCGTGGCACGTACACGCCTGAGCATTTTATCAGGGCACGGCCACACACAAGCCAGCCCGGGGCATTTCAGTATAGCTTTATTTACGTATCCTGGGCTTCGGGTGGTTTGCCCTCAGGACAGAGTTTGCCAAGCCCTGTTCTATCAGCAATATTGTTTTCATCTCGATGGACAGTTAAAATTTACTGAAGGGCAGGACATATCGGATAACCTTAGAATGAAATAAGGGCACTTGTTTAGGGTTCGAGACCTGGCCTCAGTCTTCTCTAAAAAAAAAAAAAAAAAAAAAAAAAAGAGGTAATTTAACAAAATTACTCCCGTGATGTCTTGGACAATTGGTGTCCTAGCTCTATTTCTGTTGCTGTGATAAACGCCATGATCAAAAGCAACTTGGGGAGGAAATGATTTATTTCATCCTATAAATTATGATCTGTCATCCAAAGAGACCAGGGCGGAAACTCTAGGCAAGAGATTGAAGCAGAAATCATTGAGGAATGCTGCTGCCTAGCTTGCTTGAAATCTCCCAGTCAGCTGTCATACACGACCTGGACCACCTGTCCAGAGGTGCCATTGTCCACAGTGGTCTTTCCTCATCAATTAACAGCCGAGAAACTACCACCTAGACCTGCCCACAGGCCAATCTGATGGAGGCAATTCCTCAGTCAAGGTCAATGAAAAGAAGTGGCGTCCCCAGGAGGTGCAGTAACTTCAACCCGCTTTAGCAAAGGGAAGTGTCCAGCCTTACTTAGCTCCTTCGCCACACCTCAGGGTTGGGGTCAGTTCCAGGAGACGAGGGAATCCCCACCGGTGCAGTGAGAAAAGGCTAAAGGAGGTGACCTGCTCAGGAGTAGAGAAGGAACAGATCCCAGAGACCAAGGCATCCAAAGATGGAGTCCTACCAGGAGGAGCTTGTTGGAAATCGTTCCCCTTCAAGACCTGGATGAATGCTTGGACTGGACCTGGCATTTCAGTCTTTGTTGGAAGGTTGTGTGCAAAGACCGTCCAAGTGGAAGGCTGCTGCTGCTGCCACCGCCGCTGCTGCTGCTGGCCTCCGAAGCCAGAACTAGGAGAGGAAGAAGAAGCCACAAACAGGCAGCATGATGGTGGGGTAGCCCGAGCTTCCAGGTACCTCTGAGCGGCCTGAGGATGGCCTTCGTAGCCTATCCTGGAGCCACACGTTGACTTCCTTATAAGCATTTATAATGACAGGGCCACCAGGCCACTGTCATCATAGCCTGATTGGCCCCTAGAGTCGCAAGTACCTGCCCCTTTCCGCCCTGGAGGTTTCCCACAGGTGCACTGTGGGTATGAATTGAGGAGCTTGCAGTCCTTACCCATGCTGTGCTGGACAGCTTTAACTGTACCACTTATGTTTCTTTTGATGTAGATTAGAAAAAAGGTTGAACTAGCACTTGGAAAATTCAAAAATGTTATGTAAGACAGTGTGCAGTGAAAAAAAAATCCCAGTTGATTTATTGAAAATAGATATTAAGTAAATAATGGTATCGATAGTTGGATATAACAAAAGTGGGAAATTAATATGTGAATTGTTGAAGTCCACACTGTGCAAATTCAGTTACACTATCACTACATAAAAAAGTCATTTTTATTTTGTTTACATTTTTATTTTTCCAAATCTTCTGCCTATAACAGGATTATTTTCTAGGTCATAAAATTCCATCACTTGAAAAGGCCCAGATGATTCCACTTTCATTAAAATAATAATAATAATAATACAATAGTGGAGGCCAGGTGAGGTAGTGCATGCCTTTGTTCCCAGCATTCAGAGGCAGAAGTAGGTGGATCTCTGCAAGTTTGGAGTTTGAGATCTACATAGTCAGTTCCAGCCCAGCCAGGGCTACAGAGTGAGACATGATTAAAGGGGCTGGAAAGATACCTCCGTCAGTAAGTAACAGGAAGGCTTGAGTTCAATACCCAGAACTTGTTCAAATCTTAGATGGTCTTTTAATAAAAAAAAAAAAACCTGGAGCCTGATATGGGGGTAAAAGCTGAAAGATCAGAGAAGCAGAGCAGCCAGCCACTAGTTCTTACCTCTACAAAATCCTCAGCCTAAAGAGAGTGAGTTCCTGTTTCCTCACGCCTTATATACCTTTCTCTGCCCAGACATCTCTTCCTGGGATTAAAGGCGTGTGTGTTTCCCAAGCAAAGGCATGAGATCTCAAGTGCTGGCATTAAAGGTGTGTGCCACCACTGCCTGGCTCTGTTTCTCTCCTAGACTGGATCAATCTTTTGTAGCCCAGTGTGGCCTTGAACTCACAGAGATTCAGACAGGTCTCTGCCTCCTGAGTAATAGGATGTAAGTGATAGAATGCCACCACTGTCTGGCCTCTACATCTAATCTAGTGGCTTGTTCTGTCCCCTGATCCTCAGGCAAGTTTATTAGGGTACACACTATATCACCACAGGAACTCACTGTTTTTAAATTGGTCCAGGGCTGTTAGCTCACACTTATAATTTTAGCACTACTGGGAGCACAGAGACAGGTGGATCCTTGAAGTTCACTGGTCACTTATCATAGCCTGTTTGGTGAGCCCCAGGCCAGTAAGAGGGCCTGTCTCAAAAAGCTAGGTGTCACCTGAAGACTTGTTATCTGGCCTCTGCATACACACTACACACACACACACACACACACACACACACACACACACACACACTACACACATACACACTACACACACATACACACACACACACACACACACACACACACACACACACACACAATAATACCCAAGTAACAGATGTGGTGGGAAGGATAAAGCAAACGAAAGTCTTTGGAGTTGCTGGCTACCCATCTCACTCCCATCGTTGAATCTGTGTGTGTACTTTTTATAAAAGGGCTGATATAGTGTATTCATTTTCAATTTAGCATCTCAAGTGGCCTTATATTTCAAACTTCTCTTTATTGTGCTCATCCCACTTGGGCATTGTTGGCCACTTGTTATTTCTCAAACCCTTCACTGTCTTAATTCCACTTCCCCCTGACCCTGAAGCTGTTGCAAGTCAGGTGGAATCAGCAGTGTGTTCGGGGTCTAGAGCTCCAGCCCACCCGGGTACCTCCCGTAGAGAGTTGACTGTACCCTCTTTTCCCTTGTCTCTAGTTTTCCATGGTGTTTTATGATTTATACCTTTCACTGTATCCTCTTCTTCTTCTTTTTTTTTTCTTTTTTGGTCTCTGATCTCCCTAAGGAGACTTTTTTTTTCTTCCCCCATTCAGAAAATTTCCAGAAATCCCTGAGGCCTGCATTTCCTTTAAGTAGATGTAACTGCTTTCCTTTGTGTGAATGAAACATTCCCATCATGCGCCTTTCCCTGTGACCTGGCATTGGACATTTAAGAAATGTATATTTGCGTGTGTTTGTATAAATCATGAGTGCACTGAGTATTATTTACATGTCTCATGGGTAGCTGTAGTTTTAGATATGAGCTGTATAAATGTCTAGTTTGTTATTTTGGGTCAAGAGTACAGAGATAAGAATTTTTTTCACTTCTGTTTGGATAGCCCTGATGTGTAGAATGTCACTGTAATAAGTATTCTTTAGAAAGTTTAAAAACAGAAGAAAATATACCCAATACCTAGGAGAAGTTAAAGCTGATTATTCTTCATGTGGATTGTTGTTGTTGTTTTACAGGTTGGATTACAGTGGGCCTTCCAGAGAATTCTTCTTCCTGGTATCCAGAGAACTCTTTAACCCCTATTATGGCTTATTTGAATATTCAGCCAACGACACATACACAGTACAAATAAGTCCTATGTCTGCTTTTGTAGACAATCACCACGAATGGTAAGGGCTTTGTTTCTGTGACCGTTATCCTCCCCTGTGGTAGACCCCCTTGTCCCCCCCAAAAGGAAGCCACATTTCTATTGGTGAAATTATTAAGGCCACTCCACGTAGTTAAAAGGAAGATTTATTTAATGGCGTAATTTACAAATGAAGGGATAGGTAGGTCGCAGGGTCTGGGGAAGGTGTATCGCAGTCCAGCGGTGTTCTCTGGAGCTCTGCTCGGTCCACCTCCACCGTTCAGGGTCCCGGAACAGAAAGAGTGCTGGCCCATCCAGATCTCGGGTCTCCAGGCGCCTCCCTGGGCCCCGCCTCATAGGCGTGACAGTTACCGAAGCCTCAATGGGGGTTGGAACTTCCAGATCCAAGCTGGAATGGCTACCCACTACACATTTCTGTAAACATTTTCCCCTCCAGGTTAAAAATTACATTATCAGTCATACACCTCATTTGGATTTTATTTTTGTTGTCAAAACTTAATTAATTCAAAAACTTTTGAATTGGAGAGATGTTACAGGGTGATTCAATTTTTAGCGAGACCCAAGTCCAGTGGTTCTCAACCCCTCTAATGCTGTGACCCTTAAACACAGTTCCTCATGCTGTGGGGACCCCAACTATAACATCATGTCTTTGCTACTTCATAACTGTAACTTTGCTACTTTTACGAATCATGGCATAAATCTCTGATATGCAACCCCAAAGGGGTTATGACCCACAGGTTGAGAACCACTGCCCAGGTCCTTCTGGTAGAGGCCAAGCAGCTTTGCTAACAGCCTGGGGAAATCTGGCTTTGGGTGAGGGGAGCTGGAATAGCCGGGGCCCTGGCTGAGGCCTGTTCATATTTATCAGAGAGTATGTGAGAGTGAGTGTGTGTATGCTCCAGTGAGTGAATGTGTGTGTGTGTGTGTGTGTGTGTGTGTGTGTGTGTGTGTGTGTGTGTGTGTGTAGGGGGTCCCCTGGGGGAAATGCAGGCAGCTCAAGTGCAGGAATGGGAAGTCAGTGCGCCACCCCCTCACACACCAGCACGTGTCAGCCACTTAACACTGGAAAGCAGAGATTGCCTTTTTCTTAATTGATCACACTAAACCAAGGCAAACAATTTCAAGATTCCCATCTGGAGGTACTTATTCTGAAAAATCCCCAATTACACTCTTTCCAAATGTCCTTACATCTTTTTCAAATCCCTGCATTTGTAGACTTTAAATATTTACATAACTCCTACTAACTTGTTCCCGGTCGCGCGGGAACCCCCCCACCCCCCACCCCCATAGTAACAGAGAAAGAACCTAAGTGGGAAGGGTTCTTGGAGTCACGGGGCTATTGATGGTGAAAAGCATTAACTCTGAGGACTTGCTCCTCAAATGAACTGCTTGTTGTTTAGTCACACCTTTGGCGGCCTCCTAACTCTGGCTGTTAACAGCTGTGCTAACGTAAGTGGAAATAGAGAGGAACCAAGCTGCCGGCCACTGACCTCAAAGAGCTTCCTGACTAAAGTTAGAGAGCCACAGTCCTCTTGTAGGCATCAGACTTTGAAGATCAGGAAACTTGTGATGGAGAAAACAATCGTGTACCTCAGGCAGAAACCCCAGTCTGAACAGGTCTGAATAATAAAGTTTCCAAGTTGATTCAGAATAGCATTTCATTTTGGAGAACAGAGTGTCTCGTGAGGAAAGCCCCCCAAATGCCTGCATGAACACTGTGTGAGTGATGGTGTTTACCATCAGGGTGAGGCTGGAGAGAGCAGGGATGGATGGGAACCTCCTCAATCTGCATAAGGGCTTTTCATCGCAAGGGAATTGCTCCTCGTTTGCATGAGAGAAATCAACTAATATCCATGCACACCAACTGAAGATGACATTTTCTCAGCCTTCTTAGTCTTTATCAGGATCTCTTGGGATGGTTTGGGGAAATTTCACTGAAAGACTGTGGGGAATTCATACTGTCACATGCGGGGCGATACAGGGTGACATTGCTAACATGGACTAAGGGTAAGGTGTCCCTAAATATTAGAGGAACAGATTTCCTCCGCAAGTAAACACTGGCTAATGAAGACATACTCTAGAGTACCCCGAATCTCTCACAGAGCTGGTAGGCAGGTAGTCCTGGACAAACAGAGTTGAAATTCATTCTAGGAGGTAAACACAGCCCTCAAGATGCTGCTCAGTAGTGTTCAGCTGCCTCGTGTGTCTCCTTCACAGGTTCCGGTTCAGTGGGAGGATCCTCGGTCTTGCACTAATACACCAGTATTTGTTGGACGCCTTCTTCACGCGACCCTTCTATAAGGCTCTTCTCAGAATGTAAGTGAACGTCTATACTGGCGTAGTCAGCATGTAAAGCTCAAAAGTCCTTTCCTGAAGAGCTTTTTTCCAAGGACCCTGTTTATCTGCACACTGTCACAAATCAGTTGTTGAGTGAATAGCGTTTAGATTTCGAAAACAAATACAATTTCAAACATAGTTACTAGCTTCTAACCCTTTATTTCTGATTACCCACCAAATCTTAGTGGTTTTTTTTTTTTTCTTCTCTGAATAGTTGGTCCTCATCTGCGGCAACACATGTTTCTTTAAAACAACTGTACTTCAAACACAGCCCTGAGATTCTTGCGGCATCGATGCTGATTATTAATAGAATAGTTGTGGATTAGTCTTGGTGACTCACAGCCTGCGCCCTTTATGAAGTGCGTGCTGCATTTTGCTCTAAGCACTTCCAACAGCTTGTTCTTGGTCACAGGTTCATTTTCTTTTGTTTAATTTCGGTTTTATTTTTGGTTTCTTTGTGAGGCATAGACAGTGCCATACTTCTCTTGAGACCTTCCTATATCAAAATAGCAGTGTATGGGGCAGATGAAAAATTAGCATCCGTAGAACTTTTTCTTTGTTTCTGTCACAAGGAAAGATAGCAATTATTGTAACAATGTAGAGCAAAACCAGCCCTTATATTCAGTCTGCGGTCACTTAGAAGACCAAGCAGAAGACAAATGGAGGGGGAGGAAGCTCGACATTTGACTTAAACTGCAAAGTTCTCAAGTACTGAGTCATGGCCGGGAGCTGTCTGGCACAGCCTCCCCTCAAGCCCATGGACCTCTTCTTTCCTAAAGTGAAGAAGTCCTGACCTCAGATGAAAACCAACAGAATGTTTCTCATGAGACTTCAGTGTGCTCAGTGGGAAGACTTTCCTCCTGGGTGACAAGGACCAGCGACTTGCCACCTTTGCCGGCTCCCTGTTGTCTTCTCCTGGTCTCATTAGGTTTCCTGAAAGCTGTACCCACTGCTTACATTGACTGCTAAGTCACACCCTCCACCACGTGTGTTGGTTCTGGCTCCTCTCCCTCCATGAACACGTGCGAGCTACTGACGAGCGCTTCTTATCTTCTTAAATCATTCTGCTACTTCTGATACTAATATTCAACTCTGGGGTAGCAGAGGCAGTCAGAAACCAAAAGTTCTCTCTGTCACCCTCGAGTTTATCCCGGGTCTTTCCTACCCTGACACTCGTGACACTGTGTTCTCCCTCTTCTCAGTCCTCTGTGGGCCTTTCCTCTGACATGCCCTTCACCTTGGAGTTCCAGAAGATTCCATCCCATGCCCCAGCTTTCCTCTGGCAGAGGAAATTTCTCCACTTGCTTCTTCTAATAAGGACCACGGAATCTAGCCCCCCCCCCGCCCCATCTTGCTTTCTTTTGATGCAGGCTCATGTGGACCGTCCTCTGAACATCGCTTCTTGGGTGTTTCAGGGGGATCCCAAGTTTGCATAGTTCAAGTGGAACTCATTATGGGCCTTGAAGTGAAACTTCTATGTGTCCACCGGAAGTTAATGGTACACACGTTCTTGGTTATTATGGTTAGACATCAGAAGGGACCCTTAAACAAGTGTAGCAGATACACAGTACAGGTTTTCAGGTTGTGTTCTCGGTGCTGTGACAAAAATCCTGGGCCAGAGCAACTTAGAGGTTTGTTCTAACTTACAGTTTGAGGAATGCTGGCCATCCCAGCAGGCCAGCTGGTCACATTCCATCCTCAGGCAGGAAGCAGAGAGAGCGCCCAGCTTGATTTCTTCTTCTTATTCAATCCGGAACCCCAGCCCATGGAAAGGTTGGTTCTGTACACATTTAGGTGGGTCTTCCACTACAATTAAATTAATCTAGAAAATTCCCGACAGGCACACCCAGAGGCTGTCTCCTTGGTGATTCTGCATCCTTTCAGTTGACACTATTAACCTTCACAGCATCCTTTACTGCCTCTGTTCCCATCCCGTGGTGGAGTACTTTCAAGGGACCTGCGGTACTTTTTCCACCGAAATCATGTGACCTCAGAAGTCTTTTCAGTTTATTTCACTGAAAATTGTTGATCGGTGTAGGCCCCATGGTTGAGGTCAGAGTAACCTTCAGAGTTGGCCTGTGGCGTGGATTCATTTTAGATCATCCTCCTCTCTACTCCTTTTTAACATGACCGTTTCCTGGTTTCCGTGTTCCTGCCTCTGCACTCTGAAGAGCCTTGTCCTCCTCAGAACGTGTCTCTTACTTTGACTACGTCACTGAAGTAGTGTTAACTGCTTTCCATCCCGTTTTAAACAGTCTCTTCAGGATCTTACAGAAGAACTGTTTATCACTCCTCTCCCTCCCTGATCACACCATTCCTTGTCTTGAACCCGAATCCCCGTGGACCTTAGAGTGGCATTCAAGACTTGCTCTCAGCTACTTTTCTGTCCTCATTCTTAGGCTGCTGAGAGTGACTTATATTCAGTACTCCAGGGCTTCCCATGTGCCTGGAGTATTCTGCACTCTATGCCTTTGGGTTTGTTTCTGTTTTTCTCTCCTCCATTCCCCCTTTCCTCCAGCCCTGTCCCTTTCTATCTCTGGAGTTTCTTCATCCTGAAAGGTGTAATACAGGCCCCATCTGATCTCAGCTCTTTCATGGTCTTGGTACTTCCTTTTCTTCCTTTTTTCTTTCTTTTTGAGATAGAGTTTTAATCTCCGGCCCAGGCTGGGCTCAGACTTGCAGCCCTTACCCAAGCCTTCCTAGGGTTGGAGCTGTGGCGTGGATCGCCACGTCCAGTCTTATTTTATTATTAGTGAAGCAGCGTACATTTTCAGCTGTGCGTGAGTGTTACCACTGCCCCTCTGCCGCCAGCCCCCACTTTATGGGAGCTCAGCTACGGCGTGCCGGTCTCCCCAGCAAGACCACTTCCTTCCCAGAGCAACAAGTTCACCAAGCGGTTATTAATATGTGTGGCCTACATTCGATACCCTAATAAATACCTAAAATAAACCAAATGAGACAACCCTTGAAATTGAGCTGAAAGGCAAGACATCTCGAAACAAATTCATCGCTACCACCTTACACCAGGGCGTGTAGGAGTAACTCTAGCTCAGGTAGCTCTTGTCACGGCTAAGAGAACGAAAGCATCAGTGGAGTGAAGGACAGGAAAGTTTTGTGGTCGTAGAAGAATTCTTTGGCTATTTTTATAGTGGTAGGGTAAGAACCATGAGAAACGGGGAAATGGATGGACATCAGTTACAGCATCCAGTCTTTTTAAAAAGACAAGTGAAAAACAAAGGTAAAGGGTGGTAGAGAAATCAATAAAAAGTTTCAAATTGGGAGTACAGTGAATTTTGATAGGATAAGATAGCGAAAGAGAATTTTGGTGCCAGTTTTCAACCTGTTCCAGGTCCAGATCTGGCACTGGTTGTGGATGACCATGTAAATGGCAGCCATTCTTTGTACCTCCGGGTTCAGTTTTTGAGAGAAAAGATGGGTAAGTGGTTCCCGTGGCATTTTATGTACCCAGGATTTAAAAATGTACGCCATAATTCTGTCTTACTTCAGTAGTGTAATTAGCGAACTCGTGAATATTCCAAGTACCACACACAGCCTGTGGAATGAATGGGTCTTGTTCCTTCCTTGTGATTCTGGAGTTTGCTGATAACGAGGCCTGTATGTTTGCTTCTGTCTGCCATCCTAGCCTGTGTGACCTGAGTGATCTAGAGTACCTTGATGAGGAGTTCCACCAAAGCCTCCAGTGGATGAAAGACAACGACATCCATGACATCCTAGACCTCACGTTCACGGTGAACGAAGAAGTCTTTGGACAGGTCTGTTCCATGCTAACTGAAGGCTGTCGGCTGATGAAAAGTTAATTCTATGACTAAGATAAAAATGCTAGTCTATTTGTGGCTTATTAAGTGATTGAACCCAGGACTACTAAATTGTAGTAAGCTTGAATACAGAGATTACTCTAAGGCCAACTATAGTTTAAGATGTTCTCATTTATAGACCGTGAGAAGCATTTATTTATTATAAATAATCTTTTTATTTCCAACTCAAATGGATATGAGAAATGAGCATATCTAGACATGTCTAGAGATATGAGAATGTATCTTATACAGAATTCATATGGATAGTCTCTGCTATCCCTGAGTTGAATATTAAGTTATTTAATTGTAATATAAAATTAAGATCCATTTAGATTTAAAAACTGTAATTGGTTGCTTTGAAACAGAGAGAATATTTGGGACAATGTGTGAAAGCAGAGACCATACTGGTTTTATTAAATTTGATGGAAGGGAAGACTAAAAAATTTCAGTCAGGGGCTGTGTATTAGTTCTCACTCGGCATTGGGATTCGTCTGAGTTTCCTGCAGTTTACGTGCTTTGAAAAATGAGCTCTCAGTTTAAGATTTACTAAGGTGTGTTTCTATTTTCCTTAAGTATATCTTTTATACTGGCTCAGTAGGTGTAGTTGATTCTAAACCTTAGATCAGCGGTTCTCAGCCTCTGTGGGTTGTGACCTTTTGAGGATTGAACGATCCCTTCACTGGGGTCGCCTAAAACCATCTGCATGTCTGACATTTACATTATAATTCATAACATTGCAAAATTACAGTTTGTAAAGTAGCAATGAAATCATTTTATGGTTGGGGGTCAGCACAACAAGAAGAACTACATTAAAGGGTCACAGCGTCAGGAAGGTTGAGAACCGCTGTCTTAGATGCTTCTCGATGCTGTGGGATGCTCCTGAGGCGGAGAAGAGCCAGACGCCTGACCTCAGCTCATGGGTAGCGGTTAGCATCAAGTGTATTGTTTGCTGATCAGCTCCTTTGCTTTTTAATGGCAGATCACCGAGCGAGAGTTAAAACCCGGGGGAGCCAATATTCCGGTCACAGAGAAGAACAAGAAGGAGTACATAGAGAGGATGGTGAAGTGGAGGATTGAGAGGGGCGTGGTGCAGCAGACCGAGAGCCTGGTCCGCGGTTTCTATGAGGTAAGGCGTCATGGCAGACGTCTGCAGTCCACATCTGCAGTCCACAGCTGGGCTGCCGGTCTGCTCTGCCGGCCTTCGAGTATAGGACATTTTTCTCTTCTCTCTCGCTGAGTCTACTCTTGTTCTTTTAATTCAGACTTTCAAATCTATCCCCATGTATCTCCAAAGCACACATGTGAAAGCTTCCTGTGCATGCTATTAGAGATCACCGACATGAGTGGTATTCTGATTCTAGGCGTACCATTTTAATGGTTTAATGACTACTGATAACATGGAAGTTATGATTCTTACTCATACTCAGGTCTGCATAATCAAATCTCATACTTGATATGTCTGTACAGGCCAGAACTGATCACATATATTCCATGTCACTTTCTCTGTAAGATCACTGGATCTTTTTCAAAAGAAAAACTACAAACAACTGGATTAATCAGTAGTCGGTTGTGAAACAAAACCCTCCTATTCTAGTACTCACCAGGCCCTGCCTTGCTTGGCTTCTGAGACCAGAGGAGACCTAGCATGTTCAGTGGGATATGGTGATCAACCCACACAAAAACTCTAGAGGCTCAGCCTACCAGCTTTGAACGAGAAACACACCTTCTTCCATCTGTAGAGACCACGACAAGATTCCCATCCTAACGCCGAGCATAACCACAGTGCTCTTGAAATTCCCCGTGTCCGGCCTTTCTGATGAGGCTTCCTTGGGGCTGGCATCTCTCTAGGCTCCTAAGCCCGGGCTCCCTCTCCTCCACAGGTGGTCGATGCCAGGCTCGTGTCTGTCTTCGACGCGCGGGAACTGGAGCTGGTCATCGCGGGCACAGCTGAGATCGACCTCAATGACTGGAGGAACAACACCGAGTACAGAGGCGGTGAGGCTGGGTTTGTGAATGTCTAGACGTACGTTACCCGGGGTGCCCGCTTCAAGCACGGGGCTGAGCACAGAGCAGACAAAGGCACTTGTTTTAATCACTGGTCTGCTGCTGTTTTCCTGGAGACCTTGGGCAAGGTCAGTCCCTTCCGTACCTAGTGACTTCACTAGTCAAAAAGGGGAGGGCCTGTTTACACCCCAGTCGGAGGATGTCATAACTCCTAATTGCTGGTGAAGAAATGTGATCCTGAGAACACCGATTAAGTATTGGGTGACGTTGTTGGTGAGGCATGGGGAGCTTGTATCCAGCTGGTCAAACCCCGCCTGACTGATCTACATTCTCCACCTCCAGATACCACACCCTTTGAGCTGCCTGACCCTCCCCAGGCTGGCTACGGTTCCTTGAACTATCGCTCAGTTATAAGTCACAGTTAAAACACCAACAGGAACAAGACAGGGCTCTCAAAATTCCAGCATGTCCACCTGCAAGGCCCTTCTCAACTGGAACGTCGAGTTTGGCTGAAAAGGGAACCGTTGAAAACTCATTTTGAGTGGGACTCTTTGTAGATCAGCACACAGTTTTAGTTAGTCATTTGGACCACCATGATTGGGTTTGTTTCTTATTAAAAAGCTGAAACCTAAGAACAGCCCAGAGTTTTGTCAAATAATTTTAAGCCAAGAAAGTACGCATTTTCTGGGACGTGTTGTAGTGTTAGCGTTTTCTCTGAAAGGCCGTGTAAAAGTGAGGTTTCCATCATTGCTATTTCTAAGTCCAACTGTGCAGTAAATCTTCTCTGGCTGGGCACATGTAGCATCCATGTACGATGTTGGTTATTATAGGTAGCTTTATTAGCTGAAATATTTTTTACTAACTAAAATGTAATTTCTCTGATACCGCACCTAACTTAAATTTTGTGGTAAATATTATCCCCCTGTCCCGTACTCCAGGGGATTCTAATAGCAAGGCAGTCACCGGATTACTCAATTTTGTATTTACACAGTCTAAGGTTTTTACTCACTATATGTGAGTAAATCAAGGACCTATTTTAGTGGTAAATCTTCCTGAATGAGACCTTAGAAGAGACCAGATAAAGGACGAGATCCGAAGCTGCCATCTTTGCCAGTGCAGCTAGTTGGCACCACATGAAAAGAAGTTAGGCTGTCGTCTACCATCTGTTCCTCCAGCAGCTGCCTGTGGATGATGTGATGGGACAGTCATTCTTCTTCCAAAACAGGCTTAGCACAAACTGTAAAGGCTAAGCAGAGAAGGGTTAGTTCATAAGGGCCGGGAACTTTAGTGCCTCGGAGGGCTGATGCACTGGCCTCTGGCTCACCAACCAAGTCTTTCCAAAGATTAGACCTGGATGCCATGCCCGACCTAATGCTGTTTCCCCTTCACTCAGACTCTTTCTTCTTTAAGGGGCGTAGGTACTCTTGATGAAATGGCAAACAGTAAAGGGAGATTTCCTGGTCAATTTGACAGTTACGGGGCCGTGAGGATACATTCAGATTAATTTCTGCTCACCTTCATTTTGGGAGTACAGCACAGAATTAAATAAAGTAGTTTTCATACAATATGACTATCAATGGATTTGAATCATTGATTGCTTATGAATTCCTGTCAGCCTTCTTTTTGAGCTTAACTATCTTTTGCTGAGACGTTAGAAAACCCATAACCTCTGCTTTAACCCAGACCTGTGAGATAATATTGGCATTTTATGTGAGATAATACTGACATTTATCTTACAAAAATGTGAGATAATTTTGACATTTCATTACATTCTTCTAATGTATGAAATAAAAGTAAAACTGTGATAATTAGTTGAAAAAATAAAGGTCTCTTTCCTATTTATTAATAAGTAGTGTGAAAATAATTTGGTTTTATTTCTGTTTTAATTCTTCTGTTACTGGGGACTGAACCCACGGCCTTGCCCTTGCTAGGCAAGTGCTTTGCCGTTGAGCTACGTGCCCAGTCTCAATAACTTGATTGTATTATGAATTATGTATAGTACATACAGTTTTTAGAGAAGCGCTTGGGGTCAATATGGGCAGCTTCAAAAAATGCTTCTAGCCGGGCGGTGGTGGCGCACGCCTTTAATCCCAGCACTCGGGAGGCAGAGGCAGGCGGATCTTTCTATGTGAGTTCGAGGCCAGCCTGGTCTACAGAGTGAGTTTCAGGACAGGCACTGAAACTACACAGAGAAACCCTGTCTCCAAAAACAAAAAAAACAAAAAAAAAAAAGAAAGAAAGAAAGAAAAGAAAAAAACCCTTCCATTCTTCTTTCTTTGTATAAATTGTGTGACTAAGGTGTCCGTCATCAGAAAGTCCTGCGAGGGTCCGTTTTCTTTGTCATCAGACCCCCGAGCTTAGTATAGTGCCTGGCGAAATAGTTTCCTATGGAACTAACCAAAAGAGTTAAGCATTTCTCATCGTAACTGTTGTATTTTTTCAGAAACGGTGGAGCTAAAAAGGAGCTCATTGGTTGTTCTTTTCACTGCTGAAGGAAAGCAGAGCTATTGATTTCACCCGTGCTGTCTTGTTTAACTTTGGAAACCGTACTGTCATGTTTACAGTGTTGTTCCTTCATCTCAAATTATAAACGACATTGAAAGATGTCCGTCTGTGCATAGAGTGGCGGGGTTGTTTTATCTTTATTTCTTGGTAGTTGAAGATAGAAGAGTCCAAGTAACGTGAGCTTTCTGGTGGTTTGTAGGGTACCACGACAATCACATCGTAATTCGGTGGTTCTGGGCTGCTGTGGAGCGATTCAACAATGAGCAGCGGCTCAGGTTGTTGCAGGTAAGATGCCGTTAGCGCCTCAGTTTGTAGCACAGTACTATATTGTTGGAGGTATATATATATGTATTAGTAATTGCTAAATATTCTTCATCAACGCCAACCTTGTTTATCTGGCTATGGTATCTCCATACCCTTCTGACTGCATGTCCACGTACTGGATCACCTCCCGAGTCAGAGCACTTCTTGAGGGGTGTGGGGAAGTGCCAGTGCTAGTCTGAAAACACCTGGGAATGGCATAGTCCCTCAGGACAGTTGGGTCCTTGTAGTGACCACCAGCGGCCTCCTTCATTCAGCATCCATATCAGAAAAAGAGATGTTCAGTCTGTAAGAAAGGACCCTGTTAGTTAAAATACTCCTTTTCCTTCATTTGACTTGCCATACTTCGTAGAACCAAGGACATTTTAGAGAAGAAGTCGCTGTGTTTTGTGGCATTTATAAAAGCTCTCCATCTGGGGCAATGCTGGTAAGGTGCCACTGATTTATTAGACAGGAAGAAGCCCCTTGGATGCCAAGTCCGGGCCTTACATGTGGGCTTGGACTTCGTGCTTTTGGATTAAGGGTCTGGAACTCAGATTTGCAGGCCACAGAATTCCTAAAATTGATGCCAGATTGATGGCGGGCTGATGCTCAGTGGGTTTAGGTTAATGAATAGACCCGTTTCGTTCATCTGTCATGGGAAATATGGCTGGTTGAAGCATCTGAGCAGGTCAGCTGCACAGAGTGCTTTATTTTCTGTGAATGCTTTACTTCTCATCTCCCCATCTAATTCCCTTTCCCAGTGTGGCTGAGTGGTTGTCAGAATCTGTTTTCGTTGTCCCATGTTGAGGAAACGGTGGCTCCTGAAGCTCCCTGCTTGTGCCCCCTCTTGGGGGTGCTGCCCAGCAGTCATGAAGTTCCTGCCCTGGATGAGGTCTCTGGCTTCACCTTTCCTTCTGTTTCTGTGGTTGATAGTTCGTTACCGGCACATCCAGCATTCCCTATGAAGGATTTGCTTCTCTCCGAGGGAGTAATGGCCCAAGAAGGTTCTGTGTGGAGAAATGGGGGAAAATCACGGCTCTTCCCAGGTAAAGTAGAAAACAGCATCCTTTACTCCCAACTCGGTGCGGGGAAACCTCAGTTTAATTTACATTTTATAGTAGTCTTATTTATATGAATGAATATATCTGTTTATGGATCAATCACTGTGTAGCTAGAGTTTCTTGCCTTGCCCACAGTCAGGACCAATCTTTGTCACCCACCAGTCCCACAGCCGCTCAGACCCAAACAAGTAAACACAGAGTCTTATATTGCTTACAAACTGTATGGCCGTGGCAGGCTTCTTGCTAACTGTTCTTATAGCTTAAATTAGTCCATTTCTACAAATCTATACCTTGCCATGTGGCTGGTGGCTTACTGGCGTCTTCACATGCTGCTGGTCATGGCGGCGGCTGCAGTGTCTCTCTGCATCAGCCTTCCACTTCCCAGAATTCTCCTCTCTCTTTGTACCACCTACTTCCTGCCTGGCCACTGGCCAACCAGTGTTTTATTTATTGACCAATCAGAGCAATTTGACATACAGACCGTCCCACAGCACTTCCCCTTTTATTTTTTTAAAAAGGAAGGTTTTAACTTTTATACATCTCCAAAGCCAGCTTGGTATATTTGGGAATTTGGGCGTAGCTTCTCTTACTACTTCCTGCTGGAGGGGGGCGCTGTATCTTATGGGGACACAAAGAAAATTTTAGGATCATGGAGTAGTCCGTGACTTGAAACGATTCTGGATGTTGGATCATCTGGGCCATGGTGTCATCGGAGACCTTTCAGGTGGTCTTGGCTGGTCAAACCTGATGTATCTTAATCTGGAACAAATCCATAGCCTCTGGCTTTCTGTGGAAACAAAAGCAGAGCCTCCTTTCCAAAGCAACATATCCTTATATCCAAATTTTGGAGTTAAGGTACCTTTAAAATACACATTTTGGCATAACTCAACAGCTTTTGCAATCAAATGTTTCTCTTCAGTTACGAATATCAAAGAGAACATAATCCAGATTCTCTGTGTGGTAGCCATCTTTATGTGGCTTATGTTTTATATTACCTTGAGCCTATTGCTTTAAACTGCAGCCTTCAAACGGCGCTGTGGCTGCTGGCTCCTCCCACTTCAGCTTCCCAACATGGCGGTGGTACGTTTTCCGCCAGCTCTGGGAGCCATCGTGGGTCTGTGCTTTTATCCAAGCAGTGTGTAGCCCAGAAACCTCTTTTTGTTTTGTACTAGCAAAGGCTAAATCCACCATGCAGCTTAATGTGTCACTTGCAGAGGCCTCATTCCCGTCATACTGCAGACCGAGCACACACACTAGGAACCCGCCAGTAACTCAAACCGGCAGGCTGCCGCTCATTTGAGAGAGACAATTAGGAAGCTGTTTTTAGCTCCATTTTAGAATCTTTTCTCAGGTTTTAGGTAGAAACTTTTGCCAACACGTTGGGCACCATTTGTAGCTAGAGTTTCTTGCCTTGCCCACAGTCAGGACCAATCTTTGTCACCCACCAGTCCCACAGCCGCTCAGACCCAAACAAGTAAACACAGAGTCTTATATTGCTTACAAACTGTATGGCCGTGGCAGGCTTCTTGCTAACTGTTCTTATAGCTTAAATTAGTCCATTTCTACAAATCTATACCTTGCCATGTGGCTGGTGGCTTACTGGCGTCTTCACATGCTGCTGGTCATGGCGGCGGCTGCAGTGTCTCTCTGCGTCAGCCTTCCACTTCCCAGAATTCTCCTCTCTCTTTGTACCACCTACTTCCTGCCTGGCCACTGGCCAACCAGTGTTTTATTTATTGACCAATCAGAGCAATTTGACATACAGACCGTCCCACAGCATCACTGTTTTATGTGAAGACTAGAAAACTGGAAAGTTTGAAAGATGAAATTCTCTCCAATTACCTTCTTTAACAGAGTGGGGAGAGACGAGGTGCCCTGTTTGGTCATGTGTAGAATACATTCATCTGTGTACCAAAGTTCAAAACACAACAAAGCAGATTTGCTAGCTTTAATAAAGCAACATCTGTCATCATACTTGTGGCTTGACTCCAAGTCAGTAGAAGCTTGTCTTAGTTAGGGTTTCTGTTGCTGTGATGAAACACCATGACCACTAGCTATATTTTCTTTAACTTTGGGTTTTTAGATATACACTTTTTTAGCCTATTTTTATTATGGAAAGTTTTTCTTTCTCCTTCAACGATGACAGGTAGTTAGTTTTGCTAGGTATATTAGTTTTAGTTGGCTATCGTGGTCTTCTAGGACTTGGAATACAGTGCTTCTGTACACCAATAGACATTATAACATGGATGGAGGAAATTTCAGGAGGCCACAACCCTAGACTAAGAACTATAGGCAGCTAAGGAATTCTGAGAGTGGAAGAAATTGTCTTCCCCTAGGAAGAGCACACCAATTGGTTATCCAGTACCAAATGATCAGCCATGAAAACATGCGTACAAGTAACATTATATAGACTGAGAAAGTTGTATTCATGTTTTTAGGAATACATACACACACACACACACACACACACACACACACACACACACACACACACACACAAAGGCAAAGAGGCCATACATTTGAGAAAGAGCAAGGAAGAGGGTATGGAGGATTTGGAGGGGAAAAGAATGAAGGGGGTGCCATGATGTGATTATAATCTCAAAAAAAGTGCTTGAAAATGAATTAAAAAAGACAAGCAACAACAAAACCATCATGACCAAAAGCAAATTGGGGAGGAAAGGATTTATTTCATCTTACAACTTATAGTCCATCACCCAAGGGAATCCAGGGCAGAAACTCAAGGTAGGAGCTGATGCAGAGTCCATGGAGGGCGCTGCTTACAGGCTTGCTTCCCATGGCTTGCTCATCCTGCTTTCTTATAGCACCCAAGACCACCAACCCAGGTGTAGCACCACCCACAGTGGACCAGGCCATTCATATCAATCATCAATAAAAAATGTACCATAGTCTTGCCCATAGGCAACATGGTCAGGGAATTTCCTCAACTGACTTCTAAAATGACGCTAGCTTGCGTCAAGTTGATAAACACTAACCAGCACAAAACTCTAGTGTTAAGGATATGTTGGTAACTGTTGAGAATGACTTCCTAGCAACTCTTCTGTGGGTGAAGAGGGTTCAGTCTTGTGAATATACTCGACCTCTCTAGCAAATAGTATCTGTGCTGTCGTTCCTTGTGAATACCCTGCAGCCGACTCTCAACACGGCCATCCATCTCATGAAGGTTGGAGAAGCATCGCTTTATTGCCGCTAGTGATAAATGTACAAGGCTGGCAGGTAGCGTCTGTGCGGAAAGGCATGTATGAGGGTAAATGGAGACAGCCCAGGGGCTTGCCTAAGCACCTTACCTACCTATGCATATCCCAAACTGGGCCTGGGAATTCTGCAGCACAGACTTAATTAGTATCTTGTATATTTTGACACTCTAAACTGGATGACTGTGACTTTCATTACTTAAAGAACTAGCTTGTTTTACTATATTTTACTTGTGCCTGGGTAGTGAGGTGCCCCCCTCCCCTTAATGCATATTTGCATCTTAAAAGCAGATTTATCCTATCTTAATATGGTTTTTCACTCTTCTGAGAAACTTAAGAATTAGCATAGGAGAGGCAGGAAAATTCAGATTAACTGTGCGCCACATTTCTAATCAATCAGTTTTCCGTGAAGCCGCTACAGTTTATGGAATTGACTGCAATAATGATGGGTATAGCTGCTATAGTTCACAGTCACTGGAACTTTCCTGAAACCTGTTTGGTTACAGCCGGTTCCCTCCTCTGCCTTGTACTGAGGAATCACTGAGGTCATTTACATAAGACACTTTTTTCATCGGCCCTGCATTTGCCGCTGGCTGTCCCTGTCGCTGCCACTGCAGTGTCTGTCCACACCATCTGCAATTAGGCAGGGACATCGGAACAAGCAGAAGGCTGGACGTGAGAAATCCTGGGCCCAGGTCCACTTTGTCACCATCAAACTCTGGGATCTTCAGAACCACTGTTCTCCGAGTCTCAGGGTTCCGTGGGCTTATCTCTGTACATCTGGAGGGGGTGCCGTGTTGGGTTGCTTGAGTGAGAGGTAACACCAAAAGATTGCTGTAGAGTCTTGGGGGTTGTCTGCACTGGCATGTCTACTTCCCCCTGGTAGTTCCAGAAAGTTCTCATGCTGACTCATTGTAGATGGAGATGTTCCTCAGAAACATTGAAACACACCGTTGGGTAATAGCCATGACCGTTCTTCCTCTCTTCCTGCGCGGCACCTGGGTCTACCCTGATATAACGTAGCACAAATAAAGTGGTTATTATCCATCTCCATAGAGTAGAAATAACAATGCCCGGCTCAGAGATTATTCCTAACCCTTGAGTGAGATAATGTATTGAAAAGTCCTTAGGGAATAGATACTTTCTTGTTTCTTTTTAAGCCTTTAATCCTTAACCTCTGTAGCCACTGTACTACTCAGGTGAAATTCTCTCTCTCCCTCTCCCTCTCCTCCCCTCCCTCTCTTTCTTACACACACACACACACACACACACACACACACACACACACACACACCAAGTTTAAGCAAAAACCTAAGACAAACAACTTCAGTGCATGACAGTATAGTTTTGCCAGAAGTAATTTCTTCACTGACAACCCGGCCATTGCCCTTTATGAGATTTAAAGCCTCACTGGGGGGTGTAAAAAGATCTGTCAAGTCAGTTCCAACTCAAAGACATTATTTTCTATTTCTAAGACCAAAACATATGCACTAAGCCGTTTTCCTGCCACTTCCTGTGAGTCACAGAGCTGAGGAGTTGGGTCTGTCTCAAGCCGGTCAGCTCCAGCGTATCCTTTTCCCTCTTAGTGATGCTGTGTCTGATGTTTAAGTTGTGGTACTGTACATATAAACTAGATGGAACATACGGAGGTCCTCCTTACTAAAAGTAAATGTATGTTTTTTAAAGTCCCCTCTGACGAGTCTGGCCTCATCTTCACCCGAGAGTCTGTAACCTGCGGAGTTGGAAGGGTGGGGAGGGTGACAATAAGCTGTCGTTGCAGGCCAGAGTGATGGCAGAGAGCCGCTTGGTCTGTCCAGACAGTTCCGTCTTTCAGCCTTCTGAGCAAGCAAGCGTGACTCCTACCCTCTGTTTCTTACTCTCATTTTGTGGTAGCCCTCACCACACTGTGCCCCAAGAAATGTATTAAAGTACATATGGTCGCCTCTGAAGCCAGAACAAGTTGGATCTGTATCCATGACTTTGCCCTGACTTCTATCGCAATAAGTAACCAGTGATTTCGCTGACAAATAATGATAGAGACTTGAGCCTTCCTCAGTAGTGTCTCCATGGAGACCGGCAGCCTGAACACATTACTGCACTTCCTCTGCTTTGTGGTTGGTGGTTGGGCTAGCTCCACATTTGCATCTCTGTGGAAGACTTCCTGCCCCCTGGAGCTCTGATCAATTTTATGAGTAACGAGTAAACTTACTTTATGGCATTTCCTCTTAACAGTCCAAAAAAAAAAAAAGGACTGTTCCCATGCCAGCCTGCAGAGTACAGGGCAGTCCTCTCTGCCATCTGGATACAGAGCTCCTAAGTTCATCTGAGGTTTTTGCCAATGGAGTTGAAGAAGAGTTAGGGAGGGGTTTGACAAAGAAGAAATATTAACTTGGGAAATTAGTTGTACTGGGAGACTATTAAGAATAAGATGTCAACCCAAAAGTTAGGAAATTAAATGTCAGCTCACTACGAAATAAGTGTCTCAAGGAAGCAAATTTTACACAATAGAATAGGACTGTTATTTTGTGATCTTTGAGCTCAGGTTAACCTTGAATTTGTGACATCCTGCCTTAGCCTCACTCTTCACGGGTGCTGGCATCCTAGGCACACCCTACCACACCCAATGGAATAGACCTGGAAAAATATAATGGTTTGTTGCCCTCTCTCTGTCTCTCTTAATGAGAACCATTTTCTCACTGTAAAATTCTACTCTTTATTCTTGTTATAAAAAGAAAACTTTTTGCAAACATGCCAAGAAAAATGCTTAAATTTTAAAAACTTAAGTGTGCGTAAAGTCTGCACATAAATACCAGTCAACAGTCCAACAGCGAGGTGAGTTCTGTTAACAGTGGAGACTGTGCTTCTATCATCCTTCAGATGCCCGCCTGTGTGCATGCGTGCACACTAATTTGAAGGCAAAAATTGCACTGCCTGGCCTGTTTGCAAGCTGCTTTTTGTGTATCTCACCATTAATTATGACCCTCTTTCTGTGTCTTCAAATACTGCTCTGTGGTATCATCAATAATGCAGTTTTCCCTCCTCCAGTGAAAGAGCGTTGTCTACCATCAAGGCAAACCCTCGGCTAGTCGACAGGTAAACAGCAGAGGAGTCCTGAAATAAAATGCCACTTTGCTCGATTAAAAAAAAAAAAAAAACTAATCAAACAAGGATGAGCCCTGGAGACACCCTTGGGCGCCACTTTTGTGTCTCTGTCTTGAAGCGCCCAGCTGCCGGTGTCTGGGGTGGCCGTGAATGTGAGGAAGACTTGGGGGATGGCTCCTCATAGCTGAATCTCTAATGCAGTGGCCCGCTTCAACACCGATCCCCACAGCCCTCTCACACAGTTCTGTATAACAGCACGCTTAATGATCTTACCTTATTCTGCCATTTCATCAACATAGTACCACATGTAAATGTGATAGATCTTTTGGACTGGTCTTTACGTGGGGAGGTAGATTGTGAAGTCAGGCTAGCGGCGGTGCCTACCTGCAATTCCAGAAAACAAAGCCAGAAGGGTTGACTGTTCAAGACCAGTTTCAAAGTCCCTATCTTAAAATGAGGGGAGAGGTGGGGGGGGGGGTAATCTAAAAATGGACCCAGGTAAAAAGTGAAACACTTAAAAGAATTGGCCGATTTTTAACGAAGAATTTCCCTTGCTACCTGCAGTGGAGGATGACATAATCCAAGTCAAAGTAACCAACAGGCCTGGAGGGCTGTTTCATAAATCATCCTTTACGTACATTGGTGGGCAGCAGACAACACAGCTGTTAAAGGAAATGGTATTCCTTTCCTTTGGCCTCAAGAGCAGAAACTTGGTCTCTTATCACCAGCCTACTCCATGACACACTCACCTCTCACCTGGATCACTGCAGCCGGCAGCCAGCCGGACTCCTTCTGTTCCATCCACGCTGACATTCATTCATCCTATCTCTTAAGGCCGTCTCTCTCCCCTGTGCATATCCTTCAGTTGCCTAAATAAAATTCAGAGTCCTTCCCAAGTACTTGAGGGTGGGAGACCTGGTCATGGCGCCGCCTCCCGACCCCCAGCTCTGACCTCAGCCACTGGCCTCTCGGCTAGTCTTCAGACATGATGACCCAGTTTCGTTCAAGACTGTGGGTCTGTGGCCCAGCTCCCCTTTCTGCTGGTTCTTTCTTATCCCTGGGAATTCGGCTGAGATGGGGACCCCATCAGAAAGGCCCATCTGACGTCTTCGCTCAGCGAGCCTGTCACTCACTCTGGCCAAACTTAGGTCAGATGACTTCCCCTAATCCACTTACCAAGTGTACTTGTTAGCATGCTTACGACTGTTCCCACCTCTAGAATATAACCCTGTGAGGACAAGGGCCTTGTTTGAATTTAATATGGCTTTGGTCTTAGCAGTGAGCTGAGCACCTGACACCCAAGGCATGTTGTTTGTGGAATGTTTTTTAACTTAACTTTATGCTCATCTGTAAAGCCGAGGGCTGCTGCTAGTACTCACATTATAAAGCTTTGAAGTCTAAATGAGGTTCTACACGCAAATTGAAGGCCAACGCAGCACCAGTAGGTGGAGGTGAAGAAGAAACTTGCTTGGAATGCATAGTTTGAGGCTAGTTATCTGCAGGACAGGAGTTCCTGCTGCAGTAGTATTCCACACTGTACTCATAGCTCAGGCATCTCCACCAAGGTGACCTCATGACACACTGGAATGAGACTTAGGTAACAGTAATTCTCTACTACTTGCTTTGAGTAAGTTCTTATGTGACGTATAAATTGATCTTTGTCCATGTGGCCTTAAAACATAAGGAGAAAAGTGATAGGTCTTTGTATGAACAAATAATTAGCATTTTTGTTCACCAAATAATATGAAAAACAGGTAGTTGGAGTAATAAATACCATAGATCTCCTCCCTGTTAGTTCATATTTATTGAGCACCTAATTGGGTGTTCAATAGGTTAAATAGATATTTATGACTTTAGTGTCAGCAAGAATTTCTATTCTAAACTTCCTGGCCCAAGCAGATATTAATAAGGATACTAGAGAAATTATTAACATTTTTAAAGAATTAAAAATAATAAGTTATGGAAAAATTATACCTTTGTTTGTGCTAATAATGCTACCCGGGCTAAGAAAACTGGCACTAGATACCTGTACTGAATCCTGTCACTCTAGGTGATTGGTAGTTTTTGGTGATTTTTCAAGATGATCACAACCAGAGTTCACCTTCTGTCCTTATCTAGAGCCTGTGTTCCCTGCCTTGTTTAACGGCACCTCCGCCATCTCCTCGCACACCCAACCACTGTCTCCTTTCACCATGGAATTAAGGAAAAGGCTTTTGCAGAAGTGTACCAGCATCTGTCTGGCCCACCCTCCCTTTCTGGCCTTGTCCAGCCGTGGCCCTGGCACTGTCACTTCTCTGGTTTCTCGGTGACACAGTGCTTTCTCTCCCAGCCCATGTGTTGGGAAACATCCTTCTTGATGATCCAGAAAAGCCCTGCACACCTACAAATCCTCCCGGTCTTGGCATAGACAGTATCCTCTACAGAACCTTCTCCAACTTTGCTGAACAGACTTATAACTCATTGTAGGCTCACTGTCTGCTGAACCATGGATAACCCATAGGAATCTTTTGGATTAATTAGACAAAGGTGTCTCAGTCTTCAGGAAAAAAATGCAGCCCAGATCTGGGACTAAGGGTTTATCGCCCAGAGCCAAAGGCATGCTGGGTCTCTGAGGCACTTGCTCCAGGCAGATTCCCCTAGTACAGAGCCTAAGCTGCTTGCCCCTTAGACTTCGGTTTGCTGTGCATGTGAGTTCTTTCAGGACAGAGACCAGACCGTTCTTCCTCATCTCCCTGAACAGCTCAGTGCTTGACATACAGTATCCATTCAGTGAGCATGTGTTTGGCAAGTGAAGGACGAAGGAAGGTGTCAGGCAAGTGGAACATTTAAGTTTTGACCATCAAAGGCACTTTGCATGCACAGGGCAAACGTTCATGATCTGGGACCCTCACCTCACAGGGGAAGGCAATATGGGTATTTTTCAGTTAGCGAGACCCTAGAAGTGAATGGATTAGATTCTTTTTGAACACCCATTGGTCCCTGAATTAGAACCTTGAAAAGTCAGAAATGGGGGAGGGGGTTGTCTGAGGGAGTACCAGAACCCTGAATACACCAAAGAAGCCAGGAATTGTCTCCTCCGGTCACAACAGCTGATAGAACCGGGAGCACGCCCACTTCCCTTGGAGCATGCCTGCACCACACTTGCAGATAGGCAAGATTTGGACTTGATAAGTCAGTTTGAGAACAAACACATGGCCAAGGGAATTTTGACATTGCAAAATGATACCTCTCAAGATCCTCCTGTGACTCTCCTGGGTGTTTTAAGTATTTGTTTTTGACTGGTGAATGTCTCGATGAAAAAGTATGAATAGGAATAAGAAAGCTGAGATCTGAAGGGTGAGATGTCACTGCAAGTTTAAGATGAGAGTGTCGGCGATTCTAACTGACAAAGCGCACAAAGGATTTATTGGATGCCCACACATTTTATTTTTGTATTACACCTGTTACTTAAAACAAGAGTCCTGATTTTCTCTTCCTCTCTTTCTCCCTCCCTCCCTCCCTTCCTCTCCCCTTCCTTCCCCCCCCCCCATTTTAAAAATCTTGATCTTAATTTCTTCTTTGTCTAGCATTTTGGGTGCTTGAACAAAAAAGTCACTTTGGGGTACAGAATAAGTGACTGAGTGAGGACATTCAACACAGACAGAGAGATGCCTTAATCAGCTAAATGGCTTGTGCAAACCTAACTGATGCTCACTGAGTTTAGGAAACTGACTGGCCATAGGAAGCGCAAAAGAGGGCCAGCCTGGGACCCTGTATTTAATATTAGAAAAATCCAGAAAGTTCCAAGACATCCATTAAGTCAGACCATAGGTCCTGGGGGTGGGGGCGGTGGGGTGGGGAGCCTGGGAAGTGGGGAGGACTTACCCTCCTTGAGTGTCTGGCTGCATAGGTCGAGGTGAGGTAAACTCATTATGGCTTCAGGGTGGCTGGCTTTGGAAGATTTGAAAAAACATTCTCTTACTGAGACTGAAAAGCTGGGTGTGCTTTTGCTGCCAATATCAACACAGTCCCGAGGCCCTCCTGGTATTTTCTACTAGCTTTTTTAGGACATGGAATGGGCTTGGTGGGGTGGGGGCAGTATGAAAAGTCTCAGACGATTTTTTTTTGTTTGTCTTTTTTTTTTCTTTCTTGTACTTGGCTCCTACAACAAGCTGATGGTAAATATTGGGCAATTTATTTAACCACACTATTCCTCAATTTCCTTGTTAGCAATGTTGGCCTGTTTGTATGCAGTTTTGAAATATGTGTAAGCACACAGAATGTCAGTGTGGATATCTAGTTTTGATATTGTATTTCTAATTGGTGTGATGTCTCTCCAGTGGTGGAGACCCCCTACATCAGACTCATTTGGAGTGGATCTTAAAATGCAGATCACCAGGACTCCCCCCACCCCAAAACCATCTGACTGAGAATCTCAGGGACAAAACCCAAACTCTCTCTGTTGTACATAACTTCTAGGGTAATTCTGAGTCACTCCAAAGTGCCCCCACAGAGTACCTCCGTTCTCCTGTAAGCCTGAGATTCAGCCTGATGTTTTGGTCACTAAAAAACCCCCTGGTATCTCCCAGAATCTTCTGGATTGACCCAAACTTGAACATTGTCCCCAGAGATACTGCATACTGTCACTGACCAGCTCCTTAAAAATTCCCAGAAGCTTTTTGTCCCCCGGATCCCGTTCCACGCACATTTGTGACTATAGCGCAAAATGCATGCAGAACTCACGCCTGAGCCTCAGGGATTTCATGGCACCCACAGAAGTAAAGAATGCAGCCAGTGAACAATAAAAGTCCCCATTTTCAGTTGGACGTTGGGCTTCCTTGAGGAGAGGAGGTACTATTTTTTTGGTTGGGCCACTTTCTTAGCTTTGACCTTAGGAAAAACATTTCATCTTTCCACATAGCTTCCCCCTCCAGAATATAGGCTGTCTCTAGTCCCATGGGACATTGTCCAGAGGATCTGCTTATTCAGAAGGAAAGTCAGGTTATGCTAACTACATGTTATACAACCAGATGTAACTTGAGAAGCAACGATGGCATTACATTATGAAGCAGTAATGGTGATTATATCTCACCAGAAACAAACAAAAAACTTATTATTTCAAGATGAAGTGGTAGCTTACTTGGAAGATTAAGACAGGAGGTTTGCCTCGAGTTCAGGATCCGCCTGAACCCTAACTCAGTCTCTCCCTCTCCCTCTCTCTCTTGCACACACACACACACACACACACACACACACACACACACACACACACACTTGTTCAGTCCTTTGTATTGAAAACTGAAAATAGTACACAGGCTTGTGGAAATTCCTGGATAAGATACAATAGTAAAGATACCACAGGAACTGAAAGAGACACGCACAGTTCCTGTCCTGCCTTGCTTCGGCATTGGACCTGGATACGTGAGTATATCATATTAAATCATCATCACATCCCATGCTTTTCCTTGTATGTTTGGTGACCTTGATGCTTGTTACTAGTTTCTGGTCACTGCAAAACAAACCATGCGAACGTGGTGGTTTAAAAGGTGCCCACTTATTGCCTCTGGGTTCTTGGGGCAAGGATTCAGGCCTGGCTTAGTGAGATCATCTCCTCGGCCTCACAGCGCTGGAAGTGGGGGTTCTTTCTCATCCGAAGACTCAACCAGGGAAGGGTGTGCTTCTAAGCCCCTTTAGGTTATGGTGACATTCATTCCTCTAGGCTGCAGGCTTCATGGTAGATTGCTTCTTCAAATCCTACAAGAGAGTCCATTTTTATTATGCCACATTGAGACAAATCAATAAGAACCCTTCAGAAAATGTATGATTTCATACCCATTAGGATGACTAGTCTAAAGATTAAGAAATATATGACCCTTTGGCAATGAACATTTGCAAGTAGAGATGAATGGAGTAAAGGGTAAACTGTGACTCAACGGGCTACACTAGAGCTTCCAGGACAAGACTCTTCTATTTTTTGTTTGTTTGTTTGTTTTTTGCTTTTAGTTTTTCTTTTAAATTTGATTTTTTTTTTTGCGGGGGTGGTGGGAATGAAGTTGTAAGGGCAAATGCAAGGAGACAGGGAGGTAAGTAGGATTGGAATGCATGATGTGAAATTTACAAAGAACCAATAAAAGTAAAAATAAATAAATAAATAGATAAATTAATTAATTAAGAAATATAAAAGTGCTGGATAGTTTTAGGTCCACTTGACATAAGCTAAAGTCATCTGAAAGGAAGATGCCTCTATAAGATGGAGCTGTAGACAAGCCTGTAGGGCATTATCTTAATTAGTGATTGATGGGGGAGGGCCTCCTCCATTTTATGTGGTGCCATCCCTGGGCTGGTGGTCCTGGGTTCTATAAAAAAAAAGCAGGATGAGCAAGGCATGAGGAGCAAGCCAGTAAGCAGCTCCCCTCCATGGCCTCTGCATCAGCTCCTGCCTCCTGGTTCCTGCCCTGTTTGAGTTCCTGTCCTGACTTCCTTCAATGATGAACAACAATGTGGACATGTGAGCCACATAAACCCTTTCCTCCCTGACTTGCTTTGGTCATGGTGTTTCAGTCTAGCAATAGAAACCCCCACTAAGACAATAAATAAGATGTAGAAAATGAATGCTGGTGAAGATATCAAGTGGTTAGAACTACTGGATGCTGCTGGTGTGAATGGAAACGGTGAGAACATTATGGAGCACTGGTGGTTCCTTCAAATATGAAATACACATCACGTTCCCATAATTCTACGTCTGGATCTCCTCCCCCAAAGACTGAAAGCAGAGATTTAAACAGGAGTGTGTGTGTGCGTGGTGTGTGTGTGTGTGTGTGTGTGTGTGTGTGTGTGTGTGTGTGTTCATAGCAGCAGTATTTTTAACAGCCAGAGGTGGAAACAAACTGTGTCAATCAGTGGATGAATAGATCAACAAATCATGGTATTTACACATAGTGGAATTATTATTCAGTATTAAGAAGGAAGGAAATTCTGAGCCATGGTTACAGCATGAACCTTTAAGATTCTACATAAAGTACACAGAGTAATAAAAAATCATAGGCAGAAAACAGAACAGTGAGTTCCAGGGGCACAGGAGGGGACAAACAGGATGGATTTACTGCTTGGCGGATAGAGTTTCAGTTGCGATATGTAAATGTTCTGGTGCTGGTTGCTGATCTGTGTGTCTTAGTTCCCATCCCTGCTGCTGTTCTAAAATGCCCTGACAAACGCAGCTTAAGGGAGGGGAGGCTGGTCTGAGCTCACAGTTCAGGGGACACATGTGTCCTGGTGGCTGGTCATACTGTATCCACTGTCAGGGAGCAGAACAATGAATATTAGTGCTCAGTTCAACTTCTCCTTTTCACTCAGTCCAAGATTCAGACTCTAGTATGAGGTCTCCCCTAGTGAGGGTGGGACTCTCTCCTCTCTTAATCCAATCTAGATGAGCCTTCCTCGACACGCCCAGAGGCCCATCTGATCTTGGTAATCTCCAACAAACAGGCCCCAGTCTCCTAGGTAATTCTCATCCCTTCAGGTTGGCAATCAGTTGTAGCCATCACACCATTTGAATGCACTTAACACCACCAACCTGAGCATTTAAAAACAGCTACAATGGTCAATTTTACCCCAATAAAAGCATTAGAAAGGAAAGATAGGCAGAGGAAAAGGTGGGGATCACAAAATGGTGAACGCAAAGAGGAAGTACGCTTCTTAAGCAAAGAAATGACGTTTAAAATGGTGATGTGCCTGCCATATTTCAGTCAAAGGGAGTAATAAATATTCCCTGGTTGTCACACAAAGCCTGACATGTTATTTGCTGCAAAATGTCTTTCACTTCTATACTTATCCCTGACTTTCCCTGGAACAAAAAATGAAACCAGTCATATATATATATATATATATATATATATATATATATATATATATATATAAAAATTTTAAATTTTTATTATTATTTTCTTATTGGTTTTTGAGACAGAGTTTCTCTGTATAACAGCTCTGACTGTCCTGCAACTTGCTCTGTAGACCAGGCCTGCCTCAAACTCACAGAGGTCCACTGCCTCCCAAGTGATGGGATTAAAGGCATGGGCCACCACCGCCCAGCCCAGTTGTATTTTTTATTTCAGAGTTTCACACCAGATAAATTTTAAGCCATCCCCCAGGACTCTGTTTTGGCACATTAGCAAAACCTTTGCCTTGGAGTCTAGGTCTGGGCTCCATTATAAGGAGATGGCAGAATTCTGATAAATACAATTCTAGGATGTTTGGTGGTGGTAGTTTTTTTGTTTTGTTTTGTTTTAGTTTGCCTGCAAAGATTGATGAGGTGATTTCCACCAGTGGTCCAAGAGTTTGAGGTATCAGGATTGGAAAACCTGAGCCTTCCTATTCCGTGTTATTTTAACAGAGCTCCTCACAGTCCTGTGTCGCAGTCATGTGGACATACGCCTGCTTTATTATCTCTTTATTATGTCATCTTTTCCAACGGTCATTGTTATCTTTGGGCAATGTAGTGAAGGCGATCAGCATGAAGTCCTCTCGGGGACAAGGAAATGTGTCCAACAACACAGCTCTTGTTTCTATAGTCAAACACTATGGGCCGGCCATTCTTCGAAGCGTGTTTCTGTTATTTCTGTGAATCCTCACACCCTTCTGAGATACATTGCCTTATTATATTAACCCCCCTTTAACAGGAAAGAAATCTGAGTCTCATACCCCAAATCACACAGCTGGTGTGGGAGGTAGAAGGGGGACTCAGACCCAAATCTCTCCAACCCCAAGGTTTTAACCCCCCCCCCATGTTGTATTGCCTATAGGGATTTTCTATTTCTATCTATAGTAGTCACGTTTATCTCAAGTCGAAAATGACTTATAACGAGAAAATTTGCACATTGCTTTTGTACGGATATCTGACTAATAATCATAGCTTCTCAAATTTCATGTTACTTCAGGGTCTTTTTTTTCCCCCTTAAGTCTAAACTACTTAGTCTCAGCAAACAAACTGTTTTGCATTCAGGAGAGGGCACTTCCTGTCCCGTGTCAAAAGTGCAGATCTGGCCCCCTGATAAGATGTACTATTTGGAGACTTTTTATTGTGAGTCAGGTGCAAATAACAGGAAAACAGCCCCCCTGCCCCGTCTTGGCAAAAGAGCAGGTATTTCTAAAAAAGAATGCTGCCCAGAACTGTGATTTCGTGGGCATTTTTCTGCATTGTGAACGGGGAGAAGGCAGATTATCGTGTGGAATTCAAAGCAGTCACAGTGTCTACTGACTTCCACAGACAGGCCTCGCCAGGGACTTTCCCCAAACTTGGAGCCACAGTCTGGGCTTCAGACGCAGTTGCTGTTCTTGCTGCCCAAGAAAATGAAAAGCTGCGGAGCCGCAGGCTATCGGAGGGGGACCAGGCGACTGGCAGTGACCAGGCAACTGGCAGTGGGAAGGGAATCATTTTACAAGGCCTGTGTTCCTGTCTTTGCACAGAGAGGAAGAAAACAGGCTGAGCTTGGCTTTTTCATCCTCATACAGCTCAGCAAATAATACTAGGCATGGAATGCGTCTTCTAAGGGTGACATGTAAAGAAAATTTTCATGCGTCCTACTCGTCTAAGAAAAAATGCAACGCTGAATTTTTAAGTTGAAATAGCCTTCACTTTTCCCAAAACAACTGTGAAAATGGTAACAAATAAATTTGAATATGAAAGAGAAAAGCACACTTGTGGGTACACACACACACACATGCACGTGCGCGCACACAAACATGCACACACGCACACTCACGCACGCATGCGTACGTGAGCCCATGAGCGTGCATTTTCATTTTCCCAACCCCCTGCTAAACTACATCCTGCTTCTTCTGTTTGCAGAGCCCACACTTGTTTTAACCGCCTGGATCTTCCTCCATACCCTTCCTTTTCCATGCTCTATGAGAAGCTCTTGACAGCGGTGGAAGAGACCAGTACCTTTGGCCTGGAGTGACCTGGGAGCGTGATGCTCAGCTCTTCGTGCTGGACAGGCAGTTTCAGAAGCCGGCCTTCAGAAGAGTGGCAGAGCGTTGGAAATCCCAAGCCTAGGGTTCTGTTAGAACAAACTGAGTGCTGCTCTTCAGGAACACGTGCTCGTTCGTGTGTTTGGGGACTGGCCGTGAGTCCTCTGGCAAGGACGGGGTGAGCTCGGTGCCCATGGAACAACCCAACAGTCTTTCAGTCAACAGTTCCTGACTGCCAAACCTTTCCCATTTGTTATGTTTGAAGATAAAGGGGAACCTGCACATGATCAACTCCATGGTGACTTTTAGGGCCTTGGGAGAATCTTGACACTCTCCTGTAAACATACTTCAAGCCAAACTGGCAGCCCTTGATCCCATCTCTAAATTAGTGCAAGTGAGAGAAAAACATAAAGAAAAAAATATCTATTTCCTGACAGGACCTTTGTTTAAGCCCTAAGTTATAACAGAATATTCATTTCTTGCTTACGAGTGCCTGCATGGTGTGCACTATAGGTTTCATTAGTCACGGGACAAGGGTGAAAATGAAACCGAGTCAGTATGAGGTAAAACTTTAAAGATTTGCAATAAGGTGGTCTGTAACAATGTATATGCAAGTGTATGTGTGTACTTCTGGCTGAAGACAAACTGTTACTCAATGAATTCACTAATGACAGATTTTATGCTTTATAATGCATGAAAACAATTTTAAAATAACTAGCAATTAATCACAGCATATCAGGAAAACGTACACAGTGAGTTCGGTTTATTTTTTATAGGTTCATTATGTTTCTGTTCTTGAAAATGTATATAAGGACCTACCTACCATGTTGTATGTACCACCTCTCCATTTTCATGTTCCATGCTTACTTGGGCATCTTGCTAGTACGTATCCTTTGAAGCACGCTCAAGGGAACTAAAGGGCCTTTTATTTTTATAAAGGGTAAAACAATTCCCCAGAATATTTTGCACTGAACGTACCAAAGTCGAAGGGACATTACAGTATGACTAACAGCCGCGCCGTCACTTGATGGGTACAACAGAAGTAGCTTCTAAGTCAGACTTCCTTCACAGTGCCATGTCAACCACTGCAAGGACTGTGCATCTGAATAATAATTTTTTAAGACTCACAATATGTGATAGTATGATATGCATTTATTTAAAATGCATTAGATTCTCTTCCATCCATCAAATACTTTACAGGATGGCATTTATTACAGATATTTCGTATTCCCCCACTGCTTTTTATTTGTACAGCATCATCGAACACTCAGCTTGGTTAGGGAGCCATTGGCAGTGCCGGAGAGATCAGCTCTCTTAGGAGTAAGAATTCCACTTTCCCTCATCGGTGAAGATGCCATGAATTGAAACTCTCAGTACTATATTTCTAAGCCCGCAGTTTCACTGATGCATAATTTTTCTTATTAATATCAAGAAAAAATTTTTCTATGGTCTCTCAGAAACTGCATGACATCCCTGACAAGACTTCTTAATTTGATGAAAGGATTTCCTTCATTTTAATTGCTTTGGGGACTGTCCCATGCCATTGTTTGTTCCTTGATTTGTGACATAACTAATCAGACGTACAATACAGTAAAGTGAATTGAGGGTGGGAAAACCATTGGGTTAACATTCAGTTTGCCAGTCTGGGGGGTTACAGGCGTTACCTGAACATTGCTTTGAGAATCTTGTTTGTAAGTGTCATTGACTTCCTGTTGTGGGATGGGGGTGACTTTACATTTCATGGGGTTCCGTGCACAGTCCACAGAGGTGTTTTGTAAGAACAGTTACTCTCCTGCTAGTTAAGCTGTGTTTACTGTTGGGACCCTCAAGAGGAATGGCACCTCATGTTGTGTTACTGTGTTAAAGATAAGTACTGGATGTGGGAAAACATTCCAGGAGAAAAAAAAATGATAGAAACCTGGAAAAGATATATAGAATATTTATTTGTATACCATAATTGGGCCAGAAAAAAAAAGATCGACTAAAACTTTTTGACTGGAATTATTAGTTTGTACTTATTTGTCATGAATACAAGTATATATTTAATTTTTGCAAACTTCTTTTTCTTGTTTGTGTTTTTTCATCATAAGGAAAAACAGCACATTAACATACTTTTAAAATCACACGTTGATGCATCAGAGCAGTCCCTAATGGCTGTCACAGGGGCTGGTCAAGAGAAAGCTGCCTTTCTTTCAGAAATACATTGACAGACCGTGTTAATGTTCCTTTGGTTTAGGAAGCTTCGCCATCCACAGTACGCCATATTGCTGGCAGAAGACATGTGAAACAAATTGTACCTCTTTCTTTCTAATTAATGTTAGTAATGCTATTGTTGTTGACACTGGGGCAGCCAACTTCTCGAATAACCACTTTGAATGTATTCAGGCGTTCTTAAAGTAGTACAGTTTAGTCTAGTCGGCACTGTCCTGAGAATTGGGAATTATCAAAACTGTAGCTAGCATATCAGAAAACCAGATGACCTATCTGTTATTCTTCATGGGTAAAACGAAAAGCACACAATAATAGCTCTATAAAAGTTAAACAACATCACCACAGAATAAATTAGATGCTATTGTACTCCACAATCAGAAATACTCATAAATGTATTCCTCTGGACTGTGAGCCCCACTACTTGGCCCTTTGGTTTTGTCTTAAGAAATGTGTAAGTGATGCTACTAACCCTGTAAAAGACAGTTTCGATACCCCATGTGTGTACCATCTTTCAGAGCGCAGGCACACTGTTGGCATTCTCTCCCTGCCAGTCACTGCATTTGATGACGGAGCTACAAGATTCTGAATCTGGCCTTCAGAAAGACGCTCATAGTCGACCAGAGGGGGCATCAAGTGTCCAAAACAATTTTAAATAAAAGACAAAGTTCTACAGTTAATGAAGAGAGACTTTCCTATTCCGCTCCAGAGGCTTGGTTACAGCTTCATGTGTGTGAAACTGTGTAGCTAAAAGACATCATCATATATGTGCTATTTCTCTTGGTAACTACAAGGGTGTCATAGAATATTAATGCTGGTAAGTCTTGAGACCCAAAATGCACTCATAACAATGAGGATTTAAAGTCTGTAGGTGGGGGCTGAGCTGTGAAGGAATAAGTCAAGGATCTTCAAATTATCAAAGAAATGCCAAAATGAAGTCTGAAGATTTCCTCCAGTCTCTGCGCTACACATACGTCCCATTTTCAGTGTGAAATATCACAGTTCCTGAGCCCAAACTACATGTGGGATCACATCATTTTTTCTTGTGTACGAAATGAATGGAAGTCACAGTTTTCTATTATATGTTGTATTTATACCTCAATGGTCAAAAAGACACAGTTGAACTAGAGAAGGAATACATTTTGCAAAATCAAAGTTCATCTCCCCCAGACATTCTCATTAAATTAAACTCTAGTCTTCATGACTGAGATCTGTTCACAGCCACCATGGTGAAAAGGCCCGGAAGCTGGTGACTGTAGATATGTTTGCACCGTGCTGAGGTATTTCACAGTGCCTTTGAGTGCATTCTCTTTTGGTTCCAGTGCTCGCTTAGGGAGAAGTATCAAGCTTCCCCTGGGATCAGGCTGGTTTCATGAGTCACTGGTGAGATGGGTCTTCCTACTTTGTTGTTATGATCCTGGTTTCATCTCAAGAAATGGGAAGGCTAATAACGTTTGTGCTCATGTACTTGACGTTCAGATGCTTTACTTTCCCAAACTCTCACTTCCTTAAACACACTTCAAAGGTGGCACTCCTGCAAAGCCCCCAGAGAAAGGAGTGTGTTCGTGGAAAAGGCTCTTGACAGATGCAGGGATTATATTCACTGCCTGTGGAAGGAACTGAAAGCAAATCTGATTGCGTGAGGTGACTTTGCACAGCACGGGCATTTGGCTTCCTTGGGATGATGTAGAAGCAAGAGAAAAGGTAGCAACCAGAGGCCTGGCTTCCATTATTAATTTTTGATAAACCCAAGTCTTCAGAGGCCTGACTGCTGAATCCCAGTGACATGGAGGAAGGGACCACCCATAGTTCTGGTTTTGTTCCTGTCATTCTGATATTGGTTCAAATGCCTTTTTTTCTACTTTTTTACACAAAGCTACTTCTAATAAGGAACATAATGTATCATGAGGAGTCTAGAATTTTATTCAATTTAACTTCATTCAGGAAATTTCAGGCACAGGCAATGAGGCCATTTTATCGTTAAAAGGCATCACTAACCCCACATCAGAAGCAAGGTGCAGTTGAAGGATACAGCCTAACCACCCCCCCAAGGTGCAGTTGAAGGATACAGCCTAACACACACACACACACACCCGCTACAGTTGCGATTCTGGTCAGCTGTTGATGAGTGGCATCCTCAATCAGCCATCCTACTTCCGTGTGACTTGACTTTAAATGAATGGGAATGTCCCTTGGCAGCAAATTCTAATCAGAAGAATTTATTGGCTTTGTAGTTAGTTCTGTTGCATTTTCAGATAGTTTGGCACAGAAGCAAAGGAATGCCAGAGACAGTAGAGGTTTCTGAGCTGTCACTCAAGGTCAACCACTACCATTAACAGGGCGACTAAAGATAAAAAGTAGAGGAGAGAGCTGGAGGTTCTACCCCCCTGCTGATCTACTTCTGAGTGCTGTCAAGATTCAGGAGCAACAAGTGCATTCCAAGGAACCGGCATTATGGATATAATGAATGTTTTTGGCTCTGTCAGAGCCATCAAGGTTAGGAGTAAAGACACATTGAAGATCATAGAATAGCCACGGGAACAATGAGACAATGGTACAAACATCATCAGACTCAGAGCATGCTAGCGGGGGTGGGGGAGAGTGGGGGGTGGGGGTGGGGGGGTAGGAATGTGTTCCATTTTGGTTTCTGAGTTTTGAGAACAATGCTTTCATATTTAGTGAAGGCGCTGATTGGCCATCTACCTGGTGGGAAATACCCTTGTTGTATGATTTCAGTTGGCTAGTATTTCCTGTATTGCAAAATGTCATTTAGTCCCAAAGTGTTAAGGCTAACCATAGCTTTATCAGGAAGTTCAACAGTTTGCATTAAATTATTACAGTTTTGTTTTAACTGGAAAGTTATTGTTAGTACTATCGGACACTATCTGTGAAAGAAAAAGTGCTTTTATTTAATTATGCTTAATTTGTTTTTACAGCATATGTTCACATAACTCTTGGGATGTTCTCATTCTCAAACCAGCTATCTAATGTTGATTTAAACATTCCCTGTTAATCTGGGAAGCAAAATCCTAAGTGTGAGGTTACTAAATTGCAAAAGGAGACCTAATGAGTGTTTCCTGTTGAAGAAGTTAATCAAGACAGCAGATACATTTGCTTCGGTTTTGATGTTCAAGGTACTCTATTCAGATTTCATGACTGAATAGCTCAACAGAACAGGATGGCTCTAGCTGTATACGATTTTTATGTCTGGTGGCCTTGGGCAGGTGATATCTTCAAATCCAATATCCTTTTAAGATATTACAACCCTGAGGAGTGTTGATAGGTATGTTGTATGATTCAAACTGAATCAGCTATTACTCGTGTGGGTAAGAAATCATCAGTAAATTCTGGTAATTATCACCTTCTGTAAAAAAAGGGATGGGTAATGTTCAAGAAACACCTTGGAAGGGTGAACCAGGAAACACACAGAACAGAATGTTCTGTTGGGACCTTAATGCCCTAAGATGTATAATTACAGCTTATTTTTCTTTATGTAATATCATAAGTAAAATATGGGGGCTGTTAGCACATTGGAAAGTGCGTAAGATTACATGTTTTTATAACAGGGATGCAGGCATTCCAAAATAAATAAATAAAAATACATGCATCTCTCTTGCCTCTTACTGAAAGTATTAATCTAATTTTATAATAATGCTCACTTTTTAATATCAAGGCTCTGTAAAAAACGTTTTATTTCTAAGATTTCAGTAGAGCACAGGTGGTGTATTTTTTAAGCCTTTCCTCTTCACCAACTCCACTCATTACGTCCACTATACCATAGACCACAGTGAACAGTTACATGTCTGCTTTGTTGAGTGGATTTAAGCTTTGTATTTATTCAGTGTAACTTTTAATAGAGAATAATAATGGGAGGTATTTGATATTAGAATTAAGATTATACAGCCCTCATTATACCTTCCATTTACATTTTTTAAAGGCACATAATAAAGGTTGTTGGTGGCCACCCTAGAAATGGTTCGTGAGTGGTATTACATGAGGCGTAGGACTGAATTGTGGACCAATTGTTCATTTTCTGGGAAGTCTGTATTCTTATCCTCACTTGGGCCCCCAACTCTTGTGTTGTATTTTTTATGATTATGAAATGCTTTGACAGAAAGATATTTTAATGTGTACAATTTGTTTTATTTTCATACTGATCTCTATTTTTGTTTAAAACCATGTTACATCACGAAATCACTTAATCAAAAATAAATCTTCTTTTAAAAAATGAATGCCTTTTCTGTCATAGTTTGGGGGAAGAATAAACTCAGGAGAACAGAAATAGGGACAAACTACTTGGGATGAGCATACAGTTCTGCAGATACGTTAATTTCTCCTTTCATTGTATTTATAATCAGGAATCTGTTTTGTTTATCTTTACAAGAATGCTTTACTCTCAGTGGTGTGTTGATGGATGTTAGAGGAATGAATTAATACAAATCATAGGATTTTCACTCATGAGTTGAATCTATTTGATAGGTCATGTTGAATCTTTAATTCATAATCATGTGTACACCACCTCCGCTACTACTACCCATATCAACTTAATCTGAGGGTCATGTATTCATGTCTGGAAAAAGCAGGTAGGAAAATTGGCTGAGCATGAGAAACAGACCAATGAATGGGGCTTCCAAATATCTTGTTCCATCAGATCCTAGCCATGTGTAATTCTGGCCCAACACTGAAAATCCATTGACTTATAAAGAGAAACTCAGAAATTCAAATGGCGGTATGGTAGTTCCTAAAAGCTTGATCTATTGGGTGGATCAAATCCACCACATTCACAGGTTGAGTTTGCCTTATAGGTCAAGAGTCTGGAACCCTTGATTTAATTAAGTATAATTTATTTAATCAAGTATAAATTAGTCCTTTATACTTGACTTATGAGTGACATCAATTAACTGTCTACATAAAGAAAATGTTTCTAGGACACAGTAGTTAATAGGAGAAGAGGAAAGGAGAAGAGTGAATGTATGGTATGAAGGTCATCAATTTGTGCCAGGACAGTATGGAGGCCAGCAGGCAGTCACTGAAGTTTGTATTTGAAAATGACATTTGTATCTTTCTGAAAAATCAACTTGTGTCAGATCATATAAGAGGGTCCTTGTCAAGACGTCATGAATCTTGAGATATCATTAAACTCTTTATTTGATATTCTAGATTGGGGATCAACTTCATGTATGACATGAAAGCAGTTGAAAACAGAAGATTCCACTGTTACAACTTCACACTACTGCCAAAACATGGCATTCACGCCACCGACTTCTTTTCTGGGTCGTGGCATTCCTGCTATGCCTTCTGACTTCACCGTGTTTTTGTTTTCTTAATGTAAAACTCAACCCACTTAACTGGTGACTATATAACAGTCACTCTCTACTGACCTTTGCTGATGCTTTCTTGTAACATGATGGTCCTGGCAATTCTCTGAACGAGCAGCAGTGAACCCTTCATCCCAGGTACCAGCATCACCGCAGTCACCAACACGATGAGAAGGAGCCGGCAACTTGGAGCAGCAGCCTCTGCCTCCATGGTCCCACCACCATTTGTGGCTCAATCCCGGCTGAAGCTTCTCCTTAGCAAGCCTCCTACACCGGCCTCAAACTCGGGATCCTCCTGTGTCTGCCTCCTTCAGTAAATCCAACCAGCATGTGCCACCACAACCAGCAATGTGTAGCTCAGGTCTGAGCTGGGGCCCACAAGGCCACAGGCAAGTAGCTTTTTTGAGAATTCGTACCCAAAAAGTTAGGCACCAGATGTAGCATGAATCTTAACAGGTCTTATTAATAAAATCAAACCCAGTGCCTGGTATTGGGGTGAATGCTGGAAGATCAGAGAAGCAGAACAAGCCACAGCTTCCTCACCTTGCCAATTCCTCAGCTGATCCTGTTTCCTCAGACTGGAAGCCTCTCAGCTGAACTGTGCTGCTCAAAAGCCTAAAAGCCTAACCAGGCTATAGTTCCTCATCCTCACATCTTAAATACCTTTCTGCCTCCTGCCATTACTTCCTGGGATTAAAGGCATGAGTCACCATGCTTGGCTGTTTCCAGTGTGGCCTTGAACTCACAGAGATCCAGATGGATCTCTGCCTCTGGAATGCTAGGATTAAAGGCGTGTGTGCCACCATTTCCTGGCCTCTATATCTAGTGGCTGTTCTGTTCTCTGACCCCAGATAAGTTTATTAGGGTGCACAATATTTTGGGGAACACAATATCGCCCCCCCCCCCACACACACACACACGAAGCATAGGAATGAGGACTCATGATACCTGCTAAGACACCAAAGTGTAAGTCTATAACCCCAGGGCCTACCTCCATGTGACTACAGTGAGGAGAAGTGAAGACGTCGGCAGTTGGCAAGGATGTGGAACAGTGAACATTCTCGGCCCTGCTAAGAAGAGTGTAAGCTCATGTAACCGCTTCACGAAACTGGCAGTTTGGTCTACATGCAGACATATGTAGAGCTCTGACCAGCAATCTCACTGTACAGAGCAGAAATGAGTCCTTTGTACATACTGTCACCAAAATAAATGCTGAAGAATGTCTATAATAAATTTATTAATAAAACTAGAAATAATGAAATGTCCATCCACAGTAGAATAAATTGAACGTGATTCAGTGATTTAACTGAACTATAATAGAGATGAGAGAGAATCAATTACCACAAGAGTATGGGTGAATTCCACAGAGTTCAACATCAAAAGCAGGGCATACAGTACAATTCCATTGATGTAAAGTCTAAAACAAGAGCCTGTGATGACTGAAGTCTAAACGGTGGCTGCCTTGAGGATACTGACTGGGAAGAACACAAGAAGGCCCAACATGTCTTATTTCTTAGTCTGGGTGATGATTAAGGGGTTTATCCGTCTTTAAATTTTATCAACTGTATACTTAAAATATGAACACATTTTATATTTAGTAAAAAAGAATAATCTAACAGTGATTTAAAAAAAAAAAAAAAAAAGCTGGCCTTTGATACCTGACATGTCTACTTCCATATTCTGGTGCTGTCACTGTGTGTGTGTGTGTGTGTGTGTGTGTGTGTGTGTGTGTGTGTGTGTGTGTGGTGTTGTGTTCAGGTACATGTATGTGTTGGGGTGCATATGCATATATGTATGTTTGCATGACGAGACCAGAAGGTAATCTTGAGTAATGTTCCTCAGGTGCTGCCCACCCTTTTGGAGATAGTATCTATCACTAACCTGCAACTTGCCAAATAGACTCAGCTGGTTGGCCAGTGAGCCCAGGATCAGCTTGCCTCTCAAATCACTGGAATTATATACCTCCCAAACACTGGGATTATAAGTGCATGTCATTACAGTGGTCTTTATTTTGGGTGCGGGGGCTGGGGGGTGGGGGTGGGGGACATGGTCCTGGGGATCAAACTCTGGTCCTGGTTCTCAAGCACATTAGTCAGGCTAAGCCACCATCTCCCCAGCCCCTCTGTCATTTGTTATCTAACCTCAGACAACCGCACAGGGATCATTCTTTTCTCTTCTCCTGCTCTTTGTGTTAAGGTAGAACATATGTATGGCATTGCTTTGTGCTTGGGAAATACTTTGTAGATGCTGCTTCCCATCTCTCTCTTTCCCAACAGGCTATTCTTATAGTTCCTGCATTTTGTCATTGGGGGACTATCAGATCTCATCCCTGTTTTTAGGACATGTGATTGACTTTCTCTGATTTATAATGTGATTCATCCTGTCCTAATTATATGATCAAACAACCTACTTCCTCAGATCCCTTTGGGAACTTCAGGAAGTGATCTGCTCATCCATCCATCTATCCATCCATCCATCCATCCACCCATCTACTCACCCATCCATCTATTCATCCATCCATCCATCCATCCATCCACCCATCCATCCACACAACCACCCATCCATCCATCCATCCACATAATCACCCACCCACCCACCTGTCCATGCATCTAATGAACATTTACTGAGTTGCTGTTTTATTTTAGATACCATGGTATGTGCTTGGGAAACTGCTGAGTTGAGTAGACATATGCTCATGTGGGACTCCCTTTGGGGAGCTCACAGTCTCTGAGGGATGACCAACAATAATGAACTGTACATGTGATTACTAATTGTGATTTTTAAAAAGTGCTATAAAGAAAAGGGAGCAGCACTGGACAAAAAAAAAAAAAAATAGCTCTCAGAGGATGCCACACTTGGGATGGGAACAGAAGGGGAAGATCAGAGGGAAAGCTGCTGCTGCATCCTATCATTGTGGTCCCATAAACATCCAAAATAATTACAGAGCACACATGAAAGGCAGAGTCTCCTCCAGGAGCATCTTCTCATGAAGACTGAGCACTGTAACATCCATCCTGTTTCCTTCGACCAGACCGCCAGGTAAGTAGGTTTCCCTACAGTAATTGCAGGCTCTTACATAATGGAGCTAGGACATGGTGAGAAGGAAAACGTGAGAACATTTCATCTGCACTTAGTTGTTCTGTAAAGTACTAAGGACATGAGATTGGTAGCCTGGACGGAAACATCTGTCTCCGTTGACTGGCTCTGTGGTCCCAGGCAGGTTAGTGAACCTGAGTGTCCCCAAATGAAACTGCTTTAAATCTATGCTCCAAGAATTCAAAAAATGGCATATACATTTTATCGCATGCAAGAAAGTATGGCAAACTTTTCTCAGTTTATTACAGAAGTTTTATTCCTTTGTATTTTTGTTTATCTAGTCTTATTTTGGAAATGCTGATTCTTAAGAATAAGTAGACTCCCTTGGCTGCTGATTAGTTCAAAGACAGATCATTCCTGGCCTACCAAATGCTCACACACAAACTCTCAGGCCATCTAGGACAGGAGGGGGCGGGCGCGTAAGCTTGGCCCAGCCCGTAGAGAGTATGTGATCACCAAGAGGCCAAGTCTCAGGACTCTGGTTCTACACACAGCCGTGTGTGAGACAGCCACACATTTTCCCCTTGCTTGCCGTCTGCTGACAAATTATGCTTCCCTCCTCCCCTAACCCCCCCACCTTCCACCCCACCCCACCCCACCCCACCCCACCGCTGCTGCCTATGGCTGATGTCAGAGGACCTCCTGTTATGACTCAGAACAGGCTGAGAGTGGGCAAGGGAGGCAGCCCAGCTGCTTTACCCCTGCGTAGCCGTCCCTTGGGTGTCAACCCAAAGGGCCTGCCATCTTCAACGCCAGCCTGAGCCCTGGCCTCCATGGGCAGCTTCCTCCTCTCGTTCCTTTTCCCATCCATGGAATGGGAGAATGCTAGCCTTCCTTGCAGTCAGTCATCCTAGGGGTACCAAGGCTCAGCTAAAGCCCTGCCCGTGGAGGCTGTTAATACGGATACACCCTGTTCCACATCCAGCATGCTGGGCTGCCCGAGAAACCCTTACACCACCCGCTCAGGGCTCAGCTACTCAATGGGGATTTTTATAGGTCAAGAAGAAATGGGGAGTGTCTCGGAGGAACTGCCTATTTTTACTTTGCTAGAGCAGCCTTCTTAGGGGCTGGTTAATAGCGCGGAGAACTCAGGGGTTAGAAGAGTGAGATAATTGAATGCTAAATAAAATAGGCCTATTCTGATCATTTATATAACTGAAAATACGTATGTGATGTTGCCTAGGTCAAACTGAACTACGCTCACAAAAGTAATGGGAACAGATAAAAAATATTTTTTTTTGCTGTTCCCTGTTCTTAGTAGGCAGAGAAGAAAGGTAGACATCCTGGGTGAGAGACAGGAAGAAGCAAAGACAAATGATTTTGTGTCTGTGAAGCTTCCAGTACATCGAGATAAGAAGCCGCAGAGCGCTCAAAGCTCTACTGTTTAGTAAGATGCACCCATAATTTAGATTTGCAGGAAGCAGGTTATCACTGGTCATTATAAAAGCCTGTTTTTTCAATATGTCAACCTGGTCTCAAGTTATGTTGCTTTATATCTTCCTGTCGTGTTGTGTCCAGGACCCAAGCCTGTCTTCTGACACACAGGGATGCCCCCCCCACACACACACACCTCAAACCCAACAATCAAAGTGCACAAAATGAAAAGAACAAAAAAAGCAGCGTTTGCTTCCCTAGGTATGTTTTTTTCTGAATTATTTCAAGACTTCAAAGAATCTTTAATCTTCAGTAGTATTTCAGTTTCAAGCAGTATTTCTAGTTCCAAAAGAGAATGCTGTTTCCAGTCAAAATTAAAATTTAAACCCCTAACAATTTGAGTTAGGACGACATGGAAAGATCTGAAGGACCTAATCAGCCTGCACGCCCTGCACTCTTGATGTCTAGCAGGAAGATAATTTGAATTAAAAAAAAAAAAGCAACTTTAAAATATACTTGCAAAATTTTAGAAAGCAGAACCATCCCAGGCCCAAGCAGCTCAAATGGAGTGGTATTATATTGTATACATCACATTAAATAACAAGAAAGAAAGCTAATGGGAGCCAGGTCCTGCATCCTTTCGGGATAATTCGCCGCTACATTTGAAACCTAGTATGGCTCTCGTGGTGCTCTTAGGCACTCTATAAAATGAGATGCTCTCAAACATTTCTGTTTTGATTGGCTCAGAAAGACTGGAGGAACTTGAAATGGTTTCTAAGGAACTAAGCACACGGCATGGCGTCACCAGCTGCTCTCCTCAGAGCCTCTTGCTCGTGTGTAGAAACCGCATAGCTGAGAAGTAACAATGCAAATCTTACAGTCTACTGGTTGAGAGTTAGTTAGGTCATGGTTCCAGAGTCTGGGTAAAAGTTCGCGGCTGGAGTAGAGAGAGCACCAGCATTTTTTTTTTTTTTAAACTCTGAAAATGTAAACGTTTTAATTCACTCAAGCAGTTTTGGTTTTTTTGTTTTGTTTTGTTTTGTTTTGTTTTGTTTTTTGTTTTTTGTTTTAATGGCTGACAAAGGGCTAAAGGGTGTTTATTTTGTTTTCTCTTCTTAAAATTAATCGTTTATTGATGGGATTGCAGAAAGGCTGATTGATATAAACAGGATCAAGATCCGTAATGACAGTTGTTTGTAGGATTGGTCAGAGTTCTTAGTCACAACAATGGAGCATCTCTGGGTGAGTGAAATTTTAATATTAGCATGGGGGATGTGAACAGGAGAGCCAGGGCCAGGATGGATTAGCTATGAACAATATCCAAAGTGCTGTTTGCAGATGGTGTGAGTACAGATTCTGCCACTCCCAGACACAGGAGTCCAAGCTGCAGCGTGTGCCACGGATGCCACTCACGGTGGACACAGACGCTGCCTCCAGAACCTTTGCTCCCGAGAGCTGATATTTCTGCCACTCCTTCTGCCCTCTCAGAGTGGGTTGCAGCCCTACGGGAGTAGCTCCAGATTCAAAGTTCAGATGAGTACGTGCGGCTGATAAGCCTAAGGTTGCTCTGCCCAAGCTGCCGGGGAGGCTGGGACGCACTGGGCACTTTCACTTCAGACTGGGTGGGTGAGGAATTCTCTAACCACAGGACAGGTTAAGATTCAAGGTGATCTGCAGTGAGAACCATTCCCCCTGACAGACCACTGTAATTAGAACAGAGGTTCCCCATGCTTTTCATTCTCAAGCTTTATACTCTCAAAAATGACTAAGGGCCTCAAGGGATTTTGTTTTATATATGTTATATCTACCAGTGCTCACCATGTTAGAAATGAAAAGACAGATTAAAAATATTTATGAATTCATTTAAAATAACAATTCTATATTAGCGTATGTAGCATATTTTTATGAAAAGGGCTCTGTGATCTCAAACAAGGTAGTGATAAGCAAAAGGCTTCACATCGAGCAGTGGTCTTTTGTAGATACTTTGTGTTAACTTATTATAATATTGCATATCCTGCAGCCTCTGGAAGCTCCAGCATATCTTGAGAGACTAAGAATGAAAAAAGATCAACTCGTTGGAATCGTTCTGAAAGCAGTTTTGACAGTGGTGTCTCTGAAAAGGTTCTGGTGTCTCTTCATAGTTCTAAAGCAGCTAGCTGGAAGATGCACTTTGTGACTGAAATTAGATGAGATCTATTCAACGGAGCACACAACTGTTGGGGTATCTTGCTTCATTCCCATCATATGTTTTTTGCACAGAGGTGGACAGGATTGAGTCTCCACCAAGTTATTAAAATGATCATGTTTTGAACAGATAACAAAACCAAGAGCTGGACTATTGGTTATTTTATTGGCTTGTTTTTTCACTCTCTCCTTCAATCTTGGAGATTGGTTACTTCCATCTTTAATTTCTGAAACTGTAGTTCTCATATTTGGATGTCTTAAGAAATGGCAGACAAGTTATTTTAAACAAGCCATTTTAAAAGATATAGATTTCTAGAATTATTGCAAATGTTAAGATGGAGGCCCTGTGTGCTTGCGACCAGTTTCCCCTGTGGCAGTATTTATTTATCACAGCTAGTGCATCAATGCAAACTCGTGGTGATTAGCTACAGCATATTGTTTATTCAGGTTCTCTTGTTTTTCCCAATCTCATTTTCCCACTCCAGGATCTCATGCAGGATATCATATTCAATTCAGTCCTCACAGCTACTCAGACTCTCCTTCCCGGTGACTGTTTTTCAGATGTCCCTTATTTTTGATGTCTTTAACTGTTCTGAGGATCACCATTCAGGTATGTTACAGAATGCTCACCAGTCAGGCCTATCACATTGAAGGTGGAAGGCTCCAGAGGCAAAGGCTTGTTCTCATCATGTTGCAGTAAGGGACACAAGTTATCTCCATGACGTCACAGGGTTCTTGACTTTGATACTTACTGGCTTGAAGGGCTGTTATCACTTCTCTCCACAGGTAATGCTGCACTGTCTTCTCTCTTCCGTCATGAATGTCTGGAAGAAAGTCATGGACAGATAGACCATAGCTAGAGTGACAGGTTACATTCCACCTTCTGCCTGGAAGATATTGCTTTTTTTCCCCATTTATTGATTTACTTGTTCATTTAAGTTAATATCAACCCACAAATATGTATCTTATACTTGGATGTGTTGCTCAACATTCCCCAGTCTTGGCCACTCAGAGCACATCCTTGAACACACTCCACTATGTGTGATGGCACTGTCTGTCTACACTTCTTTTCTAGACTACATGCTAACTTAGGACCATCTGTTCACCATTGTCCTCTACAGAACCAGCCACGTCCATAAGGAGCTTTGGCTCTTTTTACTGGAGAATGGAATTAGAAGCCAAGACCTGAATACTAGTTGCTTCTTGGGCGTATTATTTTTAGGCCTTGTTAGCGGACAGTCCAGGAGAGGAATGTGCATACTATAAGCCTGTGCATATCAATGAACATTTATAGAGGTAAACATCTATCTACATGAAGATAACCATGAATTCACACAGATGTGTCTGACTCACTGCCACAGGGAATATTCTAACCTCTATTTCTTACGTTTTTTATACTGTTGCAACATTATTTTAGTAATGAAGCAATTTGAGGATAGTAGGTGTGAGGAAGCCAAAGTGTGAGAAGAGTGGGAACTCCAGGGATACTTGTGAATGATTTATTTGTAGTGGTGGAGACTGAACCTGGGGTCCTACACCTATTAGACCAGCATCGCACCACCAGCGACACTCACAACACCGAGGAGAGTTAAACACCCGAGGAACGGTGCTTCCGTGTTTGTAGCTCTGGTTAGCCGAGACCCAAAGAAAAAGGCTGTGCGGTGGAGATGGGTTTGAATCCTGGACTCGTGTATTACTACTTCAATTATGTGGGTAAAACAGAATCCTCAAGTTCTTTGTCTTCAAAGAAGGAAAGTATAGCACTTGAATTCATGAGATTGTCTGAGTGGTTCACTGAATTAACACAGGCTACACACATTTAGAGTTGGCAGCCTCATTATTTGTGAGTTGTTGTTATCTACACTGTGGGGCAAGTATATTATTATCTCCATTTTACAGATGAAAATACAGAGGTACAGAAACTTTCTGTCTTGCTCAAGGTCTCCCAACTTGTAAATTAGAGAGCTACTCTCCCGTAAACTGTGACCTTTAAAGGGCTGCTGAACATGTCTGGGCTTATTTCTCTTTCTATAAAAATAACGTTATGAACTGCTGCTCTCTATGTCTCAGAGTAGCATGCACCATCGAAAAAGATTTGGATAGTCGTCATGCCAGAGACACTACGACAACGGTACTAAGGGACTCAGTGAGTAGAGTGTCTTTCTCATTGCTGGTGACAAGGCCTTAAACCAGATGAGACAGAGATCACGCCTAAGAAGGAAGTTGGTTAAAAGGTAGCTGGCCCCCAGCTCTACCCGCCACTGCCTGTTGTATGAAAACATAGTGAAGGAAGCGTAGGTATTTCTTTCCCACTCTGTACTCTAATACATGTGTTAGTAGAGGAAGTCTCTTAGGAAAGCGAAATGGAAGGAGACCTGGTGGGATGGATTAGCTTCTCAAATCAAATTGATAACCGTGTACACCTGCATTTACTGCTTTGATCCAATCGTATCTGCGTCCCTTAAATCCTAGTGTCTAATTCCTTTATCTCACATAGCGGCCTCCCCCCCCCCACTTCACCATCTACTGAGTTTAGAGCTCATGCATGAGCCAGGCAAACACTGAAAGCAACCCTCTCCTTCGCCCCTTCCCTTCCAGAGACTTCCTTCACTGTGTGTTCTTCCCACGAGTGATCTCTCGTGACTATTAGATGCGTCCTTCTGTTACACCTTCTTCTTCTCCAGCATTTGACAGCCACGGGTACAGTAACGACCTGGCAAATATGGCCCTTCTCTACAGGGAGCCTTCAGACCTCTGGAAACTATATCAGGTGATGCAAGCCATGTTTAACCTTGTCTGGCATTGTTCGGTACTCATTATCACATCTAAATCTTACAGAGGTAGCTGTTCCTTTTATTTCCATTTTAATAACAAGAGAACCGAAGACTTTCCTAAGTCACACAAGGAACTGGCAGATGACACCACACCCCGAACCATGTCATGTATACATCCTTTCTCTTTCTCACCCTCCTCACAGGGTCCCCGGGTGTTCGAGACTGGGGTGGCAGCTCTTTTACTGCTCTGCTGCTAAGTACTGAGTACTTTGATTTGCAAATAGAAGGAGTCTCTGAAGCACAGCCTTAAACAAAGTGTGGCCCACACACAGCTGGGAAATGACAGCTGCAGAGAGAAAAATGTGGCCGGATGCTCTGGGGGTGGGTGGGATGCATGTGCAGTCAGGTGACTCCCAGAAGAGGAAACAGTGACAGACAGGCTGAGGTAAGAGGCGCCGCAAGGTTCAGCCACCCTGGCCTCAAGCTACAGTGTGAGTGGGTACCAATGCATTTAGGATACACATTGTTTTCATTTGTCCACAGCATTTGATCAAGTGTCCAAACAAATTTGATGTTTCTTTCTCCTGCAGTGTATATGTGACATAAGAATAACAAACCATCTGGAGATGAAGAAGCAGGAGACATTGGGCTCAGGCTAGACCGCTTGATGATACAGTGTGTGCGCAAGGCCCTGCCTGTGAGCTTCAGGATTGCAAAATGCAACATAAATAAAAAGAAACAAAAATATTTCTTAAAAATGAGTTCAGATATGCACTAACGATGAGTTTAGGTTTGTGATCCTTTTCAAGCCCATACCCTCTCTTGGTCTATTTTATTTATTTTTTTCTTTCTAAACCAAGGAAATTGGGCTGTTGAACTTAATGATATCTGAAATTCCAATTTTTCTGCTACTGTGACTTACTGAACGCTTGTATTATCTCTAGCACTGAATTAGACAAGGTGAGATTGAGAACCACTAAAAGCACACTTCTAGCTTTGTAGAGCTAGGTAGGAAAGCGGCCACCAACATGTGTCTATACAGCACTTGAAATGTGGCCAGTGTGACTGAACTTTCATTTTATTTCTCTTTACTTAAGTTTAAGTAAGAAGTGGATACTATGGTCATTTATTTTAAAAATTAATACTCAGAATAACTTATACATGTGAATCTGTTCTATTCCATGGCAAATATTGTGAGCTGTAAACACATTTAATGGTTGATCTGGAAAGTGCCATTGAATGTAAAATAAAGATACTATAAAAAAGAAGCAAAATATCCCAAAAATTCACTCCACATTGAAATGTCAATACTTTAGATATACTAAGTTCAAAAAAATGGAGTATCAAAATCGACTGAGCTTATTTTTTAAATATGGCGATTAGAACACTCAGAATGACTAATGTGCCTGGTATTTCTCTCCCATGGATCTGTAAGCCCTCCCCTGTAAACTGTAGTGGGTGGTTGGATTGGCATAATGGCCTCACTCCGTCATGAATTGTGTCGTCGTTTGAGGAAGCCGCCTGACTCATCCTGAGTCACTGTTCTTCGCTGGAAAGACTTGCCCCAGTTACTTTTGCTAACAGGGTCTAGGAGAATCAGGAGATCTGGATCGGTATCTGTGGTTTGAGGGGCTTTCACATTCGTGATGTGCGTAAGTCCCGTGGATTAAAAGCGCTCTAATGTCTTCACCTGACACCTGAAAGTGACATCCGTGCCCTCAGAGTATGTGTTTGGAGGCCTGATCTCCATCCAGCCTGAGTTCCTCTGCTGGGCGGAAGTTTATGCCACACCTCTACAGAAGTGGTTGAATCCTCATTTGTCTGGCTGCCTTCAGTCTGGCTATAAATGTCCAGACTATTTGACTGTGGATGGATGTGCTGGCTAGTTCCATGTTCTTTTGACACAAGCTAGAGTCATTCTGGAAGAGGGAACCTCAATTGAGAAAATGCTTCCACCAGACTGGCCTATGGTACATTTCCTTGACTGATGGTTGATGTGGGAGGGCTCAGCTCCCCTTGGGTGGTCCCTGGGTGCTATAAGAGAGCAAAATGAGTAAGCAAGAGGAGGCCAATAAGAAGCATTCCTCAATGGCTTCTCCATCAGCCCCTGCCTGTAGGTTCCTACCTTGATTCCTGCCCTGACTTCCTTCCATGATGGACTATGATATAGAAGTGCAAGTAAGATGAAATAAACCCTTTCCTCCACAAGTTGCTTCTGGTCATGATGTTTTTATCAGAGCAATAGAAAATCCAATTAAGACAACAGTTAAGAGTGTTTTTTTTTTCCCCCTCTCTCTGTAGGTATTAAACGTGAGATCAGGGAGAATTACTTTCTCTGGTCAATATGTGATGGTTGGCCTCATTGGACTGGGGAAGGTCACTTTTCCTCTTATGGTGGACACAGTGGCATGATCAAAGCAGATAAATGAGCATTTTTGGACATGGGCACGGTTAACTGGAGTGAACAGGAAGGGCCACCTGCTCCTAGTCAGCACGTGAGCCCTAAGCTGGAATAGTCAGGGAGGACGACTGTATTGATGTGTAAGGGCTGCCCTGACAGATACCAAAGTGAGTAGCTTAAACACCTCCCTACAGTCTGCAGCCTCGGGTCAAGGTGTCAGATTGAGGGGTCTTCTGAGGGGTCTCCACTGGGTCACGGATGGCTACCTTCTTATAGTGTCTTTACATGGCTGCCCCTAGGTCTGTGCCATGAGTGAATCTCTTCTAATCAGGACACCAGTCATACTGTATTAAGGTCATCTTAGGTGACCTTGACTTACTTTAACTGCCCATTTGAAGGTCACATCTCCAAATCCAGTCCTATTTTGATGCTCATATAAGGTGCAAATGAACTGGGAGAATCCAATCAGTCTAGAACCACCACCATGCCTGGTTAGAGGTGTCCCAGGGTATCTGCTCAATAAACAGGGCAGAGACAACGACAACAGGATGTCCATCACATTACTGAGTGCTCTGAATCCCCAATTTTCTTGAGAGGCCACACACAGGTGGTTACAGCGTTCTCCTTAGAATAAGATACTCCTTGTTACTTGAATCACAGTAGCAGAGACCAAGCAAATGCAGCTGAATGTCTTTAGAAGAGCGTAAGCCCAGCATCAGGTACAGGGTTATGGAACTGTAATGGTTAGGTTTGTTAATCTGACCTAGAATCCCCTGAGAAGTTAATGAGAGATTGTCTACACCAGATTGGCCAGCAGCCGTGTCTGTGGGATTATCTTAATTAATAACTGGTGTGGGGAGACCAGGCCAGTGTGGGCAGCACTATTCCCTAGGCAACAGTTCCTAAACTGCTTAACAGTAGAGAAATGGAGCTGAGCACAAGCAACCAGGCCAAGTGTGCACTGGTTTCTCTCTGCTCTTGATCGTGACTGTGATGTAACTCGCTGTTGGAAGTGTCCCGCCTTGACTTCCCCACAATGATCGGCTGTAGCTGGGATTGTAAGGGCAACAAACCTCTTTATTCCGTAAGTTGCTTAGGGCAGTTGCCGGGGTATCTTTAGCACAACAGCGGACATGAATCTGGGACAGGAGCATGAGAGTAACACCCGGGTCCCATCCGTGCACCAGTGAGCACGGGGTGGGTGACCAGCACAGGACGCACAGAGCACAGCTCAGTGAAGAGTTCTGATTGCTGGAGAAGGCAACCTGTGCACAGTTCAGAATGAAATGGAATGAGAGAAGGCTGCTTCCAAGCTGGTGAGGAGCGGGTGGCCGCCGCGGCGGAGAAGTGACTCAGTGGTGAAGAGCACTTGTAGAGCGCCAGAGTTCCGTCTCCAGTACCCACGTGGGGTGGCTCACCATATCTAACTCCAGCTCCAGGTGTGTGTGTGGGGAGGGGGCAGCACCTGCAGCCTCCTCTGGCACCACAGGGCCTCAGCGCAGATCCCCATGTAAAAAAAGCTGGACACCATGGTGCCTGAACCTGTCCCCTGTAATCCCGGTGCTGGGGAAGTGGAGACAGGTGGATGGATGCCCAGAGCTCACTACTGGTCACCTGGCCTAGCTGAATTGGTGAACTACAGGTTCCGGGAGAGACTGTCTCAAAAGTAAGGTAGAGAGCCAATGAGGAGACTCCTGGCCTTCACATGCACGTACACAGATGTGCACAACTCCATATAAACACACAAACACACCCCTCCAACCCCAAAATTGTTGAAATTAAAAGGGTCCAGTTAGATGCATGTATACACCAAAAACTACAAGGAACCCTGAGAGGGTACTGGCTCCATGCTGAGACTTTGGGAGGCAGCTGGTGTTTCCTGAAAGAAAATATGGAAACGGTCTCATTGGTTTGTGGACTTGTGGACGGCCTGACAAATCTATTGCAATGTGTGACTTTGTTTCCAAACTAACGTTAGGCTTCCCTGGAAAAATGCAATTTCTCAGTTTGACAAAGCTCAGAGAGTCAGTATGTTATACCGAGACCTGTCTCAGTAACCACGGACAGACTGCATGAAATAGCTGTGATGCTTTAAATGCATGTATCTCAGCATGCATACTGTTTGGAAAAGCAAACGATGGCTTGGGGAGATCTTCGTTAAATGTGACCGAGGAAGAACGGCTGCCCTTAAAAATGTTGCTAAGATCTTTTAAAAGCAAGAGGATTCCACTCACAGTATCTTTCCCCAATAGTTTTTCACACCTACTAAAACTATACTTTTCCACCAATCTTAGATTCTATGTGTATATACTACACATTTAGTAACCCGGGATCTTATACATACATAAACCCACTGTGTCTAGCACAGAACTTTCAATTTTTTTTTTTTTTTTTTTAACTCTTCAAGAAGTAACTGATCCTTGGGGCTGGGGATGGAAGTCCCTGGTGGAGCCCTTGCTTAGCGTAAGAAAGGCTCGAGTGTTCTCTGGACTCGAACACTGCCAAAATAATAATAATAAAATAAAGTTAGCAATGCGTGTTGAGCGGATACAGGTTTTCATCCTTTCCCTTGGCTCAGTAAACTAGCAATTAGTTCGTCTTCGGACTCTCCTACAGTGCGTTAAGCCAGCGTCTCAGGACACTCAGCAGGAGAGACCAGGGTCTGTAAATCCCGGAGTCGTGTTTACGGTTCCAAGAACTACTCCCGAACCGGTAGCAAACTGGAATCTCTGTAAGGTAGGTTCAGTGGTAAGGAAGAGGAAGACTTAAAAGATGGGACTTTGGTCGTCCCAGCAGGGACGTTTCTGACTTCTTTCCTCTCTGGAGTCCCAGTACTCACACCTCCAGGGACTCCTGTAGGTGGAAAACGTCGGCCCGGCCACTTCCCGCCCCCTATCCAGTCCTAGACTGCCAGCATCTTAGCCTTCCTGCACCAAGCGCCCCGCCCAGGCCCCGCCCCCTCCCCAGCTCCGACCCCGCCCCCTCCAGTCCTAAACTGCCAGCAGCCAAGGCTTCAGTCACCAGGCGCCCCGCCCACTCCCTCGCTGAGGCTCCGCCCCCTCCAGTCCTGGACTGCCAGCAGCCAAGGCGGCAGGCAACCAGGCGCCCCGCCCCAGGCCCCGCCCACTCCCCCGCTGCGGCCCCGCCCCCAGCACGCGCGGCCCGCAGGCGCCCCGCCCCCGCCCCCCACGTGACAGCCCCACCCGCCGCGCGCGCTGCGATTGGCTCTTGGGCCCGAGGAGGCGGGGCCAGTCGAAGTCCTGCGCCCCGGACGCGGCTGCACTTTTCAAACCTCAACTGTGAGAAGCGCCCGCCGGTCGGTCGGTGGGTCGGTCGGCGTCTGTGCGGTCGCCGCCGGGAGTCGCCTCACCCCAGGGGCCTGGCTGACGGCGACCAGCCGCTGTGGGGAAGCGTGGAGCGAGCGAGCGAGCGAGCGAGCGAGGTGAGCCTGAGTAGCTGCGGCCCCGTCCGAGGGCAGAGCCTGCGGCGGCGCGGAGCCGCGGCCGAGCGGACGGTCTGTCGGTGCGGGGCGCGGGGACATGGCGGGGAGTCCCCCCGGGGGCCGGCGTCCCGGAGCGTGGCCTGCCCCGATCGCCTGCACGGAGCGTGGCGTGTGGCTCCCCGGGCGGGCTCGCGCGCCGTGGACGCGGACGCCTGTGCACCGTCCCGGCGAGCGGACGCGCCCAGCCCGCCGTCCCCGGGAAACTTTGCGGGCCATCGCGTGGGCCGCTGTCAGCCGCGGCGTGGGGAGCCCTCTGTGCTGGGGACCCATCCTCAAGAACTCAAGAGAGCCACATCGCGGCCGCGGTTGGGACCTTTATCCCGGCCCGGCCTTAGCGTGGGAAAAAGCGCTTCGGCTGCCTCCCCTCTCCGGAGAGAGAGGAGTGGAGCAAAGTCGTAAGAAACTTCCCCGGCCCGCCGGCCGGCGGGTGGCTAGGGTCTGTGCGGCTTGGGTTGGGACTGGAGGCGCTCTGGCTTCAGCTTTGCAAGTTGGAATGAAGAGAGACGTCCCGAAAGCCTAGTGATTTTCAATCCTACTCAATCAAACATTAGGTCTGGGGATGACATTCGCCACCGTGGAGTGCTGGGCTGACGTCATGTTTACCTCCGTGGTCCGGAGGTAAACCTCGCTGGCAGGTTTGATACGGGGTGGACTTTTTTTAGTTTGCAGGTCTAGGAAGAGAGACTGTGTGCCGCGATAACTCGGCAAGTGGAGGCGTACGAAACATGGAATTTTGAACTAAGGAGCACAGTTTTATTACAGAGAGATATAAACTCACTTTCTCAGTTGGCACTGCGTTGTACATACAGTCATGACGGGGGAGATGCCCAGACATGGTCTTCAACAATTTCATTAAAAATTGAATCACGTTGCCTTAAAATTGTGTATATTTCAAAAGGCAAGTGACCAAGTTTTAGACCTATCTTCTTTCCCAATCCTTTTCTGATATTAATTTAGGGTTTGTTTTTTTTTGGATAGTTTTAATAGTTCAAGGAATTGTTCATTTTTTGAGGTACCACATACATTTTAGATACTTTTCTAAAATGAAGGTTTACTATTCAAGTGCATTTACTTACAAGACAGTGTGTTTAAATTAGAAATATAACATTTCTGTAATAATTTGAAAATCTTTTTTTGTGTGTGGATAGAATGGTGACAGTTTCTCTTGGATTTTTAAGTAATATATTACAGTTCTAGGTCGGGGAGGTGCTTGCCACCCACCGAAATCCTGATTTTCCAGGACCTACATGGTAGAAACAGAGAACCTACTCTCACTGACCTCTCCACTTGCATGTAATAAAAAATTAAGAAAAAGGGAAATTACAATTTGGTTAAGGTAGAAGTGGCATTTTAGTAGAGACTTCATTAATCAGTGTGAATAACATCTGTAAAAAATGCAGGCATTTAATGGCAGATATTTTTAATTAATTTCATTTTTAAGTTTGTACTGGCAGCCAGGCAGTGGTGGGGTATGCTTTTAATCCCAGTACTCAGGAGGCAGAAGCAGGCCTATCTCTGTGAGTTCGAGGCCAGCCTGGTCTACAGAACTAGTTCCAGGATAGCCAGGGCTACACAGAGAAAAAAGTTTGCACTAACAATGAACAACTTACTGGTATTAAGTGAACATATAAACGTGTTTCACCGCTTTGTTTTGTAGCAGTTTGATAATTATAAAGGAGGATTTCTGTGTCAAAATATCACAGTGTTAATTTTAGAGACTCAATTTAAAACTTACAGATCAAGGAAATCAATTACAAATTTTTTCACTTTAAGGATAAATGTATTTCCTAAAATATAATACATTATAATGTGTATTTCTTGTGTCTAAAGTCCCTGCTTCCTGAGTCTTGACATTGGCTCTGTTGCTGAGCCGTACCCCAAGCCTTACCGACCAGCTGTGAAGGATTTTTGCTTTTTGAGACAGTATCACTCAGTAGAACTGGCTGGCTTTGCCTCCCAAGTGCTGAGACTCAAGGCTTACACACCATACCAGCTCAAGTTTTGATTGTTCATTTATATATGGCAGTGTTGGGGATTGAACCTGTTGCTTCATGCATGTAAAGTTGGCACTCTACGTAAAGAGCTATATATGCAACCATACATAGTTTATATTTTTTGTACCAGACTACTAGAAAAAGATTGGTGGGTTTTTTGTTTTTTGTTTTTGTTGTGTTTTGGTTTTTTGGTACTGGGTTCAAAGCAAAGAAATACTCTTTTCAGTTAAGTTACAAGTGTATATTTTTATATGATTTTCTTGTGATAAAAGTTGCAGTTTTGAGCACATACTTCATTAAATTACCATTTATCTTTTTCTCAAGCATTTAATTCATACCTAATTATTCTGTACATGTAAATGAGTCCTCAGATATTTATACATAGTGTGTCTTGATTGATCGATCCCCTTGCTCTTTCCAACTAGTCCAAAAGAGGACGTATTTAAGCACTGAGAAATTTTAATGCTGAAGTGGCAAGTCTTTTTAATCCTTTAAGGACTAGATTCATTTTACATTGTAATAGTTACTGAACAAACAGTACTTTGGTGGCACTGTTAATAAACGGTATGGTAATTTATTTTACAACAGAAACCCAATTTTCCATTTGATGAGTGACGAGCTCTGTGTGATTGTTGGCCCACCATTATTTCCGTTTGTCAACATCTTCTCATCCGACTTCACAATTACAGGATTTATTCTTTTCTGAAGGTGGGAAAAGGTGGTGGCAGGCCTTACTGTCTTGGCCCAGGGTCAGGCTAGCGTTCCTTGCCTGGAACTGTAACCCTGGTGTAAACTATACCCCAGTGCTTGGACTAGAATCAGTTGGCTTCCTGTTGTGATTTTTAGGGGATTAAATTATTGAATTGTGCTTGCTGTCGAGTATTTAAAAACAGACATAACAGTATGACACTGTGGGTCAATCCATACCACGTGGAAGTCATCACCTGTTAACGCTGGTGCTGTCTTCTGGTCCCCGGCCACTAAAACAGATTCCTCCTCAACATGGCAGAAAGTTCTTTTTTTATGGGTGCTAGAAAAGTAAATCTTGAGTTTATCTTTTCACAGACACAGCGTGGTCTCATTGGCGCCCCACCTAGAAGAGAGCAGTTGCTTCCCCGCCATTTTTATTCACATTTGGTTCATGAAGATGTAGATTTGTCAGTCTTTGGAATAGGACAAGTATGTGGCTTTCCGGGTGTTCTTAGCTAACATAGATTCTGACATGAAAACAAGTGGTTGTCTATTGTCATGCAAACAGTTACTAAGTACAGACTAAATGGTTTTTCAATCTTGCATTACAATAGACGATAAAAATAATTTCATTCACTTTGCTGGGCCATGTGACTACCTTGTTTTGAACTGAATTTCTGTAAGAACAGTTTTAAGTGTTTCTGAGTTAGCCACCCGCTGAAATAAGCAGAGATTGTTGAAAGCTTCAATGCTGCAGTTTCCAGATGAATCTCACTCAGTTCAGCTAATCCCTTTAGATGTACCTAAACGAACATTTTGCTGTGTTTTATTTTTTATAGACTTTTATTCAAACATGTTAAAATTCTTACCGGGACATCCTGCTGAGTTGCTTAGCTCAAGTGTCCTTTAGACACAAAATATGATTGCAATCTCACATTAAATTTCCAGGTGAAGGAGTATGTCGAGAGTCCTCCTGTTTGAAGCATTTAGTCAGCCTGTGGGTTTTAGGCAAGCTCCTGGGGCAGGGCATGGATGAGAAGGAGCCATTTAAGGGAAGGCAGAAAGGATGTTTCAGGCAGAGAAGTAAAGCAGAGTGGAGATAAAATAGGAGACTGAATTAGGACAGGAAACGGAGCATGGGTAGACTGAGTCGTTGAGTGTCACGCTACAAAGGACTACAGAGGACTTTAAGTTATAGTTCCTAGGGCTAATAAAGGAATCAAAGCAGACAACTTATTTCTAAATGCTTTCAGGATTGTGTTCTGTAATTTCTGTATTCATAAGCTCTCATCATTTGATAACCTTGAAATGAATATTGCAATGAATAACTTCAGTGGAGCTGGTTAGAGGTTTCAAAGGATGCTTAGTGTTCCTCATACTTGCTTTCTCCATTCAGTTGAGCCAAGACACAGATCAAATCTAACGCTTCCCTCTCTTCCTTCTTTGATTCATATCTGAGTTCTTATTGTAATTATTGTAATGGGAGTTAATGAAAAAACTGCAAAGAGTAGGATACCATACTAGTGTATGATTGAAATCTCACTGTATCTTCTGTTACGCATTTACGCCTTCTGGCACTGTGCCTATAATGGTTTATAAACACAAGTTTACTAAGTCCCTTAGATATCTTTATTGATAAAGACTGATAAAATATTAAATGATTTCAATTTGAGTAAGATATATTGGTAATGTGTGAATTTTAGATGTTGTATTCTTGTTTAGAATTGGCTATAAGTCTATGAATTGTAGAAGAGAAGATCTATGGATTGTTTATTAAAAGTGAGAATTTGGTGATAAGTTTAGCACACACAAGGAGAGACAGAGTGATTGGTAGCCCTCGTGTGTGTTACATGCGGGCACTCCGTTGGTGGGGTTTTGGTAGACAGAGGTGCCATTGGTGCTCCATACAGGCAGATCTGGCTAGAGGAGCAGAAGTAGAGAACACCCGGACTGACAACTCTTCTGAGTGAGGCTAGTAAACAGAAGGAGGCAAGCAAGAAAGCTGTGTGGATCCTTAAACAGCTTCCGGGGCAGGGTGTGTTAGCTTAGGTAGATGTGCCTATGGTCTGGTCTCCTGAAATGTCTTCTTCTGAGGCAAAGCTTGTGTCCCAGGAGATACACAGCCATAACGAGATGAGTCATAGCATCAAACCCCACCTGTGTCTTTAATGTATTTGGAAAACTACAATTGCCCAGCACTGTTTTGGCTACATCTACTGTCAGGGAAGACCTGTGGTGTGTTCACCCATTATAATGGCCATCAGCTCATCTGAGTGTTGAGAGGATTCATTAGGGTATGAAGTTAGTGCATGCAAAAGACCAGTTAGGAAAGTCCTTTATTTAAGTGGGCTGATTAGTAAGACCTGGTTTAGACTATCATTATGCATTTCACTTCCTTTTATTAAAGAAAGAAAAAGAAAACTAAGTTCCTTTCCTCCTCATATATAACAGGCCAAACTTAATTCTCAGTAGCATACTAGGATGTCACATTTTGGGCTCTTGAAGGATCTTAGTGTTGAACTTTTCTCAATACTACCTCCCCCGTGTGTGTGTGTGTGTGTGTGTGTGTGTGTGTGTGTGTGTGTGTGTGTGTGTGTATGTGTAGAATTATTCTTTGAAAATTTCATTCATGTATACAGTGTATCTTAATCATACCCATGCCCACTGCCCACTTCCATCTTCTCTTAGAACTCCATCACATCTCCCTCTAACTTCACGTCCTTATTTATTTAATCTCACGAAGTCCAGTTAGTGCTGCCCACATATACGTGCATGGGTATGAGGTCATCAACATGGGGAATCTATCAGTGGCCACACTCCTAAAGAAAAGTGCCCCTCTCTCTTTTAATAGTCATCAACTAGTAATAGCTCCTCAGCCAGGGATGGGCCATGGGAGCATCCCCCCCCCCTCCCCTCCATGCTGGAATTTTTAACGGCTTAATCTTGTGCAGGTAACCATAGCAGCTCTGAGTTGATATGTGCAAAGCCATCTCTTGCCTAAAGGACAGCATTTCCCAGCATTCTCCTTGTTCCCCAGTTCTTATTCTGTCTTCCTAAATGTTCCTGAGAAAAACATATATTTCAAAGTTACTTACTTACTCATTTTGTAAGAGTTAAAACTAAGTTTGGTCAAAAACTCCAAGTATTTTTCTATGTAACGTTAAACAGTATACTGGTTTTTATTTAGTATATAGCCTGAAGTTGTACAGGGTCTCTGCATGAGATCTAACCTATGATTTGGGTAATGAATACTATCAGCTTTATGTAAATGCAAAGAAAATGTTGAGGCCTTGAAAAACCTGACTAACAGTGGCTCTTGCACTGATTTATCATACTATTTATGAACTTTTATGCCTTTACTTTCATACTTAGTGAGATAAAAAGTAATCTTTGAAAGTACAACTTTGAGTGTACTAATACGTGGATTTCAGAGTGTGAATTCACCAGGTTTTTGCAGTGTTTTAAACTTATAAATCATGCTTAATTGAACATAAATCTTTGATGCCCTAAAAGGATCATATTGCCTCTTGAAAATTGAGTGTAGAAAGTGCTTATTCATAAAATGTTTATTAGTTTTAGCTTCTATAAAAGGCAAACATCCTAGAATCTAAAATCTATATGAAAGAAAAATGAAAACTCATAAACTTGTCTCTCTGATTAATTGCCTTGTTTTTTGTTGGTGAGAAGTGTTGGGAAGATAGCCCACTTGTACCAGTGATGAGGCCTGCCCCTTCTATTTGTAGATTTGAGAATAAGTGTAATCATAAGCATGAACTTTTAAGTGTACAAAATTCTAAAATCCAAAGGTGATACAGAAAAGCCTTACCCTAACTGACTAAATGTAGAAATTGATATCTGCCTTGATTTTTCAGACAATAAAATGTGACCAGTAAAACTGAATGTCTTCAGAAATAAGGAGGTATGAAGAAGTTAACTGAGCACCAGGTGTGATGCACAGGCCTATAATCCCAGTATTGGAGAGATAGGATTATAACTAGTTCAAGGTGAGCCTGGATTACACAGAGTTGTCTAGGATGACCTGGACTGCACAGTGAGACCCTTAAAAACAAACCAAACCGGACAGCTGTCCACTTTGGTCACTTTCTGCTGCCCATGTTATCACTTGTCTCTGTGTGTTTGTTTCTTTTTCTTGTAGGACTAGGGCCTGCCTTAGTGGTCTCATTAACTCGTCCCCACCTTAAAGTCCTTATCTGAAGACAGTTTCAGTGTCAGGTACTGGGGGTTAATATTTCACTAACAAATACGAGGAAGGTGTAGTTTGGCCTTTAATGGTAGCTGTCAGGATTTGAATATATTGTCTTCTAAACTCATGTTGAATTACCATTGTGAGGTGCTTTCTTTTCCCCTCTTAAGACAAGGTTTTCTTGTGTAGTTTTGGCAGACTTCATACTCACTCTGTATTTCAGGCTGGCCTCAATTCTTAGCAATCCTGCCTGCCTTAAGCCTTCGGACTCTTAGCCCTCTGAGTGCTGGGATTATAGGTGTGGGCACCACCACACCCAGCCATTGTGAGGTGTTAAGAGGGTGAGGACTTGAAGTCTGTGGTTAGAGCCACTGGGAAGTGATTAGGATTAGATAAGGTCCTTAGGTTAGAACCCCGTGGTGATGAAGCATCGCAGTGGCTTTATTAAGGAGGGAAAGAGACCTGTGCACACACTTCTATCTCTTGCTCTGTGATGCTTTGTGATATCTCTGGACTCTCCAGCAAGAAGGCCACTATCATTTGAGGCTCCTTGGCCTTGCACTTCCAGAACTGTAAGCCAAAGTAAGCGCATCATCTTTATTAATAGTCCAATGGACTTCCGACATAGCCACAGGAACCAGACTGGTACAGTAGGGAATTTAAAAGACTGTGTGGCCTCAGAGCTGTAATGAAGAGTGAACGGAACTCATTTGTCAGTGCACTGCCTTGCATACTCTTAGACTACTTAGAGAAGTGTTTCTCTGCAGGACCAAAGGTTACAGAAAAACAATTTACAGGTTTGCAAATCTGTACAGAAAACTGTACTCCAGTCCCTGCCTGTTAGCTAGGTAGAAGATAGTAGTCGGCATTTGAATGAAGCAAAACAACAACAACAACCAGTTGCTCTCAAGCAGGAAGTGAGGGGGGCCATGTGGCAATGGGAACAGTCTTGAGGGCTATTACAGGCGCGTGATAGCAGAATAATTCCTGATGTCTCATTAGGCAGATGTGGCAGAGAGTCCACCATCATTACATGAATTCAGTTAAGATGAAATAGTAGTTTGGTAGTAAAACTTATTATAATTTTAATATTAGTTAATATGAAATAGCAATTTGATATTAAAACTGGTTACATAAAGTACCAGAAGTTGCAGATAGTATGAACTTCAGATGTGGATTTGAACTCGGGTTGGTAATTTATGATCGTCACTGGCCCAGGAAAACGACTGAGTTTTCATGCACGGCACGGTCAGCATTAGGCTCCGCCGAAGAACTCTTTGGTCTAGGGGAGTTTCTAGATTTAGTTTTGGAAAATGGCCAAACCATGAACAAGATCTATTTCTTGTATTTCAGAGGACCAATATAATTCACAAAATGTGAGGAGTTTGCCGCCAAGTTTGTGTGGCCTGTGAAGTTAAAACAAATAGTCGTTACATTGCTTTGCTAACTTACACGGGTGTGTGGAAATGTAGCATTAAAGAGAGATAGTTCACAATCATATGAAAATGATCACCTCGGTCCGTCCATTTTTACCATAATGATTTCTTAGTATTTATAGTAAGTTCATTTTGAAATGAAGTCCGTAGCTTTGTTGAGGTGCCATAGAGGAGGGGATACCAGTTTCTGCTTCTGGCGTTTTCTCCCCGTGACCAGCGTAAGCTCCTGAAAGCAGCGCTGTCTGCCTTCTCTCTCAATACTATATTTGGAGTTGTGCGATGTAGCGCACATCCTGCCTGAGAGAATGTCTCTTTTTCTTGTTACTTTTAAGTTACACCCTCTCTCTTCCTGTCTCTCCTTAAACAGGTAACAAGTGCATGCCCAGAGAAGCAGACCTGGCAGCCACCAAACATGTCCCGGAGAAGATTCGATTGCCGAAGTGTCTCAGGCTTGCTGACTACCACTCCTCAAACGCCAGTGAGGATGGAGAATTTTAATGATTTCTATACACTTACGTCCAAAGAACTGGGGAGGTAAGGAGACTTCGATATGGGTGCTGTTTTGTTTCTGTCTAAACTCACTCGGAGCCCTTCTCAGTGATCAGAAAGAAAAGCCGCCCTCTCTGCTCCCCTAGCTGACTAGAACAATCAAATCCATGGAGGGTTCACATGGCACATCCCACCAGCTTCCGATCTCATTTCTTTCTGCATCTGTGAATGGAAAGGGACAGCCGAGGTGACAGGTCCCCATCTGGGCTCTGCCATTGGTGCCCATCTGTGTGACTTCTGATAAATTACTCTGGGTGCGAGTGTCCTCTTCTGAAAAAGGGAGGAGGATAATTTCGTTTAGTTATTTAGATTTCTTAAGGGTTAAGTTACTGAATATTTGTAAAGTGCTTCGTATACTGTTACATGTTTTGGCTTTAGTACACTTGTTTCCATTTCTAGCTACTATGTTTGTCTAGAGGAGAAATAGAGGGGTGCTTCTCCATTCTACACACATACTTTCATAAATGAAGAATCTTTAACTCACGTCTGATATCACAATTATATCATAAAGAATTGGTAGTCTATAAATAGAAGCCTATATAAATTCTGCCTTGGCTCAGCCAAATATACATTTCTTATGGCCAAGGGTGCCGTTGACATTTAGTACTACAGTAATTTTAATATGTATGAGAATTAGAAAAGCTATGCCAATATATTTATCTGTTGTGTGTCTTCTTGGGTTCAAATTAAATGTGATTGTGAAGTGTTAGAAGACAGTGGTTATATATATGTATGTATTATATATATCTTCAGTTGTTTTGCGTGTGGAGGTCAATGTTTTGGCTCATGCTACAGTGGTTCACAAAGTTTCTTTTTATCGGTGGATGGACAATAAAACAGTTTGATTAATTCTCACCTGAAAATCTCTGTGGAATCTCAGACTGGCTGACTGTGAGGGCGAATCCTTTGCTTGTGTCTTTTATGTTTAGTAGAGACAAGCCCTGGCCTTTCCACGTTGCAGATGTTTCATGCAGCTCTTCTTTTATAACATAAAGATGAATCCATCTCATAGACATAGGATTTTTTGCTTTCTGCTCTGCTAATCTCTACTTGATGGACACGGTTTTCTTTTTGTAGCTGCATGTAATATATACTTAGGTAGTAGTCTTTCATATATTTAAACAAAGCTGAACATCACTAGTTCCCTTAAGTGCTCATCATATGATCCGGTATCCAGAAAGCCTTTCCTGGTGCAGTTCACCCTCTTCTGGACCACTTTCTGCTTCTGATTGTTTCAGCTAAAATGAGAGGCCTAGTATTACAAACATCACTGTTAATCCCTTACTCTGTTAATCCCTTACTCTTGGGTTGTAAGCAGACTATTGCAGAAACCCAGCATGCCCTCAGATGCCTGTCGACCTCCTGCACTGTGTCCCTCTCTCCTCCCTTTCTTCCATCCCTTTTTATCACTAGATATGCCCAGTCTGTGTCCTACAGCATCGTACTGTTCGGCCTGAGCTGCCTTTGTTCTGGATCAGAATTTGTGTGACGTTCTTAGATGCGTGTTCTCTTTTTTTCTTTAGTTGAGAAGATAGACTAAGTGTATTCAAGTTACCTTTTATTGCAAGACATCTGGCACTTGTTCTAACAGATACTTAGAGGGTGACTTCTTAATCTATACAGCAAGAAGCATTCTTACCTACTTTTCTAGGTTACTATTGGATGAGTAACTTTATTAACTTTGCAAAATACTAGGTTAGTAGCTAATGAGAGCTTTTTTTCCTTTAACTTCGTAAAGAACTTGAGTGGGCCCACTGTTAGCTTGAAATTGTCTTACAGAGGTGATGTCATAAGGAACCATCATGAATTGAAGTTAGTTTACTTTTAAACATTTTAAAGCAAAAGCTCATGGTAGGATCTGATTCAAACAAAGTTAGATTGCTAATGTCCCAGCATCCGATGTCTTCATGGAAGAGACTTAAATTGCATCTTTGAATCGCTTGGGGCTAATGATTCACATGGTAGATATTGGGGCATTTAATCTTCAACCCTGGCAATTAAAAAATCATATATTTTTTTTAAACTTTCATGAACTTTAAAATCCTTTCAAACTGGTAACCAGTCTTAGTGTGTGAGTCTTAAGAAGTGAGGCGGGGGTTCTGAGCCTGTTTCTCTGGGAGGCTGGTATACTTTGTAATATATAAACATAATTCCAGCATGTGGAACACTACAAAGTTATCTTTCTTACCAGCTGGGTTTTAAATTTCAATTTTAAAATGTCAGTGTTTGAGAATGTATTTCCCTTTAGCAATACAGAGGAAGCCATATAAAGTAAATCTAGGTTCATTTTTCACTATTCTCAAAAAACTGCATTGTTCCTGTTTTTTAACATGTTGGGTAGTTTTTTCCACCCCTCCCCCAGCTGAGGCCGAGTTTCATCGGCTTGTGGTTAGAAGGGTAGGGCAGATTCAGAAATAAACGTCAGCTTCCTTTGTGGCTTCCCCTCCCCATCCCTTCATATTTTATTGTGTGTTTTAGAATGCAGAGGGTAACGGCTGGACCTTTCACTGCTGGGAAGTCTAGTCAGCTTTGCCCTTGGAGGATGTGCACTGACTACTATTATTATTAAAGTTTTAAGTTTTCTTGACTGTCTTTTAAATATGGTACAGGAACGTTATATATTGAAGGCTATTGTTATACTTCTAAACTACAGCTAGCATCTTAGAATATAAAATAGATACTTAATTTTTCTCCTTAAAGCCTCTAATAGTTATGCTAGAATATATATATTGTTTCACAGTATATGTGAATATATGCATGTGTAATTATGTGTTAATATATGGATATAACTTTATCAAGATTTTTAAAAATGCAGATATGGGCCAGATGGTGGTGGTACACAACTTTAATCCCAGAACTCGAGAGGCAGAGACAGGCTCTGAGTTCGAGGCCAGCCTGGTCTACAGAGTTAAGTTCCAGGACAGCCAGAGCTACACAGAGAAACTCTGTCTCTAAACAAATAAAACAACAACAACAAAAAATCATATGTGGATTTAAAAACATAGCATAATGTGTGGTATTATAGTAGATACACAAACCCTGATGCTTATTCAGAAGCATTTCAGGTGCTATTGTGTGTTAGTTTGCAGAATATAGATTTTTATAGACTTGATTAATTAGGTCAGAGATGTTCCTTGTCCTCATAGAGCTTTTCCTTAGCAGTGAACATGTCAGTCAGATGAACCTTTACAAGCCATGACATTTGGTCAACTTTTTCCTGGCTCATGGGTATGAGGGTAGTTTAAGAAAGTCTCAGAAAGGCCAGAAACAGTAAGGAAAATATAGATGAAGCTTGGTACTCTTGCTGCTTGTTTTTGAAGCAGTTCTAGTTCCTAGCTACTGTCACATGACCAGTGTGTAGTGAAGTATTCACAACTGTACACGGGCTTCCTGGTTTGTTCCTGAACTTCACAAGGTGAGGGTTTTTTTTTTTTTCCGAAAACCCCAAATTCTCTTTTTGTTTTACACAAGGTTTTGCGTCTATATCTCAGTAATCGGTAAATGTTAAACTTAGTAGAGAAACAAAGCCATTTTAAGGGGAGAGATTATTCCATAGTTGTGAGGCTAGAAAGCTAGAAATTCATATTCCATGGTTTAGTTCTTGGCACTTAACAGTAAAGGATCAGGTTTGTACATATAGCATTATTTAGTTGTGGTATGTTTTAATATAGGCTTCAGATCAGAGCTTGTGTACTTTATTTTTAATTATTAGCTATTTATTTTAGATTATTGGCATTGATTTTGAGGTAATTGGGAAGTGCTGAAGAGGAATCTGTCATTTGGGTTCTTGGGAGTAAGAAATAAAATCCGGTCAAGCGCTTGTCCTCCTCTCCCCTCCCCCCCACCACTGTAAGCACCGTGTGGGTTCCGTGGCTGGCCCTGCTCTCAGCTGCCTATCTGTGTTAGAAGTGTATTTCTGAGTCACTGCTGCAGTGGAGTTAAAATACTACACTTCTGGAGGTGGATTTGTACCTGTTGGTATCAGAAACTAGCGTGGGGTTTATTCTTAGCATGGAGGTTATTAAATTGGGATCTTTTTTTTTTCCTGGGACTCACTTGGTAGTCCAGGCTGGCCTCGAACTCACAGAGATCCGCCTGGCTCTGCCTCCCAAGTGCTGGGATTAAAGGCGTGCGCCACCACCGCCCGGCAAATTGGGATCTTTTAAAGTAAAGCCTAGAAGGTTTATGATAGGCTTCAATCTAAAAGCCCTCTGGAATTGAATGCATTTTGGGGGGCATGCAAATCAATAGCTTTTATTAGTTCTTAAAATAATCCTTGCTTCAAAGTAGCTTTGCATTTTTGTAAAACTAAATGCTATAATACCTGCAAGTACCAGGAGGAATAATCTTTGTGCTTTAAGTTTGGGTAGGATGTTAAGTATTTCTGTTAGTGAGATAAAAGCATTTGTACTTTCCTAGAATGATTAACGTGACATTACTGGGTGTGCTTTTGCTAAACTGTTGATAACCCTGAATTTTCTTGGCTGATCATAAAATGCATTTGAATACTCACTATAGGCTCCATATCCCATAGGTGTCTATTAGAAGCATAGAGTTAGGTTGGCAAAAGAAATTCCCAGGTACACTGAGAATGTGTCATACTAATCGTAAAAGTGAATGGGTCATCCTGCTGTGACAGTCTTCTGCATCTGTGTGGTAGCATTATAGGCTTTATAAAAGAACATGTTATTTGATTCAGTTTATAGAGAAAAATAGTTCTTAATGGCACAGATATGTGAAAGAGTTCACTTTAAGTTGAAGGTATGAAATTGCCCTTTTCTTTCTCTCTAGAGGAAAATTTGCTGTGGTTAGACAATGTATATCAAAATCGACTGGCCAAGAGTATGCTGCAAAGTTTCTGAAAAAGAGGCGAAGGGGCCAGGATTGCCGGGCAGAGATTCTGCATGAGATAGCTGTTCTGGAACTGGCCAGGGCCTGTCCCCACGTGATCAATCTACATGAGGTCTATGAAAACGCAACGGAAATCATTTTGGTGTTAGAATAGTAAGTATGTGCTTTCTCATACATTTAAGGTGTTTCATGAGTAGACTATGGCATGACATGTCAGATAATGATAACCGTGACAAAATTTATAAAGATGCCTGTTGATGAATATTAATTTATAATTGTACATTTTTGACAAGGCTAAATTTATAACTTCATACGTACATACCAAAACTAATTAACAGCAGGTATTAAACAAAAGACAACACACTAATTTGGGAATGTAGTTGCAAGAATTTAATTCCATATTAATAGTACATAAATTGAGGTTTTCTTCTAGGAAATAATCTAATGACAAATAAAATTGAAGCCATTTTTATGTTTTAGTAAAACCCATTTTAATAAAACATGTCCAAGAAAATGACTCAAGCAGAAGCTTACAGAATGATGTGTCTCCAACACCATTAAGACATTTATAGTATTTACAATGTGAAAAGAATGTCAGGAACTTTGGCCAAAAGAGACAGAAATATCTTTAGTCAGTGAAACACTGAGAACACCACAGTGCTCGGTAATTGATGCAGTGTGTTGGGCTAAGATCACCGTGGCCTGCTAACCCATAGATTAACATCCGGTGAATACAGTTACAAGTTTTGGAAGATGAACAACATTGGACATAGATCAGGTAAATTAATACTGAGTTCACCTCAGGTTTTGATAGGTTTTAATAAAGTAAATCTAATTTAGCACAAACTGAAAAAGAAAAGTACTATTTTAGAGAAAATAATGCTACAAACTATAGTGATTCTTTTTACCTGCCAGTGTACATTGTTGCCCTTTGAATTTAAAAGTGTATTTGTGCATTTTATTTTATTTGCACAGCTGTGTGTATACAGAGTGTGTATAATGTGTGTGTGTGTGTGTGTGTGTGTGTGTGTGTGTGTGTGTGTGTGTGTGTGTTTAGCCACCCAAGCATGTGGGGACCAGAGATAGAGTTTAGATATCTTCCTCAGTTGATCTCCACCTTGTATATCAAGGCGAGGCCTTTCACTGAACTGGCCTGCCTGGCCTGCTGGCTCCTTCGGTGCCCGTGCCTCCCCCTTGCGTTAGGACTGCAGGGGGGCACCACACCTGCCTTGGGTCAGAGCTTGGTCCTCTTGCCTGTGTGGCAAGCCTGTCACCTGCCGAGTCACCTCCCCAGCAACCTCCCCAGCACCCAAGGGCTTTGTTTTAGCATTTATATTGTAAGGAAGTAGAGATTTTTTATATAGTTTTTGAAAAAAACTTTTTTATATAGTTTTGTGCCAGGAAATAGAGTTGGCTAAAATTAATTTGTGAATGAAAGTGCTGATTGTAAAAGATTGAACCGATGTGGAGTTTACTGAACAGTGAGTGGGGGTGTATGTCCCCCAGAACAAGACACCTTAGGAGAGTCTGTTAGAGAACCTTCAGAGTAAGTGAGACTAGCAGAAAGACCAGGGTACTGCGCCATGTCATTTTTCATGGATCGTATGATTACTTTGTCAAAGACCCTTCAGCTGCTTTCTTCCTCTCAACAGTTCCTTCCTGTGAGCTAAGGGAAAGGGAGCTAACATCCAAACAGTTACTGAACTCTAGGTGTGGAGGATGCATATGTACAGGACATTGGCTGTGTTAATAAAATCCTGTTTGGAGTTCACGTGAAGCTACAACAAGATTGCTCAGAAACATGATGTATTTTATGCATAGTTTGTGTTTATAATCTTTAAATGGATCCAGGAACCTTACCCAATGAATTAGTAAAACTGTTGGTGATCTCACTACCTCTGGCTGAAATATAACTAGCTCTCAGCAAGTGTTTGAGTAGATTGGCATATTAAATTTCTAGAGTGGCTAAGACTAAAATTTATTCTAGGATTGGGGCTTAACCGTGTCCATCACTTTTGGGGTGGCAGTGCCATACGGGGCATTTTCATTTAATCCTAACAATTTGGCCAGGCAGATTAGTTTTAACAAGGCGGCATATGTTTTATATGATGAAAATAAAATAGTGTTTTACTCTGATAACTTACAGATTAAATTACCACCTCAAACCATCCCATGTACTCATTTTTATTTTACAAAATTCGAGTCTATGAAAACTTGGAAAAAGAGTACAGTTGACATTGGTCTATCCTTCACTTTGATGCATCAGTTGTTGACGTTTTGCCGTCTTCACTGAACCTCTTGAAGACCGCACACGTTATTTCTCTTTTGCATACTGCACTTGTTGTTCTGAAGAATACGGCAGTTTTCTGTGTATTGAGCATCAGACCTAAGAAAGTCAGCATGCTATAAGTAAAGCCATTCATAGCCCACATTGAAATGTTGTTGGCTGTCTCCAAAATGCTGTATAAGGACTATTTATTTTTTTTCCAGTTCAGGATCCAGTCAAGACTCAGGCAGTTACATTTACTTGTGAAGTCTCTTTAATCCTTCTATTTTTATGGCATTGACTCTTGGGAGTGGTGCATGTGTGTCATTTGTCACAGGAAATGTCTCTTTTTCTAGGTTTGTCTGACGTTTCCCCGTCACTAGATGGTAACATGTTTGCCGAGGACAGTAGTGTGGGTGATAATGTGTGTCTGTTAACATGTCACATCAGGTGGCATTAACGTCGGCTGGTTTTGTCACTAGGTTTTTCGAGTGTGAAGATGAGAAGGGTGGTCTGCTGGTCTCCATTCTTTATAAAGGAGCAGCCTCCTCCCTCTGCAGTTACCCGCTAGTCTGAGTGATGACCTAGCAATACCCTTCTCTTTGACAGACTTTCCTCCCAGATTCCAGTGCCCACTGACATGCTTGCTTGACTTAGCAGTTCCAGTGGAGGTCGAGACACCGTTCTCTCTGATCCATGGCTCACTCTCCATTTACTAAGCTGCACTCTTGTGATCAAGTGTTTCTTTTCCCTCTCGCCCTCTTTACTGTTACTGTGTAGTCAACTGTTTTGTAAACTGTTAAGTAGCATTAATTAAAAATAACCCATTATGATCAAATTAGTGAGCCTTAATCAGTTTCTTTTGTTATTTTCCTTCATGCCAAATTTATCAAAGACTAAAGTTTGTCAAGTAAGCTTTAAATCTCCATCCTGTATCCTTCTGATGTGATCCAGTGAGTGTTTGAGGACTTCCTGGTTCTGCACACTGCTTCTCCTTGATCTTCGCCAGCTGAACCGAATCAGTCCACTCTACATGATGCTCTGGTTTCCACTGGGGTGCTATCTGGCAACTCAGCATAAACCTGCCAATACCACACCCAGCAGCAAGTGACTAGATTTTTCCCCAACTGCCCCCCCCACACCTTTTTTTTTTTTTTTTTTGCCATTCTTTTAAACTAAAGTATTGCCCACTATGGCATATATTCAGAGTCAGAGTTACAGAGTTAGGTTAGGTGTGTTTGCTCCTGTTTATATTCAGTATTAGGACTTCATTTTTTAAAACTTTCTTAAAAATCGTTCTAACTATTAAAAAAATGTTTGCACAATTTAAAACTCAGACATGTAAAAATGTTTGGCACTTGTGTACATGTGTGTGTACTGATAGGGGTTGGATCCAGGACCTCATTCGTTATAAGCACATACTGTGTCACTGTGCCGTGTCCCCAGCCCCATGTGTGGCTCATTTCCAAAGGACTCCATTGTATGACTTAGCATCTTACTTATTCAGCCTATCATACACAAGTGCTGTTATTGGTGGTGGTGGTGGAGCTTCGGGATAAATTCCTAGAAGTTGATTGCTGGCTCAAAGAATAAATGCATGTCTAACTATCTAGACCATGTCTGAATAATCCCCCACGGTCATGTTAAAAAGTACTCTTTTGAATTACTGCATCTGCTAACTTGATAAACACATGTAACACTTTCTTTAGCAACTAATGTAGCTAGGAGTTCTGATAGTTCTATTTTGTCTTTGTATTTTGCTGTTTACCTCCAAACCTGTTTTTAACCAAATTGTTTACTTTTGTAAATTAAACAGAAGTTCTTGTAGTCACCTTGTCACTTTGAAGTGAGTTTCAGAGCTTTTTATTTTTATCAAAATACATAGCCCACGTGAAAGTTTATCATTCAAGTTATACTGTATCAGTGACTGTTTTAGGCCTTTTTTGGCTGTTTAAATAAATAAATACATGCTACTTTTCTAGAAGGTAGTATTACTACATTTTTTTTTTTATAAATTGGGATTTTAAAAATAGATGAGACACTACATCCCCATTCTATGAAGTAAAGACTTTGCTCAAACTAAGTGCTTTTAAAAAAAAGCATATGCATGTCATGAAGGAGAATATCTTCAAAAACTAATAAAGGGGACATGTTTCCTAAATGGGATTACGAAGCTTTTAATAATACCGAATTTTCAGCAAACTAAAATTGATTATGACATATACTTATTAATTTTTTGAAGGCTATGAGACAAAAGCTTCCCTTGAAACAGCAGCTTGAAAAGGGAACTTGCTTATAATTTACAACTTTGCAATTTTGTAGGACAGAAATGAGATAGCCCTGTTGTTAGGAAATTACAAAGTTCTGTCAGTTACATATGTCAGTGTAGAAGATCATTTTAAAGTCCGGTGTACTAACTAATGTAGCACCAGCCAGAGCCTTCAGTCTTGAGTTCTGTGGTACCTCCGTGAACCCTGCAGACCTGTGTCTTGCTTTCTGTGATTTTCTCAGTTCATGGTATTTTCTGTTCTTGTAAAGTGCCTAGCAAACAAGTTTCTGAGAGCTTAATGTATCGTCTCTTTATTTTTTACCTCCTTAGAGTTGTATTTGTGGTATTATAATTGTTCACCTTATCTTGGTGCCATTGAAGGAATGTAGTTAGCCCTCTCCATTTTTGAGTGGGATTTTTAGTTGAGTAAATAGTGTAACTTAAAAGGAAGGGGTAGATGTGTGTTGCCAGCCTGCGCCATGGATTCCTACTCCTTCCTTCTTCAAGAGACCTTGGGGAAGTATGTGGAAAGAAGTGGCCAGTAGATTAAATATTCATGAGGATAAATTGATTTCTTTTTTCCAGACTGCAGTTTTCCTATATTGCCTTCCCATACCTGATTTTGTAATTTACTACTATAAATGCAATAGTTATGTGAAATTCCTGGTACTTACATTGCCTTTATCATGATAACTGGAGCCAGACAATAAAGTTCGTTTCTTGTGAATTTTCGGGTTTGGGTGAGTGGGGTAGGATTGAAGTGGAGTTTACGTCATGGGCACCTTCAGACATGTTCCTAACCAGCAGATATCTGTTCCTGTGCTGTCATAAACCAAGTGTCAGCAGCAATTTCTCCTGGTTTTCCTTGGCATGCTCTGTACAGATCAGTCAGTGGCAGCTTACAGCTACAGTGTAAAGCATTGGTGCTTGGAACTTCCAACTTAGAACTTAGGTTCCAGGCCACCGTATCCTACATACCACATGTTTCTTAGTCTTGGCAGCCACCGAGATGGTATACACACGTGGATGTTTATATGGACATTTACTTAATGGGGATACAATATTTAAAGGTTAGTTTTAGATAAATGATTTTTAATAGTTGTGTTTGAATTTTCTTTCAGTGCTGCAGGTGGAGAAATTTTCAACCTGTGTTTACCTGAGTTGGCTGAAATGGTATCTGAAAATGATGTTATCAGACTCATTAAACAAATCCTTGAAGGAGTTTATTATCTACATCAGAATAACATTGTTCACCTTGATTTAAAGGTATGGTAATGTGATTTAAACTAACATTAGTGTTCCTTCTCTGTTCTTGGTAGTTCAGTGTCAGGCTGGTATTGGTAGAAATAATGGTTCTCTAGACCAGTGGTGCCTCTGCCTGTGTAGGGCTGCATTGGACTTTACTTTGTGTTGGCAGACAGGAGAGGGCTGTACTCATGGTAGGCTTGAATTGAACCACTTAAAATCCATCACCTTATGTAATCCATCCTGCTGGAAGGGGCACATCTCAGACCTTGCCTAGCACCCCCTCCCTTTGAGGTGATTGATTCGGATCACTGTCTGGTACCCTCTTATTGTTCCTCGTTCCTCTGCTTCCATACCTCGCTCATCTTCCTCTGAGACGTTATGGCCTCTGTCTCTGTGTGGATTAGTCAGCGTCCCACCTCAGTCCCCAGAACCATGGTCTTTGGTGGTGGTGTTCCTTGTCTTTCCTCCACGGCTGCTCCCGGTCTTCAAGACTGAAGTAACCTGTTTCATGTTTGCTAAGGATGGATTCCACTCTGTCTGTGCAGTTTACCTGCCTGAGCCTTTGGGTTCCTCTGCCACTTTCATAATACAATTTTAAGATCACTGCCTGTCATAGCCCAGGCCTGTCTCCATTTCTAAATCTTTTTCCACTTGTGGATTCACTACCACTTTGAAAGTTCTGTAAATACTTTAAAATGTACACTGCCCAGCTATTCACCCTGTCCCTTTAAAATGCAATCAAAACAAAAGAGAACCTGCATCTGTGTTTGTTTCCCTGGGGAGCGGGAGGAAGTTTTTGCCGTCTGGCCTCCCCACTGCCTCGCCTGTAATCACATGGCTGAGAAGGAGGCAGCAGAGTAAGTGCCAGGGTGATTACCTGTGATCAGCACCTGTCTGGTCTTTGCCTGCGGGAGGCAGACTGTGTCCCAGCATCGCAGAGCACAGGACAGCACGGTGGCTTTAACACCATAGCCACGGAACTGACAGCAGAGCTTACTGGTTGCCTGTAACGTGAAGCGTGGCATTGTCCCCAAGAGAAGGACTGTTAGGGGTTTTGCACAGACTTTGTGAGCAACACGTCTGCATTTTTAATGGTTCTGACAGGGCACTTTGTCGGCGTCTCTACACCTGCAATGATAAAGTCCAGTCATGTGGCTCTAGGAGACGGTGGAGGACACACATCTTACTGTCTCAGCTGTAAACCTTGTCAGGACAGCTCATCTAGAACCATCCCACTGTGTAGAAGCACTTTCTACTCTGGACATGATGTGCATCCATTCTTCCATGCTCACCCTGCTATTCCACAGAGCACCTTTCTAATTGACAGATTCCTTCTTTTCCTGTAAGACTCAGCCTGAGCATCTTCTCTACTGCTAAGACTTCATGTGTGTGTGTGTGTGTGTGTGTGTGTGTGTGTGTGTGTGTGTGTGTGTGCGCGCCACTTGAACTTTTTGTGGGCAGAATTTGGTGCTCTTGCCTTTATTACTATATAATCTGTATCTCATAATCAACCCAACATCTTACAAACTAAAAATCCTTCTTGACTGCCTTTTTAATTTCTTCATTATTAAATAGTACTCCTCCTAATTGGCAGTTCAGTGGATGTTGGATGAAGTACTCTAAGAAATGTGTACGAGCTAAGCAACTCACTTTCCCTTCAATCTAGGACAAGCACCCTTTTATTGTCTATTGCTTATCCCTTTTTATGTGCTCTGTTTAGCCACAGAATATACTATTGAGCAGTATATACCCACTTGGGGACATAAAAATTGTAGATTTTGGAATGTCTCGAAAAATTGGGAATGCATGTGAGCTTCGGGAAATCATGGGAACACCTGAATACTTAGGTAAGAAATCCATTTTATTTTTTAACCATTTTGAAATTTAAATGTACCTCTTTAAAACTATATTTTTGTGATAGAGATGTAGCTTATGTTTGCTTAGTACCAAGAACAAATAGAAAAATCATCACATATTTTTAGATTACACAATACCAGGATTCAATCGATTCAAAAAGTGTAATGCATTCGTATTTGGCTATGACTCATTAAATGAGTTACAGTGAATAAAGGAATATGTTAGGCATGAGGAACAACTCACAGGACATTGGCTAAGTGTAGAAGTCTAGTGTGTGTCTGCACTGCCTGTGTGTGAGGAGAAGAGCAGAGAAGTCAGGAGCCAATGGGCAGCAAGAGGAGAGAAGGAAGCCCGTGGTCCCCAGCCTCCGAGTCTGGCTGCGACTAGTTCTCACTGCGGCCCCCGCCCCCCTCTGCCCCGTCTGCCCCCGCCCGGAGTCTTTGCTTTTGCAGGGGCCTTCCTTGTTTTCAGGTGTAAGAGTTGTTAATGAGGCAGTAAAGGGAGGACGTGGGGGGAAGGGTACAGAGAAGATGACTGGGTGGTAATCTGGGGGTGATGGACTGAGTCAACAGATTTGACTATGCCTGCAAAAGATTCTGAAGATGTGGGAAACAGCACATAAGCTTCAAATATTTTGAGATAAGGGTAATATTTTTACCTTCTGTTACTGTCCAAATGGACATCTCCAGTGAAAAGATAAATCGAAGCGGAGCAGCTCCCGTGAGCATGAGCTTAGGCAGTTACCTCCCAGGAATGAAAACTGCGAACTGTTGGATCCTGACATGGGCTGTAGTGTCCTAGAGTACATCTCTGTAGTGAGTGATAACAGGGAGGTCATAGGGAGTTTGGCGAGGCTGACAGCATGTATGTTTCAAAGGTATCATTCATGAAAATGTCAGAGTTGAGAAATTTCTTTTTGAAAAGATTATAAAACCATATTGAGAAACAGTCAATTTTCAGTTGTAAATACTATATGGGACTTTACTAATTGGAAATTCACCGTAAAGTTTAGGAAGTATAGAGAATTTATTTTGCATTTTGGGAAGGACAAAGAAAGAGACAGTTAGCCGGGCGGTGGTGGCGCACGCCTTTAATCCCAGCACTCGGGAGGCAGAGCCAGGCGGATCTCTGTGAGTTCGAGGCCAGCCTGGGCTACCAAGTGAGCTCCAGGAAAGGCGCAAAGCTACACAGAGAAACCCTGTCTCGAAAAACCAAAAAAAAAAAAAAAAAAAAAAAAGAAAGAGACAGTCGAAAATTGCTTAGGAAGTTAGGTTTTGATAATTTCAGAATATTTAATCTGCTTGAAAATCTTAGCATTTGTAAGAAGCCTCACCTTTTTCTTACAATGTCATTGTGAGAACATGATCCACTTTACCCTGGAAAGATAAGTGTACCTGAGGCTGACAAAATGATATAAATTAATAACAAAGTAGTAAAACTGCAGCTGTAAAGATCGTGGCTTTTGCCAGTTCATTTCCTCACAATGGCTTTTCTGAGGTCAGCTTTAATGCACTGACTCTGCACATGCACAGCTGCTGGCTAGGAGCACAGGGGCGCCTTGGCCCTCTGCCCCTGACCTCATACCATTTTCACAATATTAGATGTGCTTAGTGTATAATCTCAATTAATTAAAACCCCACTAAATTCCTATTGGCATTCTATTACTCTGCCTTCCATAACCAAATCAAATTGTAATTTAATGCAAGATGATTATTGTGTTTTAAAGTTTGCGTGTGTTGAGTCTTAACTTTCTCTTTCAGCTCCAGAAATCCTCAACTATGATCCTATCACCACAGCAACAGATATGTGGTAAGAGTCTATGGATGATCTAAATACCATCTTTCAAAATTGGATAATAGATACTTAGCTTTTTAAAAAAATTTTAATAGTAAAAATAAGGCTTTCTTTCAAAGATTTTATTCAAAAGATATCATTGAAGACTTTTACCTGCCTCTTTTTCTGTAAGCTCTTGAGGCAGAGGCATAGAAATAGAAACTCCTTCTCTCCAGTCACCTCAGTTGAGTAAGAATGAGGCAGCCTCAGCCAGGTGGTGGTGGCGCACGCCTTTAATCCCAGCACTTGGGAGGTAGATCTCTGTAAGTTCAAAGCCAGCCTGGTCTACAGAGCGAGATCCAGGAAAGGTGCAAAGCTCCACAGAGAAACCCTGTCTGGGGGGGGGGGGGGATATGAGGCAGCCCCAGTCAGTGATGCACAGTCTGTAGTCAAGTAAAATGCTCAAGAAGCTGGGATGGTGTGTCAGTCATAGCTAGACATCATCATAGCCAGATGTGATGCTCTGCCAGCTGTGCGAGTCTAGAAGGGCAAGGCGCAGCAGTGCCTTGGCAGGAAGAGGTCAGATACACAGGAGCTCGGTTTCTAGGGTTCACCTCTAGGGAGTTGTGAGGTCTGCAGATATCTCAGACCCCCCCCAACCCCCCACCCCACCCCGAAAGCAGCACCAGGATTGGCACTGGAAATTCTCCTGTGATAACAGACCGACTGACTTCCTAGGCCAGGCGCAGACTTTAGCCCTATTCTCCAGGCTTTTTGAAACTAATGGGTTTGCAATGATAGAAAAGATCCGGTGACTAGGACATGTGTAAAGCATGCTGTGTTGCCTTGTTCTAGCTCCCGACCAGCCTTGACCTCAACATATTTACAGCTTGGAAAATTGTGCTCATCCAGCCTTGTGCTTTGCCCATCTTTCAGACTGTTTACACAAAGCCCTGGTTACATCACTCAGATCATTATTGTGTCATTGGATAGACTTTTACAAATACAGCTGTTTTATGTACCCAAAATGTGTCTATGCTGAAGGTTATATAGACTGTAGATAAAATGATATTTTCAATGGATGATGTTGATATTGTATGTGTGGACTCCCTGTTCTCTTTGTGAGGCAAATAAAAGTAACATAACTGTTTGAGTTGTTATAGTACAGTAATCTCTAGAATCAGCTTAAGCCTTTTTTTTTAATCTGTGTTAGTTTTGTGTTAGTTTTGATGACAGGAACTTGTAGACTATTATAAACTACTGTTTATAAATATTGTTAAGTTAATGTACATTTTAAGTTTCCTTCTCACTTACTTGTTTTTCAGGAATATTGGCATAATAGCATATATGTTGTTAACTCATACATCGCCATTTGTAGGAGAAGATAATCAAGAAACATACCTGAATATTTCTCAAGTTAATGTAGATTATTCAGAAGAAACTTTCTCATCAGTTTCACAACTGGCCACAGACTTCATCCAGAGCCTTCTAGTAAAGAATCCAGAGTAAGTAATGACATTAATTAAATGCTGTTACAAAGCAAATAACATGTACCTACTAAGAAGATACATTCTACACACAAAAATGCATGTAATATATGTTTTATCCCATTGTTTGAAAACCCTGGTAGGGCGACGTGAAAGCTGAAGGGAACTACTAGGAAAGTGGACGGGGTTCTGGGGAAGAGAGCGAGTAAGAGCTCTCAGGAGTAAAAACTGTATTAGGTGCATGCATGGAATTATTATTGCAAAACCATTTGCAAAATTAGAAATGCCAGTAAAATAAAATACATTTAAGTCACAATAAAGGTAATCCTAAAGTTATATAAAAGTATTACACATCTGTTCAGATTTCTGGTAAAGTATATAGAGAGTTGATATGAAAGACAATTAAATAACTAAGCAAAAATCACACAACAGGATATTTAGAATAAAGGTGAGATTTGAGTTAATATTTTCTCAACCAGCTGCTAATCCTTGACTTACTATGATGGGACTTGAATGTGAATGATTTGTAGTTAAATCATTCTGTTACTTAACAGACACAAATTACTGATTGCCAAACCTTAAAGGATTAGATATCTGTTCATGTGTGAGTTCATTTTTTTATATAAGAATGTTCAAATTTTGATTGCTTAAAAAAAGAAAGCCCTGGGCCACAGAGTATCTCTCACCCTGGCATATGCTGAAAATGCAATGCATCATGGGATTTACTGAAGAAAGGACTTCATGCTAACTCCAGACCCTTAATTATTAGCAGCTTCAAGGCAAGGAGAGACCCAGCTCTTCTTCAAGAAGGCTGGCTTGTGTCCTGGGGGGCCAGTGGTCTCACTTCTCAGACTTCTGTTAATGGAAATTAATCTCCCCGAGGACTCAGTTTCTTTATTGGAAAGAAGAAAAAATAAAACAAACAACAACAACAACAAAACACTGGCTTCTGAATGTTTTATTGGATTAATTTGAATCCAAACAACTCTTTCTAGGTATATTTTGGACATGAATACTTATTTCATATAAAGAGTAATATTGTGGTTTCTGTTTACAAGCCATATTTGTTTTCTTAAATAGTCTTTGCCTATAGTCTAAAGATTCTGTAATGAGCACATAAAGACTACACAGAAACAAAAGACCAGAAATATCTACCAAATGATTCCTATTTAACCTTTGAGTGTCTAGGTGTTTTTCCTTCTTTTGAATAGTAGAATTTTAAGTCTTAAGCAATTTTAAGACTCAAAGTATTGGTTAAACATCATTGAAGAATATCTTTTCAAGATTTAGCAGTTACTATTTTTAAAAGCATAAACTAATGCAGAAAATAAATTCCCAATTCATAGTTCCTCCAGAGGATTTCTAAATTGAAGGGATTTGATCATTTCACTAACGTTTGTTTGCTTGGCCAGCCCTCGAGCTTGACTAGATTTTCATCTCGTTCTCTGACACATTTACTGTTCAGGATAGGTCAGGGTGAAGGCATCTGCACTCCAGTTTTCCTTTCAGCTCTCATGAACAGGAGCATCTTCATATGTAAAAGGAATCTCCCTATGAGCAGACATCAGGTGTGGAAGCCGGGAGGAAATGGAAAGCCATTTCCATCACCTTTGTCCAATTCTCTCTATCCTGTGCTTTCGGGTATAATTGAAACAATACAGTATTTTTTTTAAAGATTTATTTATTTATTATGTATACAGAAGAGGGTGCCAGATCTCATTACAGATGGTTGTGAGCCACCATGTGGTTGCTGGGAATTGAACTCAGGACCTCTGGAAGAGCAGTCGGTGCTCTTAACCTCTGAGCCATCTCTCCAGCCCCCGAAACATACAGTATTTAAGCACTTTATTTACTAGCACATTCACACATATATTTCAGTTGAACTGACCAGTTTGACTTCAGAAAAAAAAATGATTGTCTTAGGGTTTCTATTGCTTGAAGAGACACCATGACCATAGCAACTCTTATAAAGAATAACATTTAATTGAGGTGGCGGCTTATAGTTTCAGAGGTTTAATCTATTATCATCATAGTGGGGTGCATGGCAGCTAGGAGTGTGGCGGTGTGCAGGCAGACATGGCACTGGAGAACTCTACATCTTGATCCACTGACAGTAGGAAGTGAACTGAGACACCAGGCGGTATCTTGAGCATATATGAGCCTCCACAGTGACACACTTCCTCCAACAAGTCTGCACCTATTCCAACAAGATCACACCTCCTAATAGTACCACTCCCTTTCGGGGCCATTTTTTTTTTTTTCAAACTACCACAATGTTCCTTAGAAAATAAAGAAAGAGTTTATTGTGTTATAATGGATTTTAAAAATTAAGTGCAATTCCCATTGCTCAGTAACCAATGGCAAGCAATCATAGTCATTGACTAACGTTTTCTCTAAGAAGAGATTTATAGAAACAGCTATTTTTTTGTATTGCCTTACACAAATATGAATTTATGGGCTAAGGGTGTAGCTAAATGGTAGAGTTTCCCTCATTCATATGAGGCCCTAGGATTAATCCCCAGCACTGAAAACTAGTATGTATAACAAAGATTAAAGAAGAAAGGTCTAAGTTCAGAAAGTACATCCTGAATACTATAAAAACTTAATTGTTTTCCATAATCTTCTAGAAGATACTGGTATTAGTGCATGTTAGAGGTAATTGAGAGGACACCTAAAACCATGTTTCAAAATACAAAAAACAAATTCCTGCTCTGGACATAATCAACCAAGTTTCTAGAAAGCATTTCCTCAGTGTTCATCAGACCATTGTTTATAACATCAAAATTTTGGAAGCACCAGTAGGGTTCTGGCTAAACAGATTGTGGTATACCAGAATGGAAGAGTGAAAAATAAATAAAATACCTGTCAATTCTGATGTAGAAAGATACTTAAGTTGTATGATCTACTTTGAATTAGCACCTCACTCAGTCAGAGTGGCTATCATCAAGAAATCTGATAGCTTGTGTTGGAAAGGATGTAGGGAAAGAGGAATCGTGTTCATTGCTTGTGAGATTGCAAATTAATACAGTCATTATGCAAAGTAATTTGTAGGTTCTCAAAAATTCAGAATAAATTATTATATGACTCAACTATTTCACACCTGGACATAGACCCAGAGGAACGCCATATCCTACCATAGAGCTATTTTGTATACCCATGATTATTGGTGCTTTATTTATGATAACAAGGAAACAGATCAATCTAGATGTTCATCAGTAGATGAATAGATAATGAAAATGTGGTACATATACAAAATGAAATATTATCAGTAATAAAGAAAAATCATGAAATTTGTAGGAAAATGGTACCTCAAACTAGAAGGAGAAAAAAACCCTATATTCTCCCTCATATGTGGATCGTAGACTATAATAAAGACATGTATAGATGTAAACAGCGCCAAGTGTAGGTATAGTATAACATTTCGAAAGGAGACCAAGATAGGCTGACCTTAAGTGATGAGGAAGGGCGAATGCAGGCCAGAGGACACATGAGTCATGGAAGAGCATATCAAGCCTATTGTTTTTCTAGTTTCAACTCTGCCACGATTTCTCTCTCTCTCTCTCTCCCCCTCTTCCTCTCCCTCTCTCTCTCTCTCCTCTCTCTCTCTGTGTGTGTCTGTGTGTCTGTCTGTCTGTCTGTTTGTCTCTCTCTCTCTGTGTGTGTGTGTGTGTGTGTGTGTGTGTGTGTAGGGTAGTGCATACAAATGTAATTGAGAATGAAAATGTAAAACCCTAAGTGACCTCCATGGCTTCAGAATGCTCTCTTAACTATGTAGAAGGTCACTGAGACACATAGTTTGTGACTGGGCAAGTGTTTGTTTGAGTGACTACTTAATCTAGCTGCATGAGATTTTTATTTGTAAGCTCATTACAATAAGATGGTTTTGCTTAATTAAAGTAAAATGGTGCAAAGGAAGCAGATGACAGAAGTGATCCTAGAGAAACTGGAGGAGACAGAATAATTGTACCTTTCGCTTCCTTGGAAAGACACTGGAAGGTACAACTGTAGATCAAGGCTCCTCTTGACCGTTAGGCAGGTTTCCATTACCATAACAAGAGAACACAGACCTTCAGCTACAAGCAGGTGAGGCTTCAATCAGGACCTCTCAGTGTGTGCCCCTTGTCTCTGTTGTTTGGGGCTGTGGTGAGATGGCACATGACGGGTGTATGAGGAAGGCAGGTCACGTGATCTCCAGGTTCATCCTCAGTGCTCTAACTGCCTTCAACAGGTTCTGTTTCCTAAAGGTTCCACTACCTTCCAATAATGTCACAGGCTGGTGGCCGAGTCTCTAACATGGGGCCTTTCGGTGTTCAGTATCCAGACTGTAATATGTGACACTGACAGCTTGGGAACATTCGCCTCAAATGCAAATCTCCTTCGTTGGTCTGTTAAATGGCAGCCGTGGTCCTATTTCTTTAGTTTCTTGTGATTATTCAGTAATATATTGAAGCATGTAAAATAGCCCCTGGTAGATGCCTAAGCAGTTAATAAAAGTTAGCTGTATCTATTCTACTGTTTGGACTTGATGATATGTGCTCCCTTTGTGTTCATTTTAAAACATAGTTGGAAGATGTCCTCAGCTTCCCTCAAGTGCTCACCTTTCCTTTTCTGTTTTCTGCAAAGGAGAAGACCAACAGCAGAATCCTGCCTTTCTCATTCTTGGCTACAGCAGTGGGACTTGGGAAGCTTGGTTCACCCTGAGGAAACTTCAGGGTCCTCTCACATTCAGGATCATCCCCTCAGGTCCTCGGAAGACAAGACCCCCAAGTCCTGTAATGGAAGCTGTGGAGACCGGGAGGATAAGGAGAATATCCCTGAGGACAGCAGCATGGTTTCTAAAAGATTTCGCTTTGACGACTCCTTGCCCAGCCCCCATGAACTTGTTCCAGATTTGCTGTGTTAGCACTTTTCTGTGACTCATCTGGACTGACTTGGAAATTTGAAATCTTCTCTGGTGTGAGATTGTGTTTTTGGCCTCATATATGATATGTTTATATTACAAATGCACTTTTGCTTAGAAGAACTTAGGGAACAGTTTAAATGCTAGGTTTTTGTTTACCAGCATATCATTTCCTGTCCTGAAATTGTTTTAGAGAAAATATTTAAATATATGACAAAAATGTAAATTGTGCACATAACTTCACATGCAACTGAAAGAATTCAAGTGCAGTTGAACTTATAAAATGTTTTAAATATCAAGAAAAAATGGGTTATATTATGGTTAGTGGAGATTGAACAAAATGAAAACATTGGAATATAGTAGGTTCTCCCTAAGGTGAGCCCTACGCCATGACTCTATTGACAAAATTTGTTTGGGGAAATAATGCCAAGTATAAACCACAACATGTACTGAGACATTATTATTAATACTCCCGAGACACAATTGAAAATGCTGCCCAGTTACCAGTAACTTGAAACTATGTAAGATTTCCTTTGTGTGCAGTATGTTCTGTGAGAGGTCCTGTCAACCAGAGCAGAGAGGAAGCAGGGCTGACCCAAGCTGTTTCTCTGCACGTTGAATCAAAGCATGGCATCATTTCCCAATTCAGATGTATTTTTCACACACATGATACATCAGATCTAATAAGGTCTGGAAGATGGATATTCATGGTATGCAAATAAAAGATGTCCTCCTCATCCTCTAGAATTATTAGAGTAGAGAATTGGATAAAACCAAATGTGTTCTAATTTCAGTCAGTTAGGCATATTCATAAAGGGAAATGGTAAGTCCAGGCAGCTTACTTAGTGTTGGGTATCTCCTAAGTCTGAGAATGCAAGCCTGTCATTTAGAGTCCTCCACAAAAGTACCAGAGCATTGGTAGAATTGTTAACACCAGAGTCCTTAGTAGGTAACATAAAGCATGATGGCTTAGGCACTGCTGGAGTTCTTAAGTAAAATTCTTCGTTCGTGAGGAGGCTTGGTATATCAGGGTCCGTGTGTGTGTGTGTGTGTGTGTGTGTGTGTGTGTGTGTGTGTGTGTGTGTGTGTGTGTGTAACTACCTTCAGTCCTGATTGGAGGAGGCTTGGGGAATGTTCTGGTGATTTCACATTTGTGTCCATCAAAAGGTCTATAATAATGTCGTATTAAGATAACTGGTCAAATGAATATTCTACTATATTAAACTCCATTCCCCCCCCAAAAAAATGAAAACTAAAAAGCCTGAAAACTAATAAATCCACATTGAAGTGGGTTTATTCTAACAGCCTGTAAATTGTCAAAATTGTTAATCAATTCTGAATTCTTTAGATAACTTTACACTATTTTAAATGAGCATCGGGTGTTTGTTTGATAAACATTGCGCTCCTTTTATCTTTGTCATTTTTAAAGGAGAAGTTGTCCCTTGTATATGTGTGAGCATATATGTATGTGTACAGGTGTGTGTATATATGTATAGATAGATACAATAGAGCCTTTAAGCAACCTCACATTAGTATTGTGCTCAACTCAGGTGCCAAAGGAGCCCACTCTTATGGATAATAAAGATGCATTCTCTAGGAAGTCGTCTATTGGCCCAGTAAGCTAAATACTGAAGATGCTACATTTAACTCTTGTTTGTCTAAAACTGAGATGTTGATAAATTAGTGATTGCTTGTGTCTTTTCCACCAGTGTTAATTCAGGTAAAGTCATTAGTTGGTCATTAGGGAAGGTTGTGATTACTTTCCCCAAAGGTGGTATTTTATTATAAAACTTTAAAAAGTATTATGCCAGACCCCAAAAGTAAACATTTGAAATTCTAATTGTAAACCACTTGTTAAAAATCACTTTTAATTGTCTTTCTTTCTCTGAGGAATCCTGAAATAGTTTGCCTGTTCTTCTTAACGGACTGCCAAGTTTTAAACTCGCAACACCTATTCTTGAGATGTTGTTTATTGTAAAACAGTAGCTACTGGTTGTACACAGAATATAAAAACGGTCTTTCCATCAAGGTGAATTTAAGTACTTCAAATGTTGAAATGTGGAAATAAATGTCTTTTGAGAGAATTTATTTGAAAGCGCCTTAATTCTTAATCTTCTCCCTGCAAGACCAAAGAACAAGTCTATCAAGAACAGATGATGTATCTCATTGCTTGAGTAGGAATCTGGAGAGCCCGCCTGAGAACCAACGTCCGCAGCTCACACACATCTGAGGATAGCTATTGAAGTGTGATGGTCCATAAGACTCAAGTTGCTGTTTTGGGGAGATCTGGACAAGTAGGATTTTGGAAGAGGTGGTGCATAGAAGGCAATGATTTGTCATTTTAATTATTTCCCCACTGAGTGTACCCAGTTAACAGTGGAATTAGAACCATCCTCGACAAGTCGGCAGCACCAGCTCTGCAGTCAGTAAAGAGAGAAGGTGCTTGTCTTAGGAGTCAGCACTTTTCCTGTGGAAAAGGTCAGCTGAAGCAGGCATCTGGTGACAGAGTGTCACTGTGACACAGCTCCTTCCTTTACAAATGGTCCATGGGCTGTAGTTTAACCTTCTACACAGTGTTTGCCAGTCTTGGTACTTTAGAATGGTGTGCTTCTGCTAGCCTGAAATTTGGGATCAATATCCAACTTAGAATCATGTCCTTATTGTTTTGTAAGTGATTAATCTTAAATTTCAAATTATGTTAAAATTATCTGACTTCCAGTGAGGGGGGGGCTGTAGCTGGAGAGTTTCTCTCCAGGTCCCGCCAAGCCCCCACAGTCCCGTAGCCCAGTTATAAAATAATCACTCAGACTCTTATTATTACTTATAAACTGAATGGCCATGAGTCTTCTTGCTATCTGTTCTTATATCTTAACCCATTTCCATAAATCTATACCTTGCCACATGGCTCATGGCTTACCAGTGTCTTACAACATGCTTCTCCTCACGGTGGCTGGCAGCATCTCTCCAACTCTGCCTTCCTGTTCCCCCAATTCTCCTCTCTGCTAGTCCCGCCTATACTTCCTGCCTGGCTACTGGCCAATCAGCGTTTTATTTATCAGTCAATCATAGAAACATATATTTACAGCATACAGGACATCCCACAGCAGGAGGGGGTCATTACCAATTTATAAATTTACAAAGTTATTTGAGTAATATTGTAAAGCTCACATAAAATTGATTGCCCAGCTATCCTTTCATTGAACAAACATACTGTTTAAAGTATGTAACAAATGTTATGAATATTCTAGATTAAAAACCCAAAAGGCTGCTTATTGTCAGCTTAATGGTCCTTGTTGCTAAGAATTGAAAAGTACTTTTATTTATCTGTTTTTCTTTACATTAGCCTTGTGTTGAAAGCATTTGAAAACCTGCTGTTCTCAAAGCCATCCCCGGAAGGCATAGCTTTGACATGGGCATCCTTGAGCTCTCTGCCCAGTACAGCTGTGTTTATTTGGTCCTGTCCACTGGAAAAGCCACACAAGTTTGAAAACAAACAGGCCTGTCCCCTAGAAATAATACTCTATAAGAGATCAGTGCATGATAGTGCGGTACCCACTGCATGAAAGGTAAGTGTTGGAGATCTACATCTGTGGCTGAGGTGGCCTGGACCCCATTATTCATGATGTTAACAGTTATATTCTGTGTAAAGTTTCCACCCTTGCTGAGTTCTGAAGCTTTGCTCCCCAGGAAATGCAAGGGTGTGTTTCTGTAACTTCTGCTTATAACGTTTTTCTTTGGCAGCCAATCTGTATACAACCTCACTTATGTGTATCTCTGTTTAAAGACTGTATAATCTATATTGCTAGTTCATTAGCTCTGAACTGGCTGGAAATAGTAGTTTATGCCTGTAATACCAGCACTGGAGAGGCAGAGGCAGGAAGGGTCTTCTGCACATTCAAAAACAGCCTGGTCTGTAGTCCCAGACTAGCTGGGCCACGTAGTGAGACCCTGTTTCATAAAAGTCAAAACAAACAAAAACCTGCGCCTAACATTAATGCTGTACATATGGCTGCAAGTGTGAACTCCTGAATCTTGCTTGTCTAACACTAATTCTTTCCACAAGCCACATCACAGCCCTCTAGGTATAGGGACCAGGCGTACAGCAAGCCACTTCATCCTGTTAAACTGAAATCAGTGAAAGTCTGTGCTTTTTAAGATGCTAAAAGTTCTGTGAAAGGGTACTGCTAAAAAGTATGAAGTTACCTCAGCTGAAAACAAGTTCTGTCAGGTGCATTTTTCTTTGAGAAATTGTCAAAACAAGATCAAGGCAGAAGCCACAAATTATGTTTCTGGCAATTTTAGACTCAGAGCCTTACCTAGGAGACATTCTTTATGTGAACTGTTCTAAACAAAAAATAGCAGGTGACCAAGACTGTGTGGGCACAGGATAAAGAAGGCCTCTGCTTCCCTTGGAAAGACCTGCCTTGCAGAAAGGGAGGAGGCCTAGTTTGGTGGGAAATGCTTTAACTTTAAATGTTTTAGTTATAACTGCCCCCCCAAAAAAGAAAACCCATCATGTAAGCTGTCATCTTGATAAAAAGAAATCAAAATGGCATTAATGTCAAAGCATCATTGGAAATCTATCCATACTTAGCATCTTCACTCACAAGAGCTTCAGACATGTAAAATGTGGGGTTCAATTCTTAGCACCACCAAAACAAACAAACAAAAAAACAAAAACGCAACCCCACCCCATCCCAACCCCACAAAGAACAAAACAACAGAAGCGAAAACTTTAAGGTTGATTTGTCAGCACTGAAAAAAATAAGACCAGTGCTGTGGGATGATTTGTATGTCCTGTGGGAGCCCTTCTTGGGTTCCTTGTGGCGTTACCCAGCAGGTCCGTATAGAGGATGATTAGGACCATGGGCCTGAGTGCAGGTGTTTGAGATGGTCTGCACTTGGCTGTGCTGGGGGATGGTCTGTATGTCAAGTTGTTCTGATTGGTTAATAAATAAAACCTGGTCGGCCGTGGCTAGGCAGGAAAGATAGGCGGGACTAGCAGAGAGGAGAAATAAAAGAAGGCTGAGGCAGAGAGCTGCTGCAGCCGCCGCAATGACCAGAGATGCTGCAGCTGCCGCCATGACAAGAAGCATGTGAAGGTGCCGGTAAGCCACCAGCCACGTGGCGAGGCATAGATAAAAAGAAATGGTTAATTTAAGGTAAAGGAACAGTTAGCAAGAAGCCTGCCACGGCCATACAGTTTGAAACCAAAATAAGTCTCTGTGTTTACTTGGTTGGGTCTGAGCGGCTGTGGGACTGGCGGGTGGCAGAGATTTGTCCTGACTGTGGGCAAGGCAGGAAAAACTCTCGAGCTACAAATGGCGCCCAACGAGAGGGCAAGAGTTTCCACCTAAAACCTGAGAAAGGATTCTAAAAAGTGGCACATTAGGCTAAAGAAAAAAAGGGCTAAAGAAAAAAAGGGCTAAAGAAAAAAAGGGAAGAAAAAAAAGGGACTAAAGAAAAAGGATAAATGAACAGGGATAAAGGCCGGTGTTATGAAAAAAAAAAAAAATACTAAAGACAAAGTCCCTTAACCAAGAGGCGCTCCAATAAAGTGTGATCTGAGAAGAATCCTTGCGTGGTGGTAAAGAGGATTCAGAACTCAACACACGGAGCGGTGACGTCAGTAAGTTCTCCAGGAATGGTGACGTCGGTAAACGCCCCACAGTTCCTAATTCTCTCTCAAATGAGCGGCAGCCGCCGGTTTGAGTTACTGGCGGGTTCCTAGCGTGTGAGCTCGGTCTGCAGTATGGCGGGAATGAGGCCTCTGCAAATGGCACATTAAGTTGCATGGTGGATTTGGCCTTTGCTAGTACAAGGCAAAAAGGGTTTCTGGGCTACACGGTGCTGGGATAAAAGCACAGACCCACGATGGCTCCCAGAGCTGGTGGTAAACGGACCACCGCCATGTTGGGAAGCTGAGGTGGGTGGAGTCAGCAGCCACAGAGCTGTTTCAGGCTTAGAAGGCTACAGTTTAAAGCAATAAGTTTGCAATAAGACAGATTTAGATGGAACAAGACTTTAAATGCTTTACAATGTGTGTAAAAATGTACATAGGCTTGGAAGAGAGAGGAAAAGGAGCATAGACAGTTATATAAAGAAATAGAAAGTTTAAAAAAAATAAAGTCTTTAAAGAGAAAGTAAAAGTAATATAAAAAATAAGCCATGTAAAGATGGATATCACACAGAGAGTTTGGATTATATTGTTTTTGGGATTTTTAACTGCAGAAAAACATTTGATCGTAAAAGATGTTGAGTTAAACCAATATGTATATATTAAAGATACTTTGACTTTAAAATTTGGATATAAGGATGTGTTACTTTGGAAAGGAGACTCTGCTTTTGTTTTCACAGAAAGCCAGAGGCTATGGATTTGTTCCAGATTAAGATACATCAGGTTTGACCAGCCAAGACCACCTGAAAGGTCTCCGATGACACCATGGCCCAGATGATCCAACATCCAGAATCATTTCAAGGCAACTGGCTCAGATGATACAGCCTCACGGACTACTCCATGATCCTTAAATATTCTTTGCGTCCCCATAAGATACAGCGCCCCCATCCAGCAGGAAGTAGTTAAGAGAAGCTACGCCCAAATTCCCAAATATACCAAGCTGGCTTTGGAGATGTATAAAAGTTAAAACCTTCCTTTTAAAAAAAAAGAAAAGGGGAAGTGCTGTGGGATGATTTGTATGTCCTGTGGGAGCCCTTCTTGGGTTCCTTGTGGCGTTACCCAGCAGGTCCGTATAGAGGATGATTAGGACCATGGGCCTGAGTGCAGGTGTTTGAGATGGTCTGCACTTGGCTGTGCTGGGGGATGGTCTGTATGTCAAGTTGTTCTGATTGGTTAATAAATAAAACCTGGTCGGCCGTGGCTAGGCAGGAAAGATAGGCGGGACTAGCAGAGAGGAGAAATAAAAGAAGGCTGAGGCAGAGAGCTGCTGCAGCCGCCGCAATGACCAGAGATGCTGCAGCCGCCGCCATGACCAGAGACACTGCAGCTGCCGCCATGACAAGAAGCATGTGAAGGTGCCGGTAAGCCACCAGCCACGTGGCGAGGCATAGATAAAAAGAAATGGTTAATTTAAGGTAAAGGAACAGTTAGCAAGAAGCCTGCCACGGCCATACAGTTTGAAACCAAAATAAGTCTCTGTGTTTACTTGGTTGGGTCTGAGCGGCTGTGGGACTGGCGGGTGGCAGAGATTTGTCCTGACTGTGGGCAAGGCAGGAAAAACTCTCAAGCTACAGACCAGTTTTCTCAGGAACTTTCCAGCCAAATCAGAGTAAAGACAGTTTTATTTAAAGTGTACGAAAGGACTCGAGAGCCAGTGTGTCCTGGCACAGGGGCATCCTTTCAATGCCAGGGCAACATAGGCAATGGTCCAGGAGCCGGATGCTGGAGGAAGACCATCAGGCCAATCAAAGAGCAGGGAGCCTCCAGGATGCGAACTCGGCTTGGTTTTCCTTTGATTCTGTAAATGCCCATGAAGCACCAGGATTGTTGCTTCTGGAGAAACAAATTTAAGCAAGTAGATGAATAATGAGGTCAACTGTACATGATAAACTATAAACTGTGCTGAGAAAAATGGTGTGCGGAACCTGGCAATTCAGTCTGTGGTAAGAAGAAATTTCCGTACGGGGATACTTGGAAATTACATGGCTGGCCCTGTGGTGTTCAGGCTTCATTGTCTTGTCCTGGGACATAAGCACTTTCAAACTTTTCTTTTTAGCTCAGATTTTCCTCCTGGTCCTTAAATCATGTGTATCATTTCTGTTGGGTGTAATCTAAGCATTCTCAAATATGACATATATTTAAACAAAATCATATCTTTTTCCCCTCGGTATCACCTCCACCTTTAGGTCCTTGGCTGTGTCTTTCCTTGGTTACCCATATATCACAACTGGATTGTCGATTCTATTTTTGTATTTCCTTATTGTACCCCTTTCAATTAGCCATTAACTTATAATTCATGTCTCCCTACTGCATCCTGTAATCATCTCTTGATACTTACCGTTCAGATTCCCAACACTGTCTTCTGACCTCCCTGGGCACCTGCACATTGAGTTTGTATTCTAGCACATAGACACACTCACAAGGTCACAGAAGTAGAAATTTTAAAAATTTTTTACAGGCCAGTTGTTAAATATTGCAGGTTTCATAAGCGAGACAGTTTCTACTATAACTACTGAGCTATCAGTACAAATACAGCTATCAACAATGTGAACTATGTTTCCAATAAAACTGCATTAAGACAGACAGAGCATTTAGTCAATCCCAATCTAGATGTTCATTGCAATGGTGTATTACTTAGTCTTCTATCTCTAATGTGGTTAAGATGTGAGGAGAGGCCAAAAAGAGACAGGGTTGGGGCTGAAGAGATGACTCAGCAGTTAGGAGCAGTTACTGTCCTTGCAGAGAGCCAGAACCCACATCAGGTTTCTCATAGTGGCCTCTAACTCCAGTTTCAGGTGATCCAATGCCCTCTGGCTTCTGCAGATACACATGGTGCACATAAACTCACACAGCACACATACATACACATAAATATAATTTTATGAAAGGGCATAGTCATGTCAGCAGCCAAGGAACAAAATGACTCCTCCGTGTTGACTTTGTCCAAGTAGACCTCTAGGAAGAAGATGAGCAAACAATCATTGGACCCAACAATTTCAATACAATGGAAAGTTTACAAGGAATCGAAGAGGGAGAACGTAGTGGTATAGGTTATTTTCCTGAGAAATCTGGAGGAGAATAAAAGTTGGAAGTGTTTAACCAATGCTACGAGGATGGAGGGGGCTTGAGGAATGTTTATGGGCGAGGGGAGTCTACTTGCTGTAAGCAGCAAATATTTGTGATTGTAAGATGTTTGGTGATTAAAATGTACCAGCAAAAATGGTGACACCATGATCACAGGTAGAGGTGTCAGGCTTGCTAGAACAATGTTTTCCAGAGATAGAAACAGCGTAGAGAAGTTAGAGCACGATGTAACCTGAAGGGTGAAAGGTCAGCAAAATGTGGGCAACAGAAGAATTCTTTTTAAAACATGTTTTGTTATTTCAGACAGTTTTTAAATTTAAATGTATTTTGAACATATTCTTCCCCTCTCCCACGTCCTTCCAAATCCTCTCCCCCTTCTTACCCACCCAACTTTGTTCTTTCTCAAAAAAACAAAAACACAGAACAACAAATCCCCCCAAACCAAGAAAACAAAATAAAACCACACCCCAAAAGAAAACGAAAGGCAAAACAAACAAAAAACCCACCAAACTGTAACCAAATAAAAGCACACACAAAAAAAACCCTGTGGAGTCCATTCTATATTGGTCCACTACTCCTGAACATGAGGCCTGTCCAGGAGTGACTCATGGACCCCTGGTCACTCTATTGAAGAAAACTGATTTTCCCTCCCCCAACAGGTGTAAGTGACAGTTCAGTTGTTGACCTTTACCCTAGTGGCTAGGTTCTCATGGATTCGTTTATTCATTTTATTTTTTCTTTAATTTTTAAAAATATGATATAAAACAGACTATCACGCCGGGCGGTGGTGGCGCACGCCTTTAATCCCAGCACTCGGGAGGCAGAGGTAGGTGGATCTCTGTGAGTTCGAGGCCAGCCTGGGCTACCAAGTGAGTTCCAGGAAAGGCACAAAGCTACACAGAGAAACCCTGTCTCGAAAAACCAAAAAAAAAAAAAAAAAACCATACTATCACATCTAAATTGGACAGGACAAACCAACAGAAGGGCCCAAGAGTTCTAAAGTGGTGTTATCAAACTTATGGTCTACCATAAATACTGAACATCTTAGTCTGTGATTCAATGGCTTATTGTGTAGAGTGTGGCTATGCCATCTTCATAGTGCAAATTTATGATGTCTGCCAGTATTTCTCCCTTTCATATTATTACTTCTGCATTCTAGAGGGGAGGTCACTCATGTCTCCCATTGGAACTTCTATTTGCAAATTTCTGAGCATGTTGAGGGAAAGGCCTTTTAAATGTGGGAAAGGAAATGAGAGATGTTTGCATTTTAGAGTGAGACCTTGCCTAGTTCCCTAATCTAAGTTGAGAAAAATCTCAGGACTTTGTAGACAGTGGTCTGTTGGGAGCTTCCAGGGCTAAAGCAGGCCCCAAAGGGTTACGTGGTATAGCTATACTTTTTTGATTGAGGAACACAAGGCATTAAAAAAAGAGTGTTGATCTAAGAAGTGTCAGGGAGTCATATTGTGCATTCCCTTTAGTGTGGAAAGGCCTCATGAATGGAACTTTGGTATTATAGAAAAAACAATGCAACCAAGTCCAACAACTCAGAAGCCACCACCGTGAGGCCACAGTGCAAGTCGTTAAAGGTGAACATTGTCCCAAACACTGTCCGTTAGCTCTCCTGTCGGCCAGAGTCAAGTCCTTCCTCCTTTACCTCCAGCACAGAGGCTGTTCCAGCTCTTCTGGAATGGAAGATGAACTGGAAATCCATTGGGTGGTTTTTGGTTTATCGAGAAAAGCCAGAAATAGTACTGACTGTCCCCGACAGCTCACGTGTGGACGATTTCCGTCATCCTGTAACTAAGAGAGGAGGGACCAAGAAATCCTGGAGGCACTGGTGCTGACAGAATTGGTCCTCTGAAGCCACGGCAGCGACGGAAGCTGCCATCTCTTTGACTTTTCGATGTGTGATAGATATAAAGCCCCGTAAATAAAGTTAAACCGCTTCCGTCGAGGCGTTCTGACATTAGCAGTTGGGAGGACTTTAATTTACACAGTCTGTTTCCTGAACTCTCATTCCTCTTAGTAGGGCAGAAGCGTGTGACAAAGTATTCTGCTCCCAAGTGCATTTTGCAAACACACGTTTTCCTGTATGGCTACTGCTGTCTTTCTCAGCGGCTTTCCTTTGCCCTGGCAATCCCCAAGTCAGACATCTAATGCATACTGTATTTCAATAATTTCTTTGACATAGCTAACGTTTCTTTGCATATTATCCATGGGTACTTAACATGGAACATAGTACTCAATGGCAAAGCAATGTGGTTCAATGGTATTCAAAATCTAGCTTCTCCAGGGGTGGGATTCAAATTGTTTTGAAAGAGTCAAATCATTTCCGGGTGTCCATCAGTTACTTCTCTTGTTGCCATGACAAAATACCGGACAAGCAACGTAAGGGAGGAAGAGTCTGTTTGGGCTTTACGGTTCATCTAGGTGGCGGAGGCAGGGTGACAGGGTTAGAAAGCGGAGGTCGGACAGGAAGCGAGGACAGGCTGAGAGCCCTCGAAGACCATCCTCGCTTCTTACAACAGCCTTCCAGAACTGCTTGAGACCCGAGTGTCCAAACACGCGAGCCTCAGGAGAGCCACGAACCCGCATTGTAGGAAAGGAATGTGACGGCAGGCCCTTGACCTGAGAAACACCACTTTCAACCGCTCTCTGTAGCTCTGTGAGCTTCACGCGCGTGCGTCTTGGGAATCAGAGCAGATTCCGGCGCGATGTGCGCCGGTTCTCACGCTCCCTCGGTATGCCACAGACGGTTCCTACGGAGAAAGCCAGGGCGGTGGAGGTTGCTCGAGACTCAACTTGGCCATGCCTGGGCTTCCAGAACTTTCACTTCCGTTGCCTCTCCACCACCAGCACCGTACTTCTTTGTGGTATTCCCTATAACTCAAAGTGAAGGTCTTTCTGTATCTGTGTTCTTGGCAAGCACAGTTTCTGACAGCAGAAAACCTCCAACCTTTTCCTCTGTGGTTTTCTTACATATGTGCACATCCTTACCTCCATTCATTTCTATCTTCTAACACGGAAATACATAAGGTTTTCTTAGTAGGAAGTAAATCAATCTTCCACCTGGATGAAAGTATAGAACGTCTTCCCCTTAGGATGCATTACTAAAAAAAACCAAAAACCAAAAACCTTCAAAAACAGCTCCAGTGGGGACAAGAAGCATAATCATAGCCAGAATCAAATGAATAGCCCCCACGTGTAGGCCTAGGCCAGCCTATATTGTAGTCCACCCTTACAATAAGCAAAAAAAAGGGGGGGGAGGGGATTATTTTATAATTAGTTCAGAGGATTCCACCCTCCGTGGTTCACCACTGGAATTTAAATTTAGTGATTATAATACCCCTTTGAAAGACCAAAGGAAAGATAGATGCTAATTATCCTGATACCTCTAGCCAGATTGTAGAATGAAACGGGATCACCAACCACACAGTTGCAAGTGGACGATCGGCCCAGGTATGTGGAAGGACAAACAAATGCTTCCCAAATATATTGGTGGCCCTGTAAGACAGAGTCACTGAACAAACAAGACCACAGATTCCGTCCTGAAGTGTATACCCCAGCCCTATTCTGTCCTGTAATGTATACCCCAGCCCTGCGCTCTGGAAACCAATAATCGGGCCTCTTGATTTTCTGTGGTTTCACCCTTGAAACCCAGATTATTTTATACCTAGATTTCATAATTTGTCTAACCGAATAAAACTGTTTAAATTGTCTTGCTCCGAGTCAAATTTTACGGGTGAAATATGATAGTTTATTTCTCCCTTTGAAATCAGTTGTTAGCCCGATGTAATTGGAACGTGATTAGGTTTTAAACTGAGACGTGCACAAAAAGGCCTCTGAAGTAAATGAATATTTAAGGAATCGCAGACTAAAGACCATTGAAAACAAGTTTAAAGGGAGAGAAAGCGCCTGGCCGTTCACCGAGAGGCCTTCTTGGCTGCGGTAACCTGTGTGAACATCAACTACTCCTTTCTCTGACAGAACAGCAGCCGTCAGCTGTTTGCTCCTTGGATTCCTTCTGGTCCTGATTCATTTAACACTGATGATTAAGCATGGAACACTACAAATGCGCCTGTCTCCTTTCTCCCCAGAAGCTGAGTGACTCCACTGGCCAATGGCTGGGACTTCTAGGTTACTAAATTTGTTAGAGATTTAATGACTTTGGCTCGGCTCCAGTATTCCTGAACAAACATGGCAAACAACCCCACAACATTGGGTCTAAGCAGTCAGCCTCATTTTGAACTCTTCACCGGAAGTGTTGTCACGGAATGGGTGTCTGTATGTCTATGTAGACAGTACTGCCTGTGGATGTATCTGTGTCCGGAGATGAGTGATGCATGAAGAAGAAAGAGTGGAGTGTGTTGGAGGACCTTCCGGGAGTCCTGATTACAGTTGGACCTTTTTTATTTGCTTGTTTTTTCTATATTTGGCTCTTTTATTCATGCTGTTTTGTGTACTTTCATGATGAGCTGGCAAATCAAATGCCGTGACCGTGACCCTGTGTGTGCGCAGGGAAGCAGGTCCCAGACAGGCACCCTTGTAAAGTTCTCCTATTACCATGTGCTGGGACCTGTGTTCAGGTCCCCTGACTTCCAACGCCTGCCTTGCTGACGTCCCTCCCTCCCCAGTTCTCTTCCTGCCTGCCTTGGAAGTCTACTCAATGAGTTTTGAAAAGACATCTCTCATGCAGTCTTTGCCCTTTCTGCCTTACCAAAAATAGAACTGAGTTTTCCAGGGACAATTTGAAAGCTAGAGAAAGTGACTGGAACCTGATCATTCTTTGAAAATGGATTAAAATTTTAATGTTTGCATGATTAACTGAAAATATATCACCAAGTCAATGAAATGTATAGTGCAGTATTCTAAATTGCAGTATCTGTTGCAGTACCCAATGTGGTAGGTGCTAAGCAGAGATGTGAACAGTTCACTGTCCTGCGCCATTTACACTGTACACAAAGAGCTGTTGCACTGAGGACTTGTGTCCATTTTACTATTTGCTACACTTGATTCAGAAATAGGTCAGTGTTGGTCTCTTTAATCTCCATGTCTGAGAAATATCTGATAAGCATAGTTCTCACTGGCAGACCTACTCCAGGAAGGACGATCAGCATTTGCTCCCAGGCAAGAAATGCCTGACTCATCCAACCAATTGAGAGTCACCAGAAGGAGGTGAGAGGGAGCAGAGCAGTGTGGGCGGGGATTGGGTTAACAAGCTTAGCTTTTCCCTCAGGGCCATGAGCTCCTCTTCAAAGAGTTTTAAGATCGAGTGTGACATAATCATATTTCATGTTTCAAGGGACCTTCCTTTGGGTGTGGCGTGGAGGATGAGTTGACAAGGATTAGATCTAAGAGATGCCATCTAGGAACAGGGTTCCACACATCCAGGCAAGAGGATGGGGGTGGGACTGAGATAAATGGGGGGACTCCAACAAAACCTGAGAGAGTGAACTGATGGAGTCTCCCGATTATTTGGGTGTGCCCCATGGGGGAACGTGTCTTATAAGGATCCTGTCCAAGGTTTCATTTTTTAAGTGAATTTGCATGGTTGCCAATTTGGGTAACACAGAGACTGTGGATGGAGGAGCAGGTTATCCACAAGACAGTTCAGTTTGCCTTGCGTTGTTGGAATGCTGGAAAGAAGGTCTAGTGAGCACGAGAGCATGAATACAGGTGTCGTCTGCCACTGCCAGAGAACAGGGCGATGAGCTCAGATTAAGGCAGAAGGAAGCCGAGCGAAGTGCAAAACACCTTCCACAATTCAGTCCTGCATGTCTTTCCTAGACTCTTGCTTAAGATTCCACATGCGAGGAGAGAAATAAGAAAAGATGGAAGGAAGTGACTGGAGGAAGAGTGAAAGGGTGAAGAACCCGTTTTCAGGGAACATCCGCCATTCCTATCCGGAGAGGAAAAGCTACTTTGCTGGGTAGGTGGGCGCACCCTGACATTTAAGGGCTGCTGGTACATCAAGGGTCTCTGCTGCCATCCATGGGACCTTCCCTCTCCATGTAAGTCCTAGTATCCAGTTCTTTCTTTGTTATGAAAATCCCTTGCTGGACTAACTGGGATATGCTCATATAAAAGTGGAAGTGACTAAGCGTAAACCATCCCCGGAAACAGGTGAGCTTTCCCCCAAAATGGCCACAGAAACGTTTGCGATCTCTCACGCTCTTTCAGTCTTACCTTTCATTCACTCTCCAACCCCCTCCCCCATTTCTGTCACGTCACTGCACAAACAGGCAACGTGTGTGAGCTGTCAAAATACAAGTGACAAGAAGTGCCAACTACATCAAGCTGACGGGGATTTTTCCCCCCTCAGGAAGGCTAGGAATGGGAACAACTTTGTACACACGAGCATGGTACAGGGCTGTCTTCTGAACCAAACAACTACTCTCTTGGGGAGTTCAGCTGTGCCCACTGGCTTGTTTTGGTCACTTACATCCCCTCACAGATGGGCAGGGAGGATCGTGACCCCCTCTCTCTACAACCCGTTATATACCAGACTGTCTTGATTAGTTGAGGTCTTGGAGAGGCTAGAGAACAGAAGACGAGGGATGGGCCCTTTGTAGGAGGCTATAGGAAGGTTAGCGCCTGTGCTGGTAAAGACATTTTGCTGTGCCTGTTCGTGGATAACATCCACACCCAGTAACCTCTCACCTATACTCTGTAAGGAACCCCAATAAGCTCACTGGTTCCCCGGAGTGAACTTAGGTAGAAATGTGCCTCGGTTTGTCTTTGGAGCCTTGGGAGGAGGGGAAGATGCTCTTTATGTCTCTCCCTGGGGGAAAAATGTATCAAATGATGAAACTTGTAGAATTATTAACCAATTTGTTATAATACACCTTAACCTTTGGATATAGATAAACCTCATTCTAGTCTCTAAACAGGGTTACTTTGTATTAGCTCTGAACCTACAGTAAAAGCCAGTGAGTTAAAATTTCTGACAATGGTTCTCTAGCTTGCCTCAATGTAAACCCATTGCCCAAATGCTAGGCATGTATGAGTCCACGGTCTGAAACTCTACCTGGAAATGGCAGCAGTAGTAATATTGCTAGAATATGGTATTCCTGTTATTACACAGCATAATGTACTACTTATAGGTCTTTGACTTTGTGTTTATTTATGTTGTATGCACATATTCATGTGTGTGCATGTATGAAAATGAGCCTGTAAATGTAAGTGACTGACATCAGGGGTATTCCTAAGTCACTGTCCACCTCATTCATTTGAGGTGGAGTCTCTCAACTTAATCCAGACCTAGCCCACAGCAGCTAGTCTGACTGGCTAGCTTGCTAAGGGAATACTGCCTCACCTTCCCTGTAATGGAATCACAGGCAGGCCACCACACCCACTCAGTGCATATGTGGGCCCTGAGGAATCTGGATTCCTATCAAATATTCCTCCTTATTTTATGAGACAAAGTCTCTCCCTGAACTTGAAGTTGGAGATTTGGCCAGACTGACTGGCCAGTGAAGTCCAAGACCCAGGCCAGAGCTGGGGTAACTAGCTGCCATACTGGAGCTGGATGTGGTTGCTGGGAGACTGACTCAGGTCCTCACTGATGCTTACTGAAGGCATTTCACTGCCTTCTCGGCTCAAAATTAAAGTTTTATAGAGGTATAATTCACACATTTTTAAATTGATCGACTTAAAGATGTGGTGGTATTCTAATTGTACTGAAATGTGATTTTGATTGTATGTTAATAAATAAAGTTGCCCGGGGGTCAGAGCTATTAGAGCCATAGACAGAGTGTGGCGGTGGTGGCACATGCCTTTAATCCCATAGATCTCTGTGTGTTCAGGGATACAGTCAGCATTGGAGACATATGCCTTTAAGACCTAGGGGGCTGTACATTCAGACAGTGACGAGGCAGTCACATGTTTGGGTTTACAACCAATGAGAAGGCAGAATGACTGGAAAATTGACTTACAGACAGGAAGTAGCTCTCTTTCGGGAAGCTGGGACACCGCAGGCGGAAGGGTGAGATTTTAGCTCTGAGCTCTGACCTCTCGGCTTTCTCTTTTACATTGTTTCTGTGTTTCTTATTTAATAAGACGGTTGGTTACATCTATATAAAGATTTAAAGTTTATGTCAATATTTTTATTTACTGGTTTATGTAACAAATGCCAGTAATTCCAGAACATTACATCATCCTCAATGAGAAATCCAGCATTTGCTAACAAACACATTTCCTGTAAACCTCCTCATCCTGTGAGAACCACTACTCTGTCTTCTGTCACAGTGGAGCGGCCCATTCTAGACAATTCATGTAAATGGAATCCTAGAAAGGTCTTCTGTGACTGGCTTCTTATACTTAGCATTTTAAAATTTATAAATCTTATATCATAAATCTGTATTTGCTTTCCTTTTTCTTGCTAAATAATATTTTCTCTATATACAGATTTATCATTTTGTTTATCATTAGTTGTTTGATGTTTGACTCATTTCTTCATTTTGACTAAAAATAAGTCCTGATAATCAGCGACATTTACATACAAGTTTTTGTGAGAATATATGATCTCATTTTTTTTGTCATATACACAGAAGGAGTGCCAGGTATTAATGGTAACCAACTGTTTTCTGGTTGGCATCTGCACTACCAGTAAACCTACAGATTTAATGTTCTTCTCTGCCTTTGTGACTGTCTGTGGTATGTATATGTGGTGTGTGTGTGTGTGTGTGTGTGTGTGTACCCCCTAGTGGGAGACAGTGACATCTCTGCATAGCTTTTATGTGTCCTTTTATGATGTCTTATGATCTTGAAATTTTTTTCATGTGCTTCTTGACATTTGTATATAACCTTTGGAGAAATGACTTCAAATATTTTTGCAAAATTTAAAATGGAACAGTTTTCCTTTCTATATATAATTTTTGGGACCTTCATCAAGGAAAATAAATATTAGATAAATGAAGATAATCTGATTTGGACACAAAGAAAAATGTATGTATACATACATACATACATACATACATATGTATTTATACACACACACACACACACATATATATATATATGTAAGCTTGAAGTGTTTACCTAATTATTCTTTATCAATAAAGATTCAGGAGTCAGATACTGGGGTAAGAACCCAAATGATCAAAGAAGTGGCAGAAAAATGACTAGTGAGACCTCCACTCTCTCTCTCTTCTTAATGAAAAAGGGCCAATAATCTTTCTAAGCCTCTCCCTACTATTTCCTGTGTTTCTCTATGTGTCCTCAGTTCTCCAGAACCTCTAAGGCTAATTTTGGCCAGCTAGTAGCTAGCTTCACCCTCTGATTCAAAGCAAACTTTATTGGCAGTCTCAGCAGTGTCAGAGTGTGAGCAAAATATCTCACAACATTTCCTCCTTTTTGTCTAAATAAAAAAGGAAGGTTTTAATTCTAACATAGTAGAACTATATACAACAAGAACAACTATCAGGTAAGAATTAAACTCACAGTGTCCAGTCCATTTGCATTTGGCAAATTCAGAGAAAGTACTTCATTATCTATCCTATCTTGGTGAGTCCAAACTAATTCACTTTATAATCTAACTTGTATTACCAACCCCAAACTATCTTTTTAGACCTCAAAACATTTTCTTAGATCAACAGTTTGAACTTTTATGTCTCTCAACCTTATCTACTTTATACCTTTTTTGTGAGTTTCTTTTCTGAATTAGGTAACACAGAAAACTGTAATTATAACTCTCTTGTCTTCAGCTCCATCAGAGACCCAAGAAGGATAGATTATTACCTGAGTAAACAGCAAGTGTAGAGCAACCCACTTCCAAAAGTATAGAAATGTCATAAACAGCTGGGTGCCTTGACAGTCACCCAAGGTTCCTCTGCAACACTGGGGTATCCATCTTCAGCCTGCAGGCCTAGACTGTCAACCAGACTTTTCTATGAAAAAGACATTTTATTTCTTTTTTTCTTTTTTTTCCCCCCAAGACAGGGTTTCTTTGTGTAACTTTTGGAGCCTGTTCTGGAATTCACTTTGTAGACCAGGCTGGCCTCAAACTCATGGAGGTTCACTGAAGCAGAAATTTTAAAAGACTGTCCTACCTTATCTTGGCATAGTTGAACAGTCACCTTCTTTTGTGTCCTGCTTGTCCAATTTAGACACCATACTGTCAGCAGTTGAGGCAAGGGCAGTTTCTTGCCCAGTTGATAACTTTGCCATAAAGAAAGCAAACTCCATATGGAGATTCTTCAATAGTCATCATCTTCTCTGAAGTAGATTGGTGCTGCTAGGAGCAGATGTGTCTCACTGTCATGAAAATCCTTACGTTACTAAAGCATCTTAAATGCCATATTCTGTAGGTCTCTGAAGTGTTAGAAGACCACCTATCTATCTAAAATATATCTCTGTTTAATCTTGAAAACATATCTAACATGGCTACAAACTTGATTGTTAGATGACTAACTACTAACCTGCATTTCCTAAATTATTCTAAATAGTTTGTAATAATACTTTCAAGGACTGGATATTTACATTACATTGTTAAATGAGCTGCATAGGTACAATACTTTAAGAGTAGAAACATATATACAGTATAACATAAGTAACGTTAAGTTTGTATCAATACACAAAAATACCTTTAACAAGAGTAGAACATTATACTGTATAATAAAAATAACCTTAAATTTAAATTTGCATCAATATACCAAAATCCATACTGATGTTAAATATTTGAGATTAATAGTTTCTTTTTAATTTAAAGTAGATTCAATAATCTGCCCTTTTATCCTATCAGTCCTGTATCCCCTCTTTTAGTTTCAGAAAGAGATCCTAACCTCCCTTGTTTAGTTTCTATGACCAGTAACAATTTGCAACCAACCCCTCCAAATGATGATAAAAATCCAAAATCCACCCAGACAACCAAAAACCACCCACACCACCTCTTGAAAATGTGAATGTGGGCTTTGTGTTCTTAAAATTACTTCCTGTTGTCTGGTGGCAAGGGCGTCTTTAGGGGACCCTGAGAAAATTGAGATAATGATCAAGTCCTGGGGAAGCTAGCTGTTGTCCAGTCTCCGTGTGATGGGAAAGTGAGGTATTCATCTGAAGTCCTGGCTGGAGTAGTCTATGAGGCTGAACCATCTTAGCTGATCTTTGGTGATGTTAGCTTAGTGGCATTACCACAATCAAGATGGAATCGTCATTGTGGGGCCTCATTATCCTTTTGTAGATTTCAAAGGTAGCTGTTAGGAACAGTCATGGTTTACTGCAGAAAACTTAAACATTTTAAATGTCATATGCAGCAGATCTTGGAGAGGTTAAAGGATCACAATCTATTAAATATATGTGGGCTACACAAGCTTAATTCCTAGTTACCTGATTCAGACTCAAGTCCAAAATCATGTACAGGAAGTTAGATGAAGTCTATTTCTAGTATTAGTTAGTACTCTATATGACCATTAATATCATGACATAAAATTTAAATATATGTATTTATAAATCTTATAAATTTTGAGATATTTTTACCTTAAGAAAAGTTGTAAAGAGTCAAAATAAAACCAGAGGATTATAAGATTAGTGGCAATAGAACAGTCTCTTAATTTTTATTTTTCTTCTGTCCCATACCTGGTGGCTCTTCTGACACAAGACTCAGATCTTGGATTTTCCTTTAACAAACATGCTTGGGTTTAGAGAAAGAGAGAGCCATACTTCAACTCCAAAGCCAGCTTTAATTTTTAATTGAATTGGGACTACAAAAAGACAATTTGTCTTATATGTCTGTAGAGAAGACCAGAAACAAACAATTTTGGAATATTTATGAAATTTTATCCTATTAGAAGTGTGCTTGGGAGCTGGAGAGATGGCTCAGAGGTTAAGAGCACTGGCTCTTCTTCCAGAGGTCATGAGTTCAATTCCCAGCAACCACATGGTGGCTCACAACCATCTATAATGAGATCTAGCGCCCTCTTGTGTGTAGACAGGAAACTGTATACATAATAAATAAATAAATGTATCTTTAAAAAAAAAAAAAAAGAAAGAAGTGTGCTATACCATTAGATCTGTTTACTCTTTTTCTTGGGACATTTTCTCTGGATGATTTGTTCTTCAGATGTCTCATTTGTCCAGTCATCTTCAGATTCCTTAGTTGGACTCTTTTATTCTCCTAGAAAGACAAAAGCGAAACCTTGCTCCAACCCTAACTTTGGGGAGTTTCCCTTTTTGGCAGGTTATATCTGACCAAATGAAAGGCATTTGTTAGTCTCATAAGTTAGTTTAGATTGAATGGCAAGGCTGTTTGATGAACTCTCACCTCTCCTAATCAAGAGGTCTTTTCTGTTCAAATCTATCAATTTTGATGGTATCCATAGCTGTTCTTCTCCTGTGGAAACAAAAACAAAACCTCTTCCCCGATGTAACATATATGATTTCCATTCTGAGGTCAGCACATCCTTAAAGTATGTAGGCTGATTTAATTCTGTAGGGGTTTTTTCTATTACCCAATGTCTCTCCGCAGCTGTTGTTCCTTTCTCATTAGCATTCAAAAATTTAAAGTTAATAGAGCTTTGTGTAATCTGTCTCTGCGAGTCTTTATTGCCCCTTTCTGTTTATTAAGCATATCTTCTAAAGTATGATTAGATCTTTTTATAACTTCCTGTCCTGTAGGATTGTGTGGTATACCTGTAATATACTTTATATTTTGATATGCAAAAAAATTGTTTTATTTTACTAGAAACACAAGATGGAGCATTGTCAGTCTTAATTTGTACGTGTATTCCCATGATGGCCATAACTTCTAATAAATGTGTAATTGCAGAGTCAGCCTTTTCAGAACTTAAGGCAGTTGTCCATTGAAATCCTAAATAGGTATCTATAGTATGGTGCACCTACTTTAATTTTCCAAACTCTACAAAATGAAACACACCCTTTTGCGATTTTTTTAAGTACACTTTGGGTTACTTCCTTCAGGGAGTGGAGTTTGGTTGTACAAAGAACAAGTAGGAAAATTCCTTATAAATGCCTTGGCTTGTTGGCAAGTGATAGAGAAATCTTTCTTGAAACCTTTGCTATTGGCATGTGTTTCTTATGAGATTCTGAGTCTTCCAGCACATTTCCTACCAATAGCTGATCAATTTCATCATTACCTTGCACTAGAGGGCCTGATAGACCCCTATGATCTGATATGTGTTATATACAAGGGGTGATTTCTGTTTCTGGTTATTTCTTGTAATTGAATAACAAAGTTATTTAGTGGCTTTAGTATGTAAAACAACACACTCTGCATATTGAGAGTTATATTAAGAGGTTTAGGAAAATCTAACAACACCATGAGAATAGCATATAATTCTGGCTTTTGAACAGTATCATAAGGCTTTGTGTGGTGGTATTGTGTTCCCCAAAATATTGTACACCCTAATAAACTTATCTGGGGTCAGAGACAGAACAGCCACTAGAGATAAAGGCTAGAAAATGGTGGCACTCACACCTTTAACCCTAGCACTCCAGAGATAGAAATCTCTCTGGATCTCTGTGAGTTCAAGGCCACATTGGAACCGCCAGGCATGGTGACACATGCCTTTAATCCCAGAAAGCAAGCCTTTAATCCCAGGGAGTGGTGGGAAAAAGCAGAAACATTTATATATATATATATATATATATATATATATATATATATATATATATATATATATATAACCAGAAACAAGAAGCATTTTGGATGGTTAAGCATTTGGATGGTTAAGCATTCAGGCTTCTGAGCAGCACAGTTCAGCTGAGAGCCATTTGGATATGAGGACTCAGAGGCCTCCAGTCTGAGGAAACAAGACCAGCTGAGGATCCAGCGAGGTGAGGTAGCTGTGGCTTGTTCTCTGATCTTCCAATTCACCCCAATACCTGGCTCAGGTTTGATTTTATTAATAAGAACTTTTAAGATTCCTGCTACGGCTTTGACCCGCTTTATTTAAGTTTCCTGACTTATAACCTGCCTTTCCTTATGTATTTACACCAGAATAGAAAGTAGGGGCTCCAGAGATTGGTGTTCCTGGTACAATATGAGAAAGGATCCAATTAATTCTCTTTATAAACTGAAGTCTCTTGCTTTTGGGATATTTGTTGCTAATTTCTCCAAAAAAATTACTGCAAGCTCTTTGTCAATGGTCATTTTCTGTGCATAATGAGGCACTTTCAACATAAAAGGTACTACAATTTCTGCTGGGTCTATTCCTGCTGATTGACGGTCTTAATTTTCCTTATGGAATTTATTCAGAAAACTTTTCTGCATAGGTCTTTAATTTTTTACTTTGTTTGTGTGGCAAAAATATACATTATAAAATGTTGTATTCTCTCTGCATAAGAATTCCTGTGGGAGAATGTGTATAAGGTAAAATAACTAGAATACAGTAAAGCTCTGGATCCAAACAATCCACATCTGCCTCCTGTAATTTCTTTTCTACTAAAGCCAATTCTCTCTTGGCCTCAGTTGATAATTTTCTTGGACTATTTAAGTCCTTATCACCTTGTAAGATTTCAAATAAATTACTTACTTCTTGAATTGTCAATCCAAATGTGGGCCATAGTCAGTTATTATCTCCCAGCAATTTTTGGAAACAATTAAGAGCTCATAATTGATCTATCCTGATTTGTACTTTCTGTGGTTGAATTTTTTGTAAACCTACCTTATATCCTAGGTAATTAATAGAATCTCCTCTTTGTATTTTTTCAGGAGCAATTTGTAATCCCCAAAAAGGCAAAATTTTCTATAACTCCTCAAACATTTTTTTCAAGGTATGTGAGTCTGAATCAGTTAGTAAGATATCATCCATTTAATGATAAATTGTAGTTTGAGGAAATTGTTTACAAATTAGTTCCAATGGCTGTTGTACAAAATATTGACAAAAGGTGTAGCTGTTTAACTTTCCTTGTGGAAGAACTTTCCAATGGTAACTTTTAACAGGCTGGGAATTATTATAAGTAGGTACTGTGAAGGCAAGTTTTTCTCTACCCTGTTCTTGTAAAGGTATAGTAAAAAAGCAGTCTTTTAAATCAATCACTATAATAGGTCATCCTTTAGGTAATAAAAAAGGCAAGGGAAGTCCAGGCTCCCATTGTCTGGATCACCTTATGAGTAGCTCTTAGATCTGCTACCATTCTCCATTTTTTCCAGATTTCTTTTTAATGACAAATATAGATTTCCAAGGATTAGTCAATTCTTCAATAAGTTGAGCATTTAGCTGCTTCTGTATCAGTTGTTCTTATGCCTATAATTTCTCTGATGTCAAAGGCCATTGTTCCACCCGGATGGGTTTGTTAGTTAACCATTTTAAAGGTAGGGCTATTGATACCTTTGAAAGATCAACAGCTGTTGTGCCTTGTACAACCTGAATGGCCTGTGACTGTTCTTAGTAATACTTTTTAATATTTCTCTCAGGAGCATACTTTATTTTATTGTTTGTTTCTGAGATTGGAGAAATGTTAATCTGGATTTTCCACTGCTATAACAAATCATGTCCCCATAAATTCATTGTTATGTTAGTTACATATGGCTTTAATTTCCCTATCTGTCCTTCTGGCCCTATACATTTGACCAGTCTTTCACTTTGTTTTATCTGAGATAAAGTTCCACTTCCTAGAAGCTGAATATTTACCTCCTGAAGAGGTCAATCCAGTTGCCAGGATTTTGGTGAAATTATTGTTATATTTGCACCTACGTCTAGTGAACCTTCAACCACAATACCATGTATTTGTATTTTTAGCTTTGGTCTTTGATCATTTATAGAAGTTTGCCAAAATACTTGTTTTATGGTGTCTTCTGAAATTTTCATTTTATCTGCTGAAGCTGTTCTGTCACTCAGAGTAGTATGGTTTTTCACAATAGGCATTAAGTCTTTTAATTGTTCTATGGATAAGTTTTCCCCAATGCTGATGGGGAATAATTGTACCAAATTTGACATGGAGGCCTGTGAGAGGCTCCCTAAGGTATTTCCCCATGGCAAAGGGTTACCTTGCCTGTCCCTTGTTGATCTGCATTCATTAGTCTGATGCTGGTCTTTGCTATACTTCCTGCATACTCCAGAAGGTTGGGGCCATCTGTTTGGATCATCTCTAGAATAAACATTGTTTCTAGGAGTGCCTTGCTTATAATCTCTTTTCAGATGACCTAGTTTACTACAATTAAAATGTCTAACTTTTTTATTTTTCTTACAATTTTTAGAAATCACTTCTCTTATGCAAGAATCATCATAAATGTGAGATGTAATATCAGCCATATTTTGGATCCATTTATCTATGGGTACTTGCCTAGGGTAAAGGCCTAATCACCCCTTTGCATTCTAAATCAGTGTTTTCAAAAGCCAAAGATTCAATTAATATTTGTCTAATGTCGGGACCAGATATCATTCTATTTACAGCTGAAGTCAATCTTTGTAAAAAGTCAGTGAAGGTTTCTTTTGGGCCTTATACAATCTTAGTAAATGACTCAGTCCTCTTTCCTGATTCTTCAACCCTGTCCCAAGCATTCAAAGCTGCTATATAGCATAGGGCCACTGTGTGATCATCAAATGTAATCTGCCTTTGCAAGTCAGCACACTGACCTTCAGCAAGAGTTGATTCTTGGGGTATTTCAACACCTCTAGCCCTGCTTCATTGTTCTATGACCCTAGCTTCCTCTCTCCACCACGGTTTCCATTGTAACTGAGGACCAGCTTCCAATATTGCTGTAGCTAAATCTTTCCAGTCTTGTGGAATAATCCTGTTCTGAGTTGCCCATGAATTTAACATCAGTTTCACGAAGGGTGAATGCATACCATATGAAACTACTGCTTCCTTAAATCTCTTCAAATCTAACATTTCTACAGAATTCCAATTAACTTCTGAATAGCCATGGGATGCCCATCATCTGGCAGTCATTCTTGAATGGTAACTGGATAAATTAAGGTTGGTTTTCTGATAATCTTGGGCTGCTCCTCTTCAGTTTCATTACACAAAGGTGAGGGAGGTTCTGCTCTAAACTCCTCTATCTCTGTGTGAATATTTTTCTGAGTTTCATTAGTTAGGTCTTTCTAAGAATTGTATCTTATCAGTCAATTTTTCTTATTTGGCACTGATACTAAATAACTTTTTAAAGGATAAAACATGAATTATCAAACTGACAATGATTATAAGCGACATTATGCCAATCCCAGCTAAATTGATCATCCCTTCATTTAATTTTCCCATTTTCAAACCATCCATTGTGGAACCACGCCGAGACCTAACTCCCTGCATTGTAATATTGTTCCCCATTCTTAACGTGGGTAAAAACTACTGTTTTTAAAAAACCTAATTTCCCCTTTAAGAATTCCCAGGTGTCTCACCAGCTGATGACACAGCGGAGGGTGAGCATGGCTGTCGCTGCACAGTGTGGTTGCTCAGAGGACACAGGTGGTGCACAGCCTGGCCGAGGACTGCGGCAGCTGCTCACGTGCAACTGGGGACTGAGAGCGTGTGGCAGTGGCAGCCGCAGTAAAAGCCCGAGCAGTGCCACGGCGGCTGACCTGGTGTGACAGCTGTCTGAGGAAGGGGTCCAGGGGAAGTCCGCAACCCATGGGGAGAGGGAGCCAGCCGTCTGAAAAGTGGACGCAGGGATGTGCGGAAGAAGCCCGTGCTGGGAAACACCTGAGTGACAGAGCTAGCCGGCATTGGGCAGCTAACTCTGGTGGTGGGTGGTTTGGGACCCAGGTGCCTGTGGCATTTGGGGCCGAGGTTGGGCAGCAGCTGGAGTCTGCTGTAGAGAGGCTGCAACAGGAAAACCCCAGACTCTATGAGGTCCTGAGGGGAGGGAGGGAAAGCCAGCCAAAGTGGCAGGGGAACTCTGGAGGCTTCAAAGCCAGCAGTGAGCAGCTGCCCTGTGAACTCGTGCCCTGTGTTACATACCAGATGACGCATTTGTCTAATTATTCTTTATCAATAAAAACTCAGGAATTAAATACCGGGGTAAAAACTTACATGATCAGAGAAGCAGCAAAGCAACCAGTGACCTCCTCTCTCTCCTTCCTCCATCCAAAAGGGCCAAGAATCTTTCTAAACCTCTCACTGCTTCTTCCTCAGTCTCTCTGTATGTCCTTGGTCCTCCAAAACCTCTATGGCTAATTTTGGTCGGCTAGTAGCTAGTTCTGCCCTCTGATTCAAAGCAAACTTTATTGCTGGTCTCACTAGTGTCAGAGGGCGACCAAAATATCCCACAGCATAAACTAATTCATTTCAGGTACGAGTCTGCTTGTGTTTTATCAGAAGAAGCTGCTCATTACTTGCAAAAACAAAGCATCTTAAAAATGTGGAAATACACAAAATAGAGAAACCCTTCAGCAGATTCTGACATATTTTTGCATTAAAGTACTACTGTCTTCAGAATGAACACTGTGTAGTATCTTTTTAACCTTGGGTTATGAGCATCAACAGAGAAATGGACAATATAGTCTCAATATAGACAATATATGGACAATATATTCTCAACTACATCTAGAAGCACGCACCGCAAGGTATGAAAAGGAAGTGACCCAAAGGCCTCTGTTTGAGGCTTGCTCACCAGGCTGTACTCACCCTCAGGAGGTGGCAGAACCCTTAGTGGAATGATGTTAGGTCACGGGGGGGACACTTCCTGCAAGGGGGCTTTGGGGTCTGGCCCCTTCCTCAGTTCCTACCACTCCTTGCTGTCATGAGGTGAACAGGCCTCCTCTGCAACATGTCACCGTCGACCCAAAGCACAGGGGCCAGTGACCACACACTGAGCCTCTGGGTCAGAAGCCCAGATGTACCTTCCCAATTTGTAAGTTGATCGTCTCAGGGATTTTCTACAGCCGCAGAAAGCTGACTCTGGCCTGATTTTCTGTTTCTGTGACAAATCCTTGGCAGAAACAGTTTAAATGGGGCGGGGGGCAGCTGGCTGTGTTACTTGAGGGTCTGAGGAGAGACGGAAGGAATGTCACGGCAACAAGAACGTGGCAGAACATGGGCTCCCCTCGTGGTGTCCAAAAAGCAGAAAGAGGGAACAGCATGAATCTGGGCACCGGATATGGCGCACAAATGCACACCCCCTAGTGACCTGCTTCCTCCAGTGAGGCCCCACGTCCTGGTGCCACTACCTCCCAATAATAAATGTAGCCGGAAGCTTCTCTGGTCCCACCCAGCCCCACGGTCCTGCAGCTGCTTACAAAATAATCACTCAGAAGCTTATATTAATTACAAACTGTATGGCCAATGGCTTAAGTTTCTTGCTAGCTAGCTCTATCATCTTAAATTAACCCATTTCTATTAATCTATGTTTTGCCACATGGCTGTGGCGTTACCGGTCTGCTGGCATGTTGCTCCTTGGACGGCAGGCTGGCCTCTCCCGCCTCTGCCTTTCTTCTTCCTGTGTCCCTCTTGGATTTCTCACCTAGCTGTAACCTGACTCGCCCTAGGCCAGAGCAGCTTCTTTATTAGCCAATCATAGCAACACATATTCACCATCCCATAGCACCCTTGAATCCTGAATCTGGCAGTGGACTAATTTACTGAAGACAGAACTCTGGTGGCTTGATCAATTTCCTAAAGCCCCACATTGGGACATTGCTGCATTAGGGACTATGATGTGACCTTCTCCTGGAGAGACAAGTATCTTTTTACTCCAGAGAGAGTACCAACCCAGACCAAAGAAACAATCGGGTCCAAGTCTAGGTCGGTGAACCAGTGATTTTAATTGGGGTTTCTTTCGGGTGCAATGGGTGTGGAGTTATTTCTAGGAGCACGAGCAAGATGCAGGAGGCTATCCCATTGAAGAAAAGGTCTCTCAGTCACCACTAACCACCGATGTCTCCTCGGGGAGGAGCGGGGCCGCTTGAGCCCCACCTCCCAGTAACTGTTATTGCCTGTATGCTGGTGGGGAGGAGCAGGGTCTCAGAAGTCCCTCTACTACTCTCTGCTGGGGCCTCATTGGCCCAACGACGTACAGGTTTCAAGTAATAATCACACCGCTGATGTTAAAGAGGGCCAGAGCCGTATCTTGCCGGGAGAGCCCTGTCCCACCAGGGGATCAAGTCTGCAGTAGATGAGCCCACGGGGGCATTTCACATCCACCACGGAACACAGAAGAGCCCACTGCGCGACTTCAGACCGAGAACCTGGATTCTGCACAGTGGAATCCAGGTTGTACTGTTCCCAGGCTTTACAATGATCTATGGTGAACATGCATTTCTTTTCTACTCAGGCCTTTTACTAAAGTGGGGGGTGGGGTGGGGGGAAATTGTCTCCGTGGTAGCATAAAAAATTGTAAAATTAAAGTAACAGATTATTTCTAAAGATCTGTGATGGTTTTGGAAGTCTGAGATGGTGTTTCATGGCACTGTATTATACCTTTTTTTTAGTAGAGCCAGGAAATGAGAATCATTTACCGTCTAGTGTTCCGTAGCCATTTTTCTTGGGCTGTATTTCTCCGTCGAAGTTGCTTCTTGGAGGGGAGCTTGGGAAACTTAGCTATATTTCCTCATTGAGAAACAATACTTTGTGGAATTGGTACACCCTTTATATGTTCCAAGGTCTGGGAAATCCTGATCAAAGACTGTTTTGTTTTCTCACTGTTTATTGCTTCGTGTGTCTTTGAAAGAGAGGCACATAAATCTCTGAAAACATTTTTTTTGGTATGCCATAAAATTCCCCGCAGCATTTTTCTCTGGGGCTGAAGATATTCCCATGAAGCAGACAAGCATCGGATCTCTGGCCACAGTTCTCGCAACTGCTGCCGTTTCAAGAGAAACCACTAATTGCGGAGGAATTCACTCAGAGCTAAAGAAGATTTCCCTCGCAGAAGACTGACTCCTCGAGACTCCTCCCCGATTTCCCTTGTTCTGAACTGGCGTGGTCCCTGGGCACTGAGGTCCTCCCCTGCTCTCCACGTGAATGTGTTCTGAGACAAAGCCACTTCTGAAAAACAGAATGTTCTGGTGGGTTTGGCCGCCCATCACCACAGAGATGCTGGCAGAGGGCTGTGGACACACGTCCAGAAGTGCTGTTTGCAATTGTGATAGCCATCTTACTAAAAATAAGGACTTTCTTTGCAGTTCACAGAGGTGTGGGTAGGAGAGGGGTTACTGCTGTCCTCCAGTCTCCCAAAGGCCTTTCATTTCCTGTTGGATGTTGATGTTACAAAGCCTTCACATGAATTATGGGAACATCCATAAATATTTTTCACTTTGGTTTTTGTTCCTAGCAGAAAGTATTGTCTGTAGTTATCCTTTCCTAAATTATATCTTTTTAAACTCTGAAACATGAACTTTTGCATTTTTTTTAAGGAAGCAGACAAATCTTTTTTTTCTGCTTTGTTTAAGGCCAAGGAATTTTGTGGAAAGATCGTGCAACTAGTTCTTTATGACTATCTGTACTCCAGAGTGACTTGGTTCTAATGTTTTCCCTTTTAAGTAAATTTTCCTGCATTATTTCTTCGGGTAGTTATTGCTCTAGCTGTGGATTATTTACCACATGGAGGGGGACTATTCCTGTGTTTCTTGCAAAAAGTCTGTCCGGCCATCCCTTGTGTTGAGATAACTCATCTCTGGGCCTCAGCAATGTTTACAAATTTAGGCAGAGATTTTCACCCAACCTTTAAAAACTATGGTACATTTGCATCATTTTTAAGGAGAAGAAAAGCATCATGGCATTCCATTCCTGTTGTCCAACCCTTGATGGACTCTGGCTAATAAGTGGCCAATTTATTTACAAAATGCTACAAGCTGAGTAGCTTAAACACCAAAAAATTACTTTCCTCAGTTCTGAAGGCTGAATGTCCAAGATCAAAGCCAACTGAGTTCCCGATTTTCAGACCGATGTCTTCTTACTGTATCCTTACACGGTGCAGAGGGCCAGATACCTTTCTCATCCTGACTTATCTGCTAATGGCACCAGTAATATCCATGGGTGTTCCATCTTTATTACCTGCAGAGGCCTCAACTCCAAATACCATCACTGGAGGCTTCAACCTGTGGATATTGAGAGAGACAAAATATTGAGTTCACAGTAACAGACAATGTAGAGCAGGGAAGGGATGTGCTGAAGGCTGCTCTGAGTGTCAGGGCTGCTTCTGCTGTATTGTATTGCCCTTAGTGACTCGCTCATCCATCAGTTCCCTTCATTCCCACCTGCTTCCCATGGAGCAAGGTTAAAATTTTATCTGTCTCCCACTCACATGATCCCTACTCATGTACCATAGAACCATCTAAAGAGAGGCAGTGGGAGCCTGAGCTCGCCGAGCTTTCTTTCTTTCTTTCTTTCTTTCTTTCTTTCTTTCTTTCTTTCTTTCTTTCTTTTTTTTGGTTTTTCGAGACAGGGTTTCTCTGTGTAGCTTTGTGCCTTTCCTGGAACTCACTCTGTAGTCCAGGCTGGCCTCGAACTCACAGAGATCCGCCTGCCTCTGCCTCCCAAGTGCTGGGATTAAAGGCACGAGTCACCACTGCCCGGCCCGAGCCTTCAATAATTATTGCATTTGTTGTTTTAATCACATTGATTAAAAACTAATGGATTGTATTTTTTACAGAAATATTCTATTAAAAACAGGTTATAAGATGAATTTTCATATCCATTTGACAGCATTTACCAGTTTATATTAAAGAAACATAATGTTTTACAAACCTCTTATTGAAAGCATTCTATTACATTTTATTGTTTTAATTAAAGCAGAAAATGCACTGACCATAGAAAGTGCAACAAAATAAATTCAATTTAAACCTCTATAAGGGATCCATGCAGTTTTAGTTAACACATCTCAAGGTTATTCTTGTCACAAAATGTCTTAACATAACATTATTTTCAATAATACCATTACCTGGCATTTGGTGGGTAGCTCATCTTTTATTTAACTAGTTCTCTCACTTTTGGACATTTCATTTTTAAAATATTCTTTGTTGGAGACAAGGTAGCTATTATCCTTAAAGGTGATTGTTTTCATAAGCTCACAATTATTTCCTTAAGATAATGTTTTGAAAGTAGAATGTCAAGGTTAAAGAATGTGTAAATTGTTTTTTTTTCTTTTAGAAAAAAAATCATGATATTTTAAGGCCCATCAGCTGAGTTCCCATTTTTATTTTAAGTTTTATAGGAAAAGAGAACTTTGTTTATTGCTGTTTACCCTTCGGTCCTTTGTGTGCCTTCCGTCTTTCTTCCTTTATTTCATATTGAGAAATAAGATTTTAAAATAATTTTGGCTCAGTCTAAGCAATACTAAACCCCAATGACAGATTGAAAAACGAGTTTTAGATTTTTTTCCCCTGGATTCTTTTTCTTTATTTAGATGCAAAGACCAAGGCCTTTGGAACTAGACTGTCTGGTGTTTTCTGTTGTTGAAGCACAGTCTTCAACAGTGTGTGGGCTTTTCTACTGCGGACAGACACGCATGCTGGTCATTGGATGAACGTGGGAAGAACTGGGTAGCAGAGTAGAATATAACCCACAGTAGGCCTTTTCCTCATTTGACTTCAAATCTTAGCACTTAGTAGTCACATTACCTCTGGCTACAAAGCTATTATTGGCAGATAGTTTTGAACTATCAAATTCAGCTTCATCTGTAATTGAATCAGAGACCCACATTCTGTTCTCTGAAGAGAATGGTGTCCGATCTTGTCTTTGACAATGATCAAAATTTCTATTTATGGAAAATGTCAATGATGGGAAGCATGAAAGAACAGTGATATCTTTAATTTCTATCTAACTTAATAATCAAACATGAAAGTGAGAAATTTTCTGCCCTGTATTGTTTAGGAGGGATATTCTGGGCTGAAGAGCTGGAGTGAGGTCTGTGGAATTTTCAACGAGCTAAAATAAACACAAACCCAACTTTTATGATGTAGACAAATGCAGTTAGAAAACCTAGTGGAAATATGTGTATGTCTCAGTCATAAAAAAAGGGGGGGGGTCTGTTCCTGCATGGTTAAGATTAACGCCAGCTATTTTCCATTTGAGGTTGGGGGGTTCTTCAAAGTTTGAAAGCTGTCATTTGCAGTTGAGATAGCCGTCTCTCTGTGTGTGCACATCTTCACGAGGGCACACGTGAGCACTTGCACATGCACACCCACCCACACCCACACTGACTCTGCACAGTGTACATCTACTGGTGTAGGACTGCACGTCCCTCCTCTGGGGGACTTTGTATGTCCAACGTTGTATGCCTCCAACTGAGCCTAGCACAGAGTGCGTACCCACTAAGTACACGTGTGTGCCATGTGATGTCAGAACAGGGCCACCTGAAGAACTCCAGGGTAGAGCACTGAGGGATCAATGACATCATTGTCATCTCTACCTGTCAGAGCAGAGCCCGAGACTGATAGAGCTGACGTTCACTGGGGACAGCTAACAGTGGAGACCACGTACTATCCCGCGTTCCTAGACATATGTTCCTTCAACTGCAAAGGGACATCAGCTCTGTGCCATTTTGACTTGCTATTCCACAATATTAAAATGTTTCAAATACTACTATAAGGGTTATTGTCCATTCTGTATTTGTTTGTATCTTGTTTCATTTCCCAAATAATCCAGAGCAACCTATGGACTGCCCAATGAGGAGGATATGGTGAGGCGAGAAAATAGAGGGGCAGAGAGAATAAAGTAATGTCATGAAGATTCGTGCTAGAATTACAACAGCTGGCACCATGAGGCAGCCGCACACCAGACATTGCTCCAAGTGCCCCACAGATGGGAATCTAATTAACGTACAGCATCTCTGTCATCCCAGGTTCATGGCCATGGGAATGGAACTCCAGGGATCCAAGTCACAAAGCTCAAGGGGTGGAAGACAGGATAGAAACCTAAGCAGCTCCAACCACTGGACTCTTCCCTCCCTGGGCATCTCTGCATCTATCTCCAGCCATCTCTGGATGCCTCCTCGGGAAACCATGAGGCTAAACACCCTCACATGTGGTTCTAAGACCCAGATACCTCTCAGTCTGTGCTACCCAATCATTTACTGGGGAAAGTGATCTTAGACAAGGCATCATCACCCTTTGTGCTCCAGTTTCCCCATCTGTCAAATTCTAATGACATTGGAAACGGCCATATATTTAGTGTGAACATTAAACTGGCCACGGGTAGAAAATACTAAGCCTAAGACCTGATACAAAGCAAATCTAATTTTATTTAAATCAAATTGATGTTAGCAATAATAATATGAACCATAGCGCTTTGAGGTTGTTATAGGACCCGGTTTGATCAGATTCTCAGAGAGGGATCTGAATTATCAGGACTAAGAGTATAAAGCCAAGCCTAGATAATAAAACTACTCATCGTGGAATCGCAGTGTTAATTAAACCATAGTTTTTGGTCTCTTTAGACTCAGGTATTTATATCTATTGATTTTTTTTTAAATCTGTGAGGTTCTAGATAAGTTTCTCATTTTTATATTTGAAAATTGTAGTGTTACTCACCGAAATTTAGAAATCATGGAAGTGTGTGAAGCAAGGGCACTCATCTCATGTTTTAGCAACGTGAAAGTGGGACAGATCATAATCCTTGGCTTGTGGTGCATTTTTGTCACTGGTCCATAGGTGTCTGTTTTATCACACTTATTCACCATCCAGTTACAGAATAAACACCAGGAAGTGGATCAGATGTGTGGTGTGGGCAACGCCATCCATGCCTGGTGGAGAAGTGTGAAGCTGATAGTCGAGACTCAAGAAGACACAGTTGGTGACATGGCCAAGACCAAGAAGAGGAACGCTGCAGACAACTGCCCTCTGTCTGTTGTTCACCCCCAGTTCACTCTGATTCCATGCCTTCGCCATGGAGGTCATCGTCTCTCACATTTCATGTGTCTTGTCCTTCTTAGTTCCATCATGCATGCACAAAAATGTGTGTATATGAGTGTCCAACATGTTAATTCCTGATATCTCAATTAGTGTAAAGAGTAATGTTAACACACACTTACATGTGTTATTACATAATATAGAATAGCATTTGTTAGCACACATATGATATATAGCATAGCAAAATTAGAATATATTGTAATTATGCTATTAATCTATTATTAATTAGTAATATATTGATTAGACATATTGCTAAGATATAAACATTAATTCCTGTCATCTTATACAGCTGAAGGCCATTAATTTAAGATATTTAATAATAATTGACCATGTGGCTGTAGCACAACTCATTGATTTCCCTTCTTAATGGGCATTGGAGATACAGCTCTGCCAGTCAGAAAGCTGATGCTCCAAGGATCCTTGAGAGAGAGCAGACACTGTTCTCACTGCTCAGCCACACACAGTCTTCTCTCCCTGTCCTTTCTTACAGAAACCAGAAAGGGGGTCACCAAGCCCTTCCAAGGGGCCAGTGGGCCAAGCTTGAGTCCTTCCTTCTCTAGCAACTGACTTAAGGATGGCGCTGTGCTTCTGAGGACATCGTCCCACTGCTTGGGAAGGAATACATAATGCAGCTAGCTGTCTCTCTGCGCTTTGGGCAATACCGTGTAAGCATCAAATGCTTGGAACTGAAATAAGCAAAACCAACCAGGAGCAGAGCAACGTGGCCTTGAGGCTGAGACAGGTGTGAGCTCTGGACCTCACAGTCAGGCTGTCAGGTTGGCTATCCTGGAACAGGCTGACTCCGACACTCACTCTCTTTTCATGCGTGAGACAATAGATCATATTTAAGCCATTTGGAGTTGTGGCTTCTGTTCCTTATAGCAGAAATATCCAAGCTAACATCATGCCTGGCTCTCTAGGTGGAATGTTTTCCTCTGCTGCTGCAAAGGATGGCCGCAGATGTGGGGCTCATGACGCCACTCATTTATTCTCATACCGTTCTGCTGGTCAGAAGCCTCAACTCATTTTGCCAAAGGCCTGTGTTCTTTCTGGAGGCTCAGGGAAGAATCTCATTTTTTCCCCCTTGTCAGATTCTAGAAACTGACTACATTCCCTGGCTATGGCCTGTTTTAGTCTGCTTGAACTGCAATCCAAAAATACCTTACAGAAATTGACTGCCTCCAGCTCAGGAGGCTAGGACATTCAACATCAAGATGCCAGCTGATTCCTGTGGCTGAGTCTCCTTGCCATAGATGGGCCCTTCTTGCTGTGCCCTTACATGGTAGAAGAAGCAATCTGCCTGTCACGGGCCTTCTAATTTACTCCAGAATGAGGAGCCTTGCCTGTCAACTCAATAACAACACTTGACAACTCCACTGAGTCTTTGCTGTGTGCTATTTTAAAGTTTTTAACTGTATATGATAATCAGGGCATTACTTTGAAATTATTGCCCCTGTTAGACACCCATTCTGCAGAAGGGCAAATTCAACTGCGAATGCTAATTTTGTCTACTCATAAATAAATCGAAAGTCCATGGATTTTAGTACTTTCAAAAAAAAAAAAAAAAAAGAAGGCAAGCTTCTCCAGCTGGGACTGGCTAGGGTGCATTTAGTTGTGACTTGACTATATCCAGGAGGGCTTGGACAGCAGAATTTATCACCTTTCCAACAGGAAGTCCAGAGGGAGGGCTGGGGGGACAAGTTAATTGAGTAACTCAGTCAAGTGAAGCTTCCTTTTGTTAGGAAAAAAAGGCTTTATTTGCAAAGCCCCCAGCAGTGTGTCTTTATGGGCTTGATCCCTCTACCATTTCCTGGCAAAGGCAGAAATGGCCAAGCCTGACTCTGTCAGGTCTGAGCCCTGAACAAAGCCAAGAAGAGTATGTTAGTGAAGAGAGAAGACCCGGAGCCTGGGAAGCTCGTCCTCTTTAGAGCGTGCCTACCTGCAGAATGCAAGATGTTTAGCACACTTATGCAGAAAGCCAGCGGTGTGCCCGAGCCAGTGGTCCCCAAAGCCGGGGCGGCCGGGGCGGCCGGGGCGGCTGGGGCGGCATGCTGAGGCTCTGCTGAGCAAAGCGGCAGGGTCAATGGAATTCCACTTCTTATCTGCCCGGCTCAAAGGGTCTGGGGAGTAGCAGCTCCAGATAACTTTGAAGATAATCTTTTATCTCGCGGAAGGAAAAGTTCCCGTTGCAGACCCAATGTGTGTCTTCTCAGACACAGCCCTTTCATGCTCACTGGAATCTAAAAACAAGTTTCCCTTTACAACCCCCACTGCAAGGGTAAAGCACGTGACAATTTATCTTCCCCAAGCACAGCAGAGCTGAGTCACCCACCCAGGGACTCAGACTTGCCCTGCAAAGCAGTCTCCTGAGCCTCAGCCTCCTGCTTCCCTGTCCCAGAGAGGGTCCTACAAGTCAGCACGCTGGACAAGTATTTCATAGCTGTTGAGTAGCCTGCTCCGTACGCATGTCCTGCTGCGGTTAGAGAAATTCCAGGCTTAAGATAAGCAGGATTATTTAGCTTGGAGTTTTGGTCAGATGGATGCACATGTGAAGCCAAACTTTCTAACCTCAGTTGAGTGCAGCTTCCTCACCAGGAATCAATAGCCAGACACAAAGCTGGCTGCTCAAGAAGACTCTCCCACTACAGTTCCTGAAGGTCGTTGGCATATTCCAAGTGATGGGGAACACCTCTTGTTATGATTTCACTTGCGACATTGTGCCTTCCTCATGGCTCTTCTACTTCCCACGTGGACCGAAGTCTCTGGAGTAGTTGTCCCAAGAAAGTGCAATGGTGTCCTTTGTACGGAAGGACGCAGCCTTGTAGTGTGAACCAGAATACTGGCGCTGTGTAAACAGAATGTTGTATGAAGTCCAGGAGGATTTTACTGCTCCTCAGAAGTGCTCTTGGGGGTTAGCAGAGCCAAGGAGCAGGCTACAAGGGACAGTTTGCGGGACAATTAAGAGGTTTTTGGTCGATTTGGTACCAATTGTACCATCTACCATAGATGTAGACTAGTGCCCATGCTGTGTGCTGCCTTCCTCAGTGGTTTCCCTGATCCCTACCGATCCTGAATGCCACCTGCTGGCATGCTGGCCCTCTAGGTAGAGGCTAGGGCAGGTGTACCAAGCAGTCCAACTGTCCTGTAAATCCCACAGTGCACCTCCCACCCCCTCCCCCAAGTGTAAAATAATTTCTCTAGTTGAAAGCAAAAACACTATCAGATTTGCATCCTCTATCGTGAGTCACTTGTGGGCCTGAGGAATGAGCTTGGATCCCAGGTTATTGATGCTGGATGCTGCATGAAAGGAATGAGTCCCTGGAGTTGAGGCTCACTTCATGATTCCCCCCCCCTCCCCCAGTGGTGCCGGGGCTCTTGAGAAGGATGGAACAAGAGTCAAGTCTCTGAGGAGGAGGTTGTTATGAAAGATCTCAGACCTTAACAGGGAGGTGTTTTGAGTACGTAACATATTGAACTTTAATACCATGCACTTGAAGGGAAAATATTTCCTTTGTAGCAGCAGATCCCATTATGTTCTAGAGGAATTTTCCAGCAAATCATCTCACAGCTGCTTTACTGGATAGACCTTGAAATGTTATCCTTTCTTTGGTTACACACACTTTTGCTTTTGGAAGCTTTACATGCTTTTCTTTACCAATAATATTTTATTCCCCCAAATATCAGCTCCTGGGGACAATTTAATAAAAGCTGACCCAACAAGAAACACTTTTGCACAGGCCTTCTCGATATCTTTGGCTAGGCACCATGCCTTATGGAAGTACATTTGGTGTAACATTATCACTAAAAATCTCAAAGACAATCTTGGGATTTCATGACAAAAATAAAATGTTAGTTGTTGCTTCATAGAAAGGCATTTTGTTCCTGTGGACGTGGAAGTAGGGGATACAGCAGTGCTTGTGGCTGGGGTGGGTGGGTGACGGGATAAGCAATGGCAGAAATATGACCAGGAGAAATTCCTTTACTTTGTGGTTGACAATTCCCTTTACAGAGCAAACCATGTTCAGTAACCGCCTGCAGCTTCAGGTACTTCCCTATGAAAGTTACCTGGAAGGTGCCTGTGGTGGTTTGAAGGAGGATGTCCCCCACAGGCTCTAGAATTTGAATACTTGGCTCCCATCTGGTGGCACTGTTTGGGAGGCTTGGGAGGTGTGGCCTTGTTGGAAGAGGTATGTCACTGGAGGTGGGCTCTGACAATTTAAGGACTTGGCACATTCCTAGTGAGTTCTCTGTGCTGCCTGCTTGTGATTCAAGCTGTGAGTCTCTTCCAATCACTGGGGCAGGGCTACCACTAAAATCCTGTAAGAAATGAGGATGCTGCATAGCCAGTACAGGGAGAAGAGAGCTGAGGGAGGAGCGAACTGTCCGCTCCAGGGCTCATCTGACACTGGTCATGGTGTCCGTAGTGCCAGAATATAAATTAGGTGGCTCAGACTGGGTATGGTCAGTGATCAGAGATTCTTAAGGAGATAATAAAGTGACAACTTACACTGATAGAAGGGGAGGGGACAGTTGAAATGTTTGCACATCATTGGAGAACCTGGTGTTAAGGTTAAATGTATACTCCAAAAGTTCATTGGTTGGAAACTTAATCCTAAAATTCACACATTGTTGGCGTTTTGACATAGAACCTATGATTAGTAATTAAGACTGATGACGTGATGAGGGTCCTGTGACGGCATCTGTGGTCATGTGACATCATCTGTGGTCATGTGAGAGGAGGGACAGAGACCTGAGGTGAACTTTTGCTCTCTCACCTTGCGAAGCTCTAGGCTACATTTTGATGCGACAGGAAGGCCTTTGCCAGATCTCCTACATTTCCAACCTTCAGATTTGTAAGAAACAAATACATTTTCTTTATGAATTACCCAGACTGAAGTATTAAGTTTTGGTAAAGAAAAAAATGACTAACAAACACATTTAAGTTCTATTTGACTCATCTGCCAATTTTGAGTCACTTTGGAAATTTTCTGCGGTGGCACATTGGGAGGTCAATAAATCAAATAGTTCTTCCCTGCTTGGATCCTGAACCTGTTGGTACACTGGAAATAGAAATACAAATTAGATTACTGAAAAAAAAGTTATATTTGAAGACAAATAATCTGACTGTCATTAATCCCACCAGAAGGAAATTTAGATACTTTGACCCAAGAGTCTTATATCACAATAATTCAATTAATTCAGGGCATGGAGAAAAGAATAGATTACCAGCAGTTCCAGATGTATGCATTTTCAATATACTGGATCTACTTAAATGAAGACTGTGTAAGTGAAGACAATACTGTTACCTCTTTAAGTGAAGATTATCTCAATAAAATCACCCCCAAATTTTAACTTTTCACATGATAGGGCAATAAGAAAAATGGATGAGTCTTCCTAAAGTTAGAGAAGCAGCTAGTTTGGGGCTTTTGGCCGTCACAAGACCTCCTGAGGCTTGGTTCACCTGTCACCCGTTGTGGGTACACCATGTGAGTTTATGTTTACATTTCTTTCCACAGATCCCGACACTAACTATCCAGGGTTAGCATAGACTCTACAAACTGGTCAGCCTCACAAAATCGCCCTCTGACACTCATGTGTGCTTCTGACTAACTGCCTATAAATTTGGGGATTCCCATGGTCTCCCTGCATGGGTAAAACAATAATTTGCAAGGATGACTCAGGCCCTGGGAAAGCTGTGGAGTTATAATCACAGTTTTATTATAAAGAATCCAACCAAGGGCCAGCCAACCGGAAGAAACGCATAGGGCAAGGAACAAAGAACCTTAACAGAGAAATGGACTGCTTTGAGAAGAATAAAACAGAAATTCTATGGCTGAAAAATATAACACAGAAAATGAAACTATTACAAGGCAAGCTTAAGATTGCAGAAGAAAAATGTGAAAGTTGGCTCATGGGAACTATTAAAACCAAAGGACAAAATAAAACAACAGCGAAGATGAGAACACAGACGGCAAACACACACACACACACACACACACACACACACACACACTCATGCACACGCGCACACACACACAGCCACGTATGGTACTGCACATTTGAACTGCCTGCACAGAAGAGCTTGAGGTGAGAGGATTGTAGCTCAAAGCTAGTGAGACTATGACTCACAAGAGAAAAAAAAAAGCAAATAGAACCTTGGTGACCTGTGAGACATAAGCAGTCACACTACCTTAAATAGTAGGAACAGATAAGGCTTTAAGGAAATACCAGTCAAATGCTTTCAAAATCACATGACCATCTCAATAGATGAAAAAAAAAAAAAAGGCTTCGACAAATTCCTACATGCCTTCATGATAAAAGTCCTAGGGAATGTAGGGCTAGAGGGAACATACCTCAATATAACAAAAAGCTATGTACAAGAAACCCACAGCCAACAACATCCCAAATGGGAAAAAAGCTTGAAGCAATCCGACTAAAGTCAGGAATGGGTCGGGGCAGTCTACTCTCCCCATTCCTTCCCTTTCAACGCTGCCCTGGAAGTGCTAGCTGGAGCTATACGGCAGGAGAAGGAAATTAAAGAAATGTAGATAGGAGAAGAAGTAAATAATAACAACAACAACAACAACAATAATAATAAAATAACCCCCGTTTGCAGATGACTCGACATTGTTCATTAAAGATCCCCAAAATTCTATCAGAATTCTAGAAACAGTGAACAAAAGTATTTGAGCAATATGGCAGGATGCAGATTCAACTTACACAAACCAATAGCTTTTCTATACACCAACAACAAACATACAAAGAGAGATCTTTGATACATCTCCACTCACAATAGCTTTCATATTGCATGACGCATATAACCCAAGAAAACTGATCCCTATGAAGAAAGATGATATATGCAAACTCATATCAAACCCTCTCATTTCACATAGATGAGAGATGGTGAGAAAGATGTGTGACTTCTCAGTAGCAATGCAGGCAGAATCGGTGGAGAGTTTGGCCCATCACTTGGCTCCGTTTAAATCTGCATGTACCAATTCAGAAGCTGTCTTTGATGTTGTGCAGACATCCTTCAAGGTGGTACCTCCTTCCTTCTCCCCCTCCTTCTCCTCTCCATCTTCCTCATTCTTCTTCTTCTTCTGGCAGTAAGGATTAAATCCAGGGCTTCTTATAGAAACAAGTACTCTACCAGTGATTTAATTTCCCAAACTATTTTTCACTTTTTTAGTTTGATACAGGGTCTCACTAAGTTGCCCAGGCTGGCTTTGGACTCATTCTATAACCAAGCAAGCCTTAAACTTGAAATCTTCCTGCCTCAATCTCCTAAGTAGCTGGATCAAATTCCTGAGATACGAGGCCCAGTTTTGCATGGTGTTACTTCTAACCTGCCTCCATTACGAAGCATTTGGTATAAGTGAACGCAACCAGGAAGCCAAGAAAATGCCATATGGTTTGAAAATGATGTGTCAGATATAAAAATATTATATCTATCATGAATCTCTGCTTTACATTTAAAACCACTCTTGGCTAATGATGTAATGTGCTCAAGAAAGAAATGTTAGCACAGTAAAAATAATAATAGTTCAGCGCAATGAAACTGCCACAGGAGAAGTCAGAAAACATTCCATAGAACTCACTCTAAACATTTTGAGAAAGGAAGATCAAGAATCCAAATGTATTTACATTACATATCAACAAGCCACGCTCTGCCGATGAGCATGATGTCCGTCAACAGACAGGTGGACAGATGAGCATCAGGCTGGAAGGAAACTAAAAATTTGGCAGTGTAATGGAGTGGGCCCTGAGGGGGATTTTTATTTTCTTCCCTAGACAGGTGACAGTATAGAGTTTTTAAATGGCTTTGAGATATTCATGACTTTACTATTTGGAGCAGTTTTAAGTTCACAGAAAAACCGAGCAGAAGATAACGACTTCTCATGTGCGCCTTCCATTGCTCTCCTCAAACACGCATGGCCGGCCTCCTGCATGGTAGGCACCCCCCCCACTTCCCCCCTCCCTGGAGTGACATGTTTATGACAATTCATGGACCTGCATGGACACATTATCATCCAAATCCCCTGCATGTTATTATTCTGAATTGATATTCCTTAATTATTGTTTGTTCCTGCTGACTTTAGGTTTACAGAATAATTACAATGGTAAATACAGTTCCCATAGACTGTCTTAATATTTTCTGCCTCACTTTCCAATAATGATACCAGTATTAGCGTGGTCACATTTATAACTATAATGAGCAAAACCACAGATTTATGATAACTATCAGAGGTCCTTAGCTGACATTCACAAAGATTCACTCTTTGTAGTTTCCAGTCTATAATTCTGGCAGATGTATATTGACGCTTATCTACAATTACATTAGAAAATCGGAAGTTATAAAATGATGTTCATTTTATAAGGATAAGGTGGTAAGCATTTCATAAACATAAGCTATTTCTTAACTCCACTGGAAACAGAACACCACTGGGAGTTCACTTTTATCTATTACTTATACTCATAACACTAATGACCCAATCTAGAAACAGACCGTCCTCTATTAATTTATGCATATATCCTTTGGGTCTGAGAAGGCAATTGAAGTCATTGTTCTTCAAAATATAGAACTGTGATATTTTATTTATTCAGTTAGATATGTGAGACTACACCCGGTAAATCCAGCAGTCACAAATACCTAGAATGGTCAGGAAAGACTTGAAGAGAGAATCTTTCAACTGGGATCTAAAGAGTAAGTAAAAATTGAAATTATAAATATACATATGTATATATCCAAATATATATGGAAAAGAGATTAGCATTCATGCAAACTATAACAGTTAGTAAACGAGAAGATTCTTCTGTGGAAATTCTTATTTAAAAAAAACCCCGAAACCATTATGGTTGGCTGTTTGAACAGAAAGCTCAATTGATGGAGCATCACTGAAGTAGGTGTAGTATAAAGCTATCATATATATATATGATATATATATATATAGTGGAGAAGTCTGCCCAAAGGTGGAGCTCACCGTCTGACTAGAGGGTCCATGATGACCAGTGCAGAGTTCGCACTGAGAAAAAGCTTGTGAGAGCTATGGCTGGGTTTGTAAGGAGGAAGGAGCTGAAGAATCATCTTCTGGGTTATATTGGTATTTTCTGCTTTCAAAGTCAGATGTGATGTAGACCAGGACAGGGTAAGACATCGAGGACTCATACAATTACCTAGGTGATCATCGTCCAGCAGAATTTAGCAGGAAGGGATGATCTGTATGGCATTTCCGTGAAAGGGTCGTAAGAGAAACTAGCACTGGACTGGGATTCTAAGACAGAGAAAACAAAGGTGATCTCAAGATACCGCGCTTAGCAAACCGGTGGGGCTGTAAGTCAACTGCCTAAGGAAACAAGGAAGGGACCGCTTTGGACCTATAGTTCCGAAGAGTGAGGCGATAGAGGGGGCCATCGTGAAGGCACTTGGGCACCAGAGACTGGTGTTCAAAGCTGAGAGAGCACAGCATCTGGGGTCATAGCACCGGGGTGGCAAACGGAGCTTCAATGGTAGATGAGCCTTCTGTGTGGGGACGACGGAGGGAGGAAGAGAGAGAGAGAGGCCGGCGGCAAGGTCTTTGGGAGTGTCAGGGAATGACCAGGGACAGAAGAAGTGACAGGAAAGGAAATGTCAGAGAGTTGAGGGAATGACCAGGAACAGCAGGAACACATTCTGAAGAGCAGTTAAGGAAAACGAAAGCGTGGCTCCAGGTCACTAATGGCAGGGAGGCAGATTGTATAGACCATGGAGATGGGAGTCAGGTCCTAGAGGGGTTCAAAGGCAGCATGCTAAGGAAGGGTTTGGGTAAAGACCACCCGTTTGGGGACCTGGGATAAGCAAAGGGGACTGTGTATGGATTTAGAGGCTGCTATTTAAGCATGTATGGCGCAGCTAGGAAAGTCACCCGTCATTCGTTACAAGCAGACCAGAAGGAATCTGCTTCCATATTCTTTTCTGCCTCTGCTTTTCTGGTGTGTCCTCTTCTGGCTCTTTTTCCATCCCTGGCATGGGTACCAGAGGAAACCAGCACACAGAAGCCTGCCATTTCATGCCTCTTGGCCCTTTCTTCTTAAGAATCTATAATTTGAAGGAAAGGGGTAATTTTTAGAAGCTACCAACAAAAAAAATATTCCAGCTGTATCTATACTTACTCCAACAGGTTTTATTGGCAAACAGCACATAACAGAGAAAACCGAGGGAAAGCTGGTGTGGAAAGTGTGTATTCGGTGCCGACTTCATCCTGGACGTGGTAAAATGTGTTAAATGAAACATGGCAAGACCGGACATGATTTCCTTTCTGGCTGGTGAGACATACAAATGAAGTGACTAAGTAGGAATTTAAAACACGCCTTCCCAGATGATTGGCCTGGGAGATGTTAGGAGTGTTAGAGAGGTGAATTCAGCGAGCCGGGAGTGGAAAACAGGACTCTATGGAGACAGGACTTCTGTACGAGTAAATTCCTGTCAGAAGCAGCCCCCCTCTTTGCCCGAATTTCGGTTACCTTGCTCCTGTTTCCCTCCTCCCCAGCCCATATCGAGGAGAGGTTGACCATGTACCATCTGGAGTCCTGGTGAGCCATCATCTTCGTGAATGGAACGTAACCCAGGGCGATACAGTTCTGACCATGTCTTACAAATGGGACCCAGGCCACACTCTGTATTTAACACCAGCGCTTGACCTAACTTCAGAGCACATAACATACAAAACATATGCTCTCTGGGGGCCTCTGAGATGGCGTTTCAGATGGAAAGCAAGGAAGACACAGGAACTGGAAAGCCTGCCCAGCACCAGAGCAGGGTGCATTTTATACACTGTGTGAATCAACCCCCACAATTCTGAAGGGGTGCCATCCCACATCAGAGACACCAAAATAGTCATGGAGAGATTCAAAGTCACTTGCTAACATTCATCAACCAATAGAGACTAAGGCTTGATGAATACCAGCTCTGATTCCAGGAAGTGGACTCTGTTCACCTGCCTTGGAGGTAGAAAGGATGCTACCATCTTCACTCACCAGAAACATCTCAGTGTTGGAACTTCCGGGGTGGAAGATTTATAGAATTAGTTTATAAAATTACTTACAAGGTCAAACAAAGCTCTTGGCAGGCTGAGAATGGCTGGCTGGGATCACACTCAACCTTTGATCAGGAAAAAAAAATAGAACATCTGCAGAATGTTCTTTGGAAAGATTACCAAAGCAAATAAAGAGAAAGTTTTTTTAGTTGCCCCAAGCAATCACAAAAACATTACATATCTATGCGATTACCAGGCAGAGTTGAAAAGCATTTTATTGGGCAAATAAAAGTCCAGAATGATCTTTGTGCCAATGACCTTTAAGCCACCTGACAGGCAAGAATGTGGTGAAGTATGGTGATTCGAGCATCCGCAGACACCAGTCTCTAGAAGCTTTCAACTATTTAAATTACAATGTGAAAAATCCCCTGAGTTCCCAGGGAGGAACAACTGATGTGTATCCAAACAAAAACTGGCTAGTTTATGTTCTCTCTGCTTCATATTGTTCAAGAGGAAAATGACTTAAGGTATGGCCTGAAAATATAGCATAGAATCATCCAAGACGAAGCAACCTGTTCATAAAAATCCTGGTCTGACAAAGAAATCAGTTTACTTTCTAAATGTGTGTCATTTGCTCCAGTCTTAAGACATATCTGTGTTTCCTGGTGACTGCAAAATTATCAGAATTTTAAATAGTCCACATTAAAAGTTCCACGTTGAAAGTGAAGGTCTGTCTAAAACAAGTTTCTCTTCCTGATTTTCGAGTGAATGTATCTCCCTCTAGTGTTGAAAGAAAATAATGCAGGCACTCACGTTTGTCTGGTTGTGATTAGTAGAAGGTCAAGTGTGGTAAAAAAAAGCAACGTCCCTGTTTGTTTTCCTAGGAACTGGTCCACATATATTTCAATGTTTTCCTGAACAAATACCACACGCATGAATTGCCGACCTCACTTCGCAGGGTTCTTTTCTATCTAATCTATCTGTTCTAGCTTTGACTTTGTACTTGCATAACTTCGTGAAAGAGTTGAAAAAATGTGTGATTTTTAAAGTCTCCTGAAAGAGAAAACAAGAGCCCAGAGTCTGTCCTCAGACTCCCTCTGTCCTTCTTCCCCTCTGTGATAAAATCATCTGGGCAACAAAATGAAACAGTAACAACAAAACATGCTGTGTGGGAGATGTCAAGATTGTAAATCCAACTGAACTTGATGTTTAGGGAGCCAAAAACATAAACACAGTTTCTCTCCCCGTGCTTTCTCTCTCTCTCTCCTTCCCCCCTCCTCCACCCATTCCTCCCTCTTACCTGATGGCATCATCTGTCTCCATGGCTTTAGTGACCATCTGTGCATGAACGTCCAATCAACACCCCGGCTGGTAACACACACAGAGTTGAATGGCTTCTTTCCCTGCCCGGACATCTTTCTTGGTCATCATCATTAAGCATGTTAAACTCCAACATATTTAACATCAAATCTTTCATTTCTTTCTCTTTCCACACCATGCCCTCTACATCTCACAAATGGTTAGGCCGAGAGACGAACCACAAACAAACCCTAACTGACATTGGACCTTGTACCTAGTGCATCAATCAGCCAGTGCCCTCGGGTTCTCCCCCAGAGCAATGCCTGGCTTGTCTCCTTTTCCTACCTACTGCTATCCCGACCGCTTTCAGTCACCGTTGCTCGCCCGCTGCCTTCTCCGGAAGGCCAGTCTCTGCGTGGACCATGCCTCATTTCAGTGTACAGTTCTATGCCCTCAAAGGAAGATAAACACTGCCATTCACTGTTTCCTTCCACGCGTCCACCGTTTCAAAAACAAGAGGTACAAAATCAAGTAGCAAAGAACATCACACACCACAGAACTCAGTGGTTCGAACTTAGACAATACGATTTGTTTTTACATTTACTTATGATATTGTGTGTGTGCCTACCACAGGTCAGAGGACAATGTTGGGGAGTAGGTTCTCTCTTTTCACCATGTGGGACCTGGGGATTGAACTCAGGCCATCAGGCTTGGTGGCAAGTGCCTTTACCTGCTGAGCCATCTCACGGTCCCTTATTTGTTTTCTTATTTGAGACACGATCTCACCTGGCCTAAGCATCCCCTTCCTTCCCCATCCCTGGCCAAATCTCCACATACTTAGGGTTGATTGAACTACTGATTCTCCAGCGTCTGCCTCCCAAGTGCTAGGATTAAGACAATATATTCTAAAGGCTAAAAAAAGTCCTCTTACGAAAAAAAGATTCTAGAATCAGCACAAATTGGGGTATACAATCTTTAAGCATTTGGTCCATTGTAGATGTAACCAATCGTCTTATTAAAATAAGAAACACAGAGCCAATGTAAAAGAGAAAGCCCAGAGGTCAGAGCTCAGAGATAAAATCTTACCTCCTGCAGTGCTCCTAACTTCCCTGAGAGAGAGCTACTTCCTGTTTGTCTGTGTTTAAATAGTCTTTCTGTTCTGCCTTCTCATTGGTTGTAAACCCAACCACATGACTGCCTCATCACTGCCTGTAAGTACCGCCCTCCAGGTCTTAAAGGCATATGTCTCCAATACTGGCTGTATCCCTGAACACACAGAAATCTACCTAGCTCTTCTAACCACCACACTCTTGCTATGACTTCTAATAGCTCTGACCCCAGGGCAACTTTATTTATTAACACAAAACTAAAATTACATTTCAGTACAAATAAAATATCACCATATTCCCCTTTTCTATTTTGATAAAAAGAAAAAAGGCAAAAGGTTATAACTAACAAAAGAAAAACTATATACAAAAGTACAATAACTATATACAATATATACAAGTAACAAATACCTAAACGATGTCTAGTCCATTTGTATTTGACAAATCAGAGAAAATAATTCCCTTATCTATCCTATTTTAGTAAGTCCAAAATGTATCTAATTCACTTTCTATCCTAATTAATCTTCAACTATAACTAACTAATCTTCAACTCCCTCAGAGACCCAAGAAGGAAATATTAGCTAACAAAAATAAAAACAAGAAGTGCACAAAAGCAACTTCCAAAAATTTTGTGAGTTGACAGAAACAGCCAGCTGCCTGGACAGTCACCTGAGGTTTCTCTGCAGTGTTGGGCATCATCTTCAGCCTATAGGCTTAGCGTATTTGACAGACTCATTTGTGAACTTGGTTGTACACAAGGTCAACAGTTCAACCTCACATTGGGTGAGAGCAGTCCATGTACCCAAAACACCTGAATTCCACTAGTGTCATGTCATGATTCAGGATTTTAAATTCTGGAAATTGTTGACGGTTTTTGAGTTCAGCTGTCCATTCTTCTTGGCTGTGTATATATGGCTTCATCTCAGCATCCCCTTCTTCTCCACATCCCTCTATTAAATGCCAGTCTACTATTGAGAGGCGTGAGCTTTCAGTTGCTGTTCCATTGCACAACAGAAGCCATCGGCCCACTGCCTGTTCGGCTGTCTTCGAAGAAAAGGACACTGTACCTTTTCCAGATTGTGAAGGCCACTTCAGGGATGGTGCCATATTGTCCTGGCCTCAGAAGATGCCTTCTGATAAAGCCATAACCACACTTGTTTTGGCAGGAATCGGTAGTCCTTTGTTTCGTGTTCTGTCTGTCCATTTTTTCTTGTTGATTCGAAGATACTTTGTTGTCCAGTGGCTAACTTTTGCCACAATGAAAATTAACTCCATATGCAGTTTCTTCAATGCCCATATTTTCTCTGAAGTAGATTGGTACTGCCAGGAGCCGACATGTCTCAAAAAGAAAAATTTCTAAGTTATTAAAACATTTTAAATGCCATATTCGGTAGATCTCTGAAGGGTTTGAAGATGACCTGTCTAAAATATCTCTGCTCAATTTTTAAAACATATCTAATATAACTACAATTTCTATTGTAATATCTAACTACTAACTTTCATTTCTTTATATCCTAATAGTTGGTAATAATGTAAAGTATTTAAAACTAGTAATTATCTTTTTCTTTTCTTTTCTTTTTTTTTAAACAAGAACCTTAAATCTAATCTCCTTTGCTTAGCCTTTTTCCTAACCCTTGACAACAACGTGTAACCAACCCCCATAAACAATGAAAATTATCCCAGACCCAAAACCCATTAAAAGAACCAAAAAACCACCCGCCCCACACCACTTCTTTGGCAATGTGGGTGTCATATTCTTAAAATTGCTTCCTGCTGGGTATGGGCGAAGTTATCTTTATCCTGAAAGAAAAATTTAGGTTAATTGTCAAATTCTAGGAAAGGTAACTATATCCTTCATTATTATCCAGTCTGTGTATAATGCCAAAGTTCAGGGTTTATCTCAAGTCCTTATTCAAGTAGTCTTTGAGACTGGATCATCTCAGCTAGTCATCTCAAAATTGCTCTGAGCACCTTGTAGTTCAAAGCTGATCTGTAGATGATGTTTGTCAGTTCAGTGATATTATTATTGTCCACGTGGAATTGTTGTTGTTGTTGTTGTTGTGGGGCCCCATCTTCTTCCTGGAGACTTCAGTTGATGTTAGGCCTGGCCGTGATTTCCTGCAGAAAACTGATAAGAGACTCGAACACAAAGACATATATATGCATCTAATTGAAGCTTTTTTTTTCTAGAATTAGTTAGTACTCTATATGACCATTCATATCTTAACAAAGTTTAAAATGTATATATATATTAATCTTGTAAATTTTGATATAAAATTTATACCTTAAGAAAAGTTTAAAGAATCAGAATAGAATCAAAGAGTTGAGATTAGTAATAGAATAGTCCCTTAATTAATTTGTCTTTTGTCCTGTCCCATAGCAGAAAATGGCTCTTTTATTCTGGCATGATACAGGGAGTTTGCATTTTCCTTTTAACAACATGCTTGAGTTTAAAGAAGGAGAGAGCCATTCTCCAACTCCAAAGTCAGCTTTAAATTTTAATTGAACTGGGACTATTAGAAGACCAATAGTGTTAAATCTTTAGAGAAAAGCAGAAACAAACATTTAGGAAGACATAAAACTTTTTAGATTATATATACCCATACGCTGTTTCACTGTGTTTCCTGGGACAGATGATTTGTCCCTTTTCTTCAGTTGTCTCATTTGTCTTGTGTTCTTCAGATTCCTTAACCTTCATCCTCCTAAAAGACAAAAACAAAAACCTTTCCCCAAGACTAATTTTGGGGATGTTCCTTTTTGGCAAGTTATTATCTGATTAAATGAAAAGGCATGTGTTACTGGTACAAGTTAGTTTAAATTGGATGTTCATGCTGGTTGATGAACTATCATCTCCTCTAATTAAGAGGTTTCTCTTGTTCAAATTGAACCTTTATCAATTTTGATGGTACCCACAGCTTATCTTCTCCTGTAGAAACAAAAGCAAAACCTCGTCCCCAACGTAATACATACCCTGGTTTCCATTCTGAGGTCAGCACATCCTTAAAGTATATAGGCTGATTTAATTCTGTAGTTTTTTCTATTATCCAATGTCTCTCTGCAGCTGTTGTTCCTTTCTCATTAGCATTGAGAAAATTCAAAGTTAATAGAACATTATGAAGTCTATTTCTGGGGTTTTTGTTACTCCTTTCTGTTTATTTAGCATATCCTTTAGAGTTCTGTTTGATCTTTCTATAACTGCTTGACCTGTAGGATTATGTGGTATACCTGTAATATGCTTTATATTGTAATAAGCAAAACACTGTTTCATTTTAACAGAGACATATGATGGAGCATTGTCAGTTTTGATTTGTGCAGGTATACCCATGATGGCCATAACTTCTAGCAAATGAGTGATTACAGAATCAGCTCTTTCAGAACTCAGAGCAGTTGCCCATTGAAATCCTGAATAAGTATCAATGGTGTGGTGTACATATTTCAATTTTCCAAATTCTGTAAAGTGAAACACGTCCATCTGCCAGATTTCATTCCTCTGAGTACCCTTTGGGTTACATCCTGCTGGTAATGGCGTTTGATTATAGAAAAAACAAGTAGGACATTTCTTTACTATTTCTTTGGCTTGTTGCCAGGTTATGGGAAAATCCTTTTTTAAACCTTTACTATTGACATGATGTTTTTTTATGAAATTCTGAGGCCTCCAGCACATTTCCTATCAATAATTTATCAATCTCATCATTGCCTTGTGCTAAAGGGCCTGGCAGACCAGTATGAGATCGGATGTGAGTTATATATAAAGGATGACTCCTTTTCCTGATTGTATCTTGTAATTGAATAAATAGTGAAGTTAATTCTGAAGCATCAGGGATAAATTCTGCAGTCTCAATATATAATACCACTCTTTCAGCATACTGAGAGTCAGTTACTATGTTGAGAGGTTCTGAAAAATCCATTAATACCAACAGAATAGCGTATAATTCTGATTTTTGCACTGAAGTATAAGGACTTTGAACCACTTTACTTAAATTTTCTGATTTGTAACCTGCCTTTCCTTGTTTGTTGGCATCTGTATAAAATGTGCGAACTCCAGATATGGGTTTTTGCCGTACAATTCGAGGCAAGATCCAATCAGCTCTCTTTATAAAATCAATTCTGTTGCTTTTGGGATATTTGCTGTTAATTTCTCCCAAAAAATTACTGCAAGCTCTTTGCCAAGGTTCACTTTCTGTCCATAATTTTTCAATGTCCTCCTTAGTTAAAGGTACGACAATTTCTGCTGGGTCTATTCCTGCTAATTGACGAAGTCTCAATTTTCCTTTCCAAATCAAGTCAGAGATTTTTTTCCCATAAGTTTTTAATTTTTTATTTGGTTTATTTGGTAAAAATATCCATTACAATATAATATCTTCCCTCTGCATTAATATTCCAGTAGGGGAATGCCTAGAAGGTAAAATAACCAAAATGCAATCCAGCTTTGGATCAATACGATCCACGTGCCCTTCATGTACTTTCTTTTCTACCAAGGCCAATTCTTTCTCAGCTTCAGGTGATAATTCTCTTGGACTATTTAAGTCCTTGTCACCTTCTAAGGTTTTGAACAAATTAGTCAGTTCATCATTTTTTACCCCAACAATAGTTCGTAGATGAGAAATATCTCCAAATAATCTTTGAAAGTCATTAAGAGTCTGTAGTCTATCTCTCCTAATTTGCACCTTTTGGGTCTAATTTTTTGTAGCTCTATTTTATATCCTAAATAATTAATAGAATCTCCTCTTTGTATCTTTTCAGGAGCAATTTGTAATCCCCAGCGAGGCAAAATTTTCTTTACTTCTTCAAACATTCTTTCTAAAGTATCTGCATTTGAGTCAGCTAATAAAATATCATCCATATAATGATAAATTATAGATCTAGGAAATTTTTTACATATCACTTCCAATGGCTGTTGTACAAAATATTGGCACAGAGTTGGGCTATTTAACATTCCCTGTGGGAGGACCCTCCATTGAAATCTTTTAACCGGTTGAGAATTATTATAAGTAGGCACTGTGAAAGCAAATCTTTCTTTGTCTTTTTCTTGTAAGGGTATTGAAAAGAAACAGTCTTTTAAATCAATAACTATGAGAGGCCATCCTTTTGGTAACAGAGTAGGCAAAGGAATTCCAGATTGTAGAGAGCCCATTGGCTGAATTACTTTGTTAATTGCTCTAAGGTCTGTTACCATTCTCCATTTACCAGATTTCTTTTTAATAACAAATACAGGAGAATTCCAAGGGCTGGTTGACTGTTCAATATGGTGAGCATTTAACTGTTCTTCTACCAGCTCTTCTAAAGCCTGGAGTTTCTCTGTTGTTAAAGGCCATTGCTGAACCCATACAGGCTTGTATGTTAACCATTTTAAAGGTAGAGCTGTTGGTATTTTTGGAAGATTATCAGTTGTTGTGCCCTGTTCTTGTATAATATGGATGGCTGGTGACCACTCAAAATAATGCCTTCTAATATTTCTCTCAGAAACATGTGCTAGTTTATGATTTGTTTCTGAGATTGGAGGGATTTTAATCTGAGTATTCCATTGTTGCAACAAGTCTCGACCCCACAGGTTCATAGCTATGTTAGCCACATATGGTTTTAATTTTCCTCTCTGTCCTTCTGGACCTATACATTCCAGCCATCTTGCACTCTGTTTCACCTGAGATAATGTCCCAATTCCTAACAGTTGAACGTTTACCTCCTGAAGAGGCCAAGCTGGATGCCAAAATTCTGGTGCAATTATGGTAACGTCCGCACCTGTGTCTACCAGACCAGACAACAAAACACCATTTATTTTTATCGTTAATTTTGGTCTCTGTTCATTAATAGAAGTTTGCCAAAAAATTTTCTTTATGTTTTCTCCTGAATTTTCTATTCTCTCTGTTTCATCATCCTGACCAGCATGATTTATTCCAATAGTCATTTGGTTATTTAATCGCTCTCCAGAGCAGGCATTTCCTCTACAGCTGCAGGAAAGGTTTGAACTGGTTTTGCTATGGGGACCTGCATGAGGCCCCTCCGGGAGTTTCCCGAAAACTGAGGCAAAGGATTACCCTGTCTGTCCTTTGTTGATCTACATTCGTTGGTCCAGTGTTTTCCCTTACCACACCTTCTGCATACTCCAGAAGGAAGGGGCATTCTGTTGCCATTGTTCCTTGAAGAAACATTGCTTCTAGGAATGACCTGTTTACAGTCCCTTTTCAAATGTCCTTGCTTTCCACACCCAAAACATCTAACACTCCTCAAACCTTTTGAAATTACTTCTCCTACCCACGTATCATCATGCTCATCAACCTCAACATTAATTGTTTCTCTAATCCAATCTTCCAAAGGTGCAGATCTTGCCCTTAACGGCCTGATTATTCTTTTGCATGCTGCATTCGCATTCTCAAATGCCAAAGCTTCAATTATTGCCTTACTAGCTTCTGATCCTGAGACCATTCTGTTTACTGCTGAAGCCAGTCTTTCTAAAAAATCTGTGAAAGATTCTTTTGGGCCTTGCATAACCTTTGTGAATGACTCAGGTTTTTTTCCTGGTTCCTCAACTCTGTCCCATGCATTCAAGGCTGCCATTCGACATAAAATTAGGGTTTGAACATCATATAAACATTGTGTTTGTATTGAAGCATATTGGCCTTCTCCAATAAGCTGATCCTGACAAACTTGTATTCCTTTATCCCTCCATTGTTTTTCTACGTTGCTAGCTTCCTCCTTAAACCACGTTAGAAATTGAAGTCTCTGGCTGGGTTCCAGAACAGCTTGTGCAAGGTCCCGCCAGTCCTGTGGTATAATCCTATTATATGTTGACCAAGAGTTTAACATTTGCTTTACATATGGGGAATGCATGCCATAAGATACTATTGCCTCCTTAAACCTTTTAAAATCCATCAGTTCAATTGGAGCCCAAATATTTTGTGTAGCCATGTGATCAGGCATCTGCTGTATGGTTACAGGATAAATTAAGGGTGACTGTGTGAAAACAGGCTTTCTTTCTGTAACCTTATGATCCAAACTTGAACCAACTTCACTGTTAATTTCTTCTGTCTGAATTTTTACAGGTTTAACAGGTTTTTCTAAAGCTGTTATCCTGGCACTTAAATCGACTATCTTTTTAAATAGTAAAATGAGAATAAGCATGGTGATAAACTGCATAATTCGATCAACATTAATCTTCTCATATAGTTGTTCCATTGTCAGACTGCCTAAAATTTCAAACAAAACCCAATTTTCTTCCAATGTACACAGGAAACCCATTTTTTTAAATGTGGGAAAAATTTGTCTTTTAAATAGTTTCCTTTATGACTTACCAAATCTGCGTAGAACAGTAGAAATCCGAGCGAATTTCAAAACAGCCACCTAGTGTCCTAGGTGTGAATCCAGAGAGAGAGAGAGAGAGAGAGAGAGACAGAAACAGAGAGACAGAGAGAAAGCAAAAGCGAAAGCAAAAGTGAAAGTGAAAGTGAAAGCGAAGGGGTAGCCGGCTAAAGCTTAAAGCCAGCCACTTGTTCCCTCTTGAGCCAAGTCAAGGCTTGGCTTTACAGGCAGGGGCCCTGTTTAGCAGGGCAGGACTGAGTTGTTTGTAGCACTGGCTTTAAGCAAGCAGCTCACAGTCCGGCCTGAGCCCAAGCAGACCTGGGCCGGGGCTAGGGAGCTGGCTGCTCCGGCTAGGGAGCCGGCCCCAAGCAGTTTTTAATGGATTCTTGTCACGTTGGGCGCCAGATGTAGATGTAACCAATCGTCTTATTAAAATAAGAAACACAGAGCCAATGTAAAAGAGAAAGCCCAGAGGTCAGAGCTCAGAGATAAAATCTTACCTGCAGTGCTCCTAACTTCCCCGAGAGAGCTACTTCCTGTTTGTCTGTGTTTAAATAGTCTTTCTGTTCTGCCTTCTCATTGGTTGTAAACCCAACCACATGACTGCCTCATCACTGCCTGTAAGTACCGCCCTCCAGGTCTTAAAGGCATATGTCTCCAATACTGGCTGTATCCCTGAACACACAGAAATCTACCTAGCTCTTCTAACCACCACACTCTTGCTATGACTTCTAATAGCTCTGACCCCAGGGCAACTTTATTTATTAACACAAAACTAAAATTACATTTCAGTACAAATAAAATATCACCATAGTCCATATTCAATAAAAATCATCTTACCAACAAAACAGAAATAATACAACACCCTAAAGTGTGAAGAGACCACAGGACCACACAAATCCAGCCAAAAACAATGCTAGAGGAACTAAAATATGAAGTCAATTTCTGTTCTCCATTTAGTCTTTCCTAGTTAGTTAGCTGGGAGCCAGCTAGCGTTACCTAAAATGCACTTCCACATTTATGGATTAGTAAAGTATACAGATAGCTCTGCCCGAGTGAGGCTCCAAGTAGCTGATAGAGTCGATGCAGGAGACAGATAACAGGAGTGAAATGATGCCTCCCCATCGCTTGACAGACCGAGCAGCGCAACATCCCCGTTCTAAAATTCACTTTAAGAAGTATGCTGATGCCTGTCAGAATTTTGAGCTGGTCTTAGCCGAAAGGCAAGGAGAAGGAATTACTTTACTTCTTTGGTGTCTGTACTCTGTTTGTGTCATCCCAGACAATGAAGAGAATTGCTGTGCGAACCCGGCCCTGGGTGCCACGTTCCCTCTGCTTGACAGAGTGCAGGACAGACAACTGGCCCGCAGAAAAACACTGCCTTTGTTGAATTTTATAAAATGGTTTTCTTTCCAGAACTTTGGCAGGGTGCCTTGCTGAAGACAGATTTAGAAAGAGGGCTCTGCAAATGAGAAGTTGCCTGGGGAAGAAATTCGAGTGGAAGGCTGCAGAAGCCATGTAGAGAGTCACAGTAATGTGACATCTTCTGTAACAACCACGGACAGAGAGCAAAGCACTGGAGAATGCTTATTGATGGGCAATTGTGGACGGCAAATGGCTGGCGATTCCCAGCTCTTCTCTGTCTAGTGTGGCTGCTGTTCATCCCTAGCTGCGCCCTGGTCTACTCAGGCGGGCTGTGAGCCTCCATGAAGTTGTCCGGTTGAGCTTGGGCTTCTAGCAGGAACCCTCTGGTCCTGGGAACTTCTTGGAGAAGACCTTGTCAGCTGTCAGCCATGCCTTCCTTTCTCCCGCTCGTTGTCAGGAAAAGGCCTCGAGGTCATTTTTTTCCTCTTCTTCTATTCTTACCTTCTAAATGTTTTTAATATTTCTATATAGGTGACTCAAACTGCTACACTCGACTGACTTTCCAGTCCTCTCCCTGGGCCTCCGGAGCACAGAGCAACAGCTGCTGGGTCTCCAACTCATCCTCAGACCCTCCTCCTTCCTCCAGGCCTTGGTGGCACTTGTCTCTTCCTGAAACGCCTGCTTTCACTCTCCAGATTTGGGATCTGCAGCTTTACATGTTAGCGGCTACGTGAGGCAGGTAGCATCAGAGCCGAACGCACATGTGAACACACTTGGGAGTTGCCAGGTTTTTATTTTTTATTTTTGTTTCGACTGAGACTCCAGAGGAACGCACCAGACATAGGCAGGGTGACTGATCCACCGTGGGTCACTTGCAAGGTCATGACAGTAAACTTGGCTCATTGAAATATTTGACTGGCTGAGTGTGGTGGCACACGCTTTTGACCCCAGCACGTGGGAATTAAAGGCAGGTGGAGCTCTGTGACTAGGCTGCCAGCCTGATGTACAAAACAAATTCCAGAGCAGCTAGGACTACACAGTGAGACCCTATCTCAAAAGGAAAAAAATGCTGGCAAGGATGTAGAATCGTTATATGTATTGGTAGAAATATAAATTATAGTTGCTGTGGAAACTGGCATTAGGTTAAAGAGGGGGGGGAGAGATGTAGATGTAACCAACCGTCTTATTAAATAAGAAACACAGAACCAATGCAAAGAAGAAAGCCAGGAGGTCAGAGCTAAGCTAAAACCTTACCCTTCCTCCTGCGGTGGTCCTACCTCTCCGAACCAGAACCACTTCCTGTGTGTCTGTCATTTTATAGTGTTTCTGTTCTGCCTTCTCATTGGTTGTAAACCCAACCACATGACCGCCTCATCATGGCCTGTCTGTATAGACCTCCAGGTTTTCTATGATTGGTATTGAGATTAAAGGCATGTGTAGCCAATACTGGCTGTATCCCTGAACACACAGAGACTTACCTAGCTCTGCCTACCAAGTGCTGGGATTACAAGTATACACCACCACTGCCCTGCTTTCCTATGGCTTGCTAATAGCTCTGACCCCTAGGCAACTTTATTTATTAACATACAAATAACATTTGAATACAAATAAAATATCACGAGAGAGAGAGAGAGAGAGAGAGAGAGAGAGAGAGAGACCTTGAAGGTAGAATGGGAGCCACACGATCCATCTGTATGACTACTGGGTACATAGCCAGAGGAACCATAGTCAGCATACAATGCAGGTACTTGTGCATTGGTGTTTACCAAGACACTGTTCACATTAGCCAAGCTGTGAAAATCAACCGAGGTACAATAGGTGAGTGCATGAAGAAAAATGTGATACATGGAGTATTACTTAGCCACAAAGAAGAATGAAATTGTGTCATTTGCAAAAACAAAACAAAACAAAAAGATTTGGGGGATGTGGGGTTTCGGGGTGGCTTGGGAAAGAGGGCTGGGGGGTGGGAGGAGGGAGGGGGGGTTGTGGATAGTATGTGGAGTGAGTAGAAAATTTAATAAAGAAAAAAGAAAAACAAAAAGATGCGACTGGAGACATCAAGGAAAGTGAACACGACTCAGAAACACAAATGTCGCGTTTTCTGTCGGAGCCCACCGAGGTTTCCTAGTGGCTGTACCCAGTAGGACTGCATAAGATGATGATTGGACCACAGGCCTGAGTACCAGGTGCTTGGAAGGGTCTACACTTGGCTGTATCTAGCAAGGGGGAGGTCTTTGCCCCTCCCCTTGGCATTGCTATAAAAAGCACTTTGGAATAAAGTTCTGGGCCATTGGGTATTGACCCAGGCTACCTTGTGTTTCTGTCTTTCCTCTCGTCATCTAGGTACTGCCTTCTATCTAATATTTCCCACTTCTCCCTACTCCCTAGGTCGTAAAAGTGGGGGCTGGTCCACCACAATTTTCTCTCATCTAGATTTAAAAGAAAAAAAATCCATAAAATTAGAAGGAATGTTTGGCAGGAAGAAGAAAATCGAGGAATTGTGGGTAAAATAAAATTAAAGTACATGTTGTTACACCTCGCTTGTTACATGCCATGAGGAAAGAGAGAGACAACATTTATGGGTTCAAAAGATTTTTAATAATTCACTGCATAAGCGGGTCGCTGATCAGTCAGGGCTGCAGGGCAAGGACTCGGAAGTCTTTGTTTCTTCTGACAGCCCCGAGCAGGGGCAGAAGCCGGGGTGCAATCATAAAATTCACAAACGTGTGTTGCCAAGTTACAGTTAACAATTTTCACCAATCAGAAATCAAACATTAGGGGCTTTCTTGTGTGCTTCATCATTGTCAACCGGCACACAATGCAAGCCTTTCAGTCCAACCAACCAGATTCATTTCTTCCTCCTGTTGTTAGGAACAGCAATAATGTTTCTAGAGATCTAAAGATGCATAATGACTATTTCTAACTATTTCTGTGGTTTAGGGAGGAGGTGGGTCAGCCAATGGAAAGTTCTCCACTCCCCTGGGGCTTGGGAACCTGAACTACATTTCACCCTACAGGTGAAATGGAGTCTGAAGTCAAAATGGCAGTACTCAGGCCCAGGGGCTTTTGCCTGCTCCCTTCAATGTAGACATATATGAAAATGTTGTCACGAAACTCATTATTTTGTACAATTAATATATACTAAAAATAAATGATTTTTGAAATGGAACTGAGAATGCCCAGAAGCATGCTATTCATCATTTTTATGCCACTGAGCTGAGTTTAGGAATGTGTGCACCCCCGAAGTGCCCACCTCTATAAATATGCAGATCACAAATAAAATCCCCAAGTCTCCTTTGTTCAGGGATGCGTTGCTTTCAAGATAGTTCTAGTGTTTCCATGCCCTTTGCAGGCAATACGTCTTTCTAAACTGTTGTGCCTCCTGGTTGCTGCGTTTTGGCTTTGCACTCATGTGGACCCGATTCGCTTAGCTGCACACCCATTTTCTAGTACCAGTTCTTACCAACTGCCGCCTTCTTGTATCCTCTGAGACCTCATGTTGCATTCCCTGAAGACTTGCTCAGTGTTCCTCCTGCTCTGCTTTTTACTATTCACATTTGACTTTCCATGGCCAAAGTCTTTCCCTCAGATGCCTCCTTCCAGGACCAAATAGGGACGTGCTACACTTCTGCAGTTGAAGTCCGTGCTTGACGCTTATCCTTCGTTCATTGAGAAGTATTTTGTCCCACATCGTCATCCTTACCGAGGCTCCTTTCTTCCTCTATAGATTTTGGGTTCTGAGGCTCTCCTGGTTTCCCCTCGTCAGACTCTTTCATGCTCTTCCCCATCGTCCTGTTGTGGTACCAGCCATTGCAAGATGCGTTTGTCTCTCTGAATTCAAAGCTCTTTAGAAAGCGGCTCAGGGCCCTTAGGGAAGGCAGCCCTCTCTAACTGAGACACTTCCCGCACCGTGGGCGAGACTGTTCCTCTCACCTCTCCCATTCTCGCTCCTTTCCTGTCAGCTACCTGCTTCAAACTTTCCTTTCCCTTAACTTCTTCATCAGTCGTCCCCTCCTGCCTTCCCTACTGCTTTATCACAGGAAAACGAAATTCATTTTCCCTGGTAACTACACACTATCAGACTCACATGGATATATCTCCAGCCACTCTCCCCCTTTTCCTCCCCGCCTCCTCCTCATTACCAGACGCCCTTTCCAGGGGTGTCTTTATTTGAAATTAATGTCCCCTCCTCTCACTTACTGCTCTGTTTCCTTTTCACTTGGGTTTAAACACGAACGAAACTCACCTGTTTAAAATAACACAGGTCTTGTTTGGGGAGATCCTCCAGGCCTGAGCCTCCACCTTTCCTTCATAAGATGTTCTGAAGACTGTTGGATGTTGTCTACTCTTGGTCCTCTTCCGCCCCCTCCCAGTGTGGCCGTCTCACTGCGCCATTCTGAGGATCCTTTGCGTGCTCACCACTGACTACCTTGAAATCATTCCTCACTTTTCAGAAGCCTTTGATATCATTTATCACATTTCCTTAAAATATCGTTTGCCCAGGTTTCCATTGTTCTATATTCTTTTTCTCTCTGGTCATTTTTTTCTGAGTTACTTTTTTTAGGTTCCCTTCTGTCCAGCTTTTAACTATTGATGTTTAGTCTTTAGGTTTTATACACACACATACATGTATTTTCATTTGTTCTTGTTCTACACACTTTGTGGACTATTTCATTGGAGCTGATGGATTTGACGTCATCTTTATATTAGCCTTGGAACCATAGTCTTTGCTTTATAGTTATTTTCTGGGTTCTGAACAGTATCTAGCGGGGAGATATGCACTCCCATGTCCTACAGTTACCCCACAGGCCACATGGCCACCCTTGAGTCTTCGCTCTCTCTTTAAAGTCTATTTACCCCCCTCTTTTCTCTACAGAACGATAGTGCCATCCACTAGGGTATCAGCAGTGATCGTCAACCTACCTCGTCCTGTTCTACATCTACATCTTAATGAACCGTCTCCTGGACACCTCTGATTCTGTCCACTCTACTCCATTCTCCACTGCTGCCATATCCCAGTTCCTGTTTCCACACCAAATTCTTGAAATAGCCCCCCCCCTCTGCTATGTGGAAGCAAGGGTGGTCTTTCTAAAATGAATGTGTGATTTGGTCATCATCATTGTTATTTCATCCTTCTCCTTCCTCCTCCTTCCTTCCTCCCTCACCCTCCTCTCCCTTCTCCTCCTTCCCTCTCTGGGGGCGGTTCCAATAAGAATGTCCTCCATGGGCTCACTTACTTGGACACGGAGCCTCCAATTGGTGGTGCTCTTTGGGAGAGTTTAGAAGAAGGAGGTCACTGGAGGCAGGCTTTGAGAATTTAAAGACTCACCATTTCCTGTTTGCTCTCTCTGCCTCGTGCGTGCAGCGTGGTCAGAGGAGCTTTCAGCTTCTGCTCCAGCTGCCCAGCCTCTGCTCCACCATTATCGTAAGGATTCGGTCCTTAATTACATCATCAGCCTTCGACGGTGTCCCAGCCTAAAAAGCACGTGGGCTCTCTGTGCGTCCCTCTCTTTCCTCTCCACTCCTTCCGTCTGTCCCCCTCTCCCCCCCCCAATAAAGCTCTAAAAAGGTAACCATGGCTGTGAGTCTTCCAATCAGCACTCTCCTCTGCCGGCATGGCGGCCAGCCATGAGGAGCAGCGCCACAGCGTAACCAACAATTATGAGCTCTTATCCCCCTGCAACTGTGAGCCAAATGAACTTCTTTCTTCAGTTGCCTTGGCCAGGCTGTCGTACCACAACAGGAAAGTAACCAACACTCTCCTGCTTCCCCCACCCCTTCCTCCCAGTCTCATTCATTTTCTCTTCCCCATTCTGTCTCTCTCCTCCCTTCCCCTCCTCCTCCTCTTGTTTTTTTCTTTTCTACCTTCTCTTCTTCCTTTTTCCTCTTCTTTTTTTTCTCTAGTTTTCCTTTCATTTTAAGGACATTTAAAGCAAATCTTTGAAGTTTTATATATAAATAGTTTACATGTTTTATGCATTAACCATTTAATCATGTTTCAGTTCATAGTTTGGTGGGATTAAATCTCTTGAATGGCTGTGCACTGTGGTGATATTTTATTTGTGCTCTAATAAAGCTTGCATGGAGATCAGAGGACAAAGCCAACCACTATATTAAACATAGAGGTCAGGTAGTGGTAGCACATGCCTTTAATCCTAGCATTCAGATTAGAGATCCATCGGCTCTCTATGAGTTCAAGGCCACACTGGGAATAGAGCCAGGCATGGTGGCACGCGCCTTTAATCCCAACACTAGTTAACCGTAGAGGTCTGGAGGTCTGTACAGACAGACAGGAAGTGATAGAGCTGGGCAGAAAGAGCAAAGTGATGTTACTGGTGGGGAGAGGAAGTGAGATGGCAGGGACAGAAAGGCATATAGGCGTGGGTATACAGGAAGTAGCTCTCTTTGGATGCTGAGGAGTTGGCGAGGTGAGGTTGGCTGTGGCTTGCCCTATTCCTCTGATCTCTCAGTTTTCACCCCAATATCTGGCTCCAGGTTTTTTATTAATAAGACTGTTTAGCAATTCATCTTACAGTGCACCTACCACCACCCATCTGCGAAGCTGTTCTTTTTTTTTTTTCATCTAGTAAGACTGAAATTGTGTAGCATCAAACAAGATCTCTTCATTCTCAGCCACTGGCACTCGCCATTCTCCTTTCTGTCTATATAAATTTGACTGCTCCACACATGCCATATGATGAGAATAACACAATATTTTTCCCTTTGTGGGGCCTATCTTTTGTTAGCAGAATGTCGACACAGTTCATCCATGTTGTAGTATGTTTTGGAATATACTGTATTTTGTTTTATCTATTACTCCATGTACACACATTTGGGTTCCTTTCACTTTATTATGGACATTCCTGATAGGTGTACCCACATTTGCTTGTGTCTTAGCTGCTAATTGAGTAGAATGTTTGGGTCGTGTGGCGATTCTACTTTTCTGAGTTACCGTCAAGCTGATTTTTTTTCTTAGGAGCTATACCAGGTCACACTTCCCTGTAGTGTGCAGGGTTCTAGTTTCCCTGTGCCCTTGCTAGTCTTTGTTAATATTCTGGGTATAAATCTGTATAACATGGGTATAAAATCTGTAAAACATTGTTCTTATTCCATTTTAGGGATGGTATTGCCATTTGAGGTCCTTTGGCGTTTTAGTCTTCTGATAGTGTTCTTTGTTACACGAAGGATTTAAACATGAATAGGGTTGAGTGTGTTTGGCTTCTTTTGCTGTTTTGGGTGCCAACCTAATAAGTTATCACAAAATCCAATGTCACCGAGCCAGTGGAATGGCTCAGAGGGTTAGGACACTCGCTGTCAAGCCCGATGAGCTGAGTTCAGTCCTGGGAACACACATGGTAGGAGGAGGGCAGGACAGCTCCCTGAGGCTGTGCCCTGACCTCCCCATGCTCTCCTCAGTAAAGTAAATATACAAAAGCAAAAGGAAATCAAATGCCACGAAGCCTTCCCTCTGTTTTCATTAAAGAGTTTTAAGCTGGGCGGCGGCGGCGGCGGCGGCGGCGGCGGCAGCGGCGGCGGCGGCGCACGCCTTTAATCCTAGCACTGGGGAGGCAGAGGCAGGCGGATCTCTGTGAGTTCGAGGCCAGCCTGGGCTACAGAGCGAGATCCAGGAAAGGCACCAAAGCTACAAAGAGAAACTCTGTCTCAAAAAACAAACAAACAAACAAACAAACAAAAGTTTTGGCTCTTACATTTAGGTTATCCACGTGAGTCCATTTTTGTACATGACATCAGTTGTCTCCTTCATGTTTGTGGATATCTAGTTTTCTCACCATCGCTTGTTGAAAAGGCATCGTTTCCATTACTGTAGCTTTGTACTACATTTTGAAATCAGAAATATGAGAGTTCCAAATGTGTCATTCTTTTTAAATATTGTTTGGGCCATTCGAGATCCCCTAAGCTGTCACATAAATTTTAGTTCAGGAGCCTGCCATTTCTCAACAGAAGACTTTACAGTCAGGTTTGGTGGCCTAAGTCTGTGATTCCAGCACCTGGGAGGCTGCCACAGAACGATGGAGAGCTTGCGGCCAGCCTGGGCTGTGCAGTGAGACCATCTCAAAACCAAACCCAGACAAAACTAAACAAACAGAAACTTTTCAGTAGACTTTGTTCCTCCAATAGCCGCGCAACGCCTCAGGTTTGTGTATGTGATCTTCTCTCTGCCTGGAGCAGTCCTGGCGCATCCATGTCTCCTCCTCCTTCAGACCTCAGCTTTCACATCCCGTCCACATCTTCCAGGAGAAGTGAGGAGAGCTGTGCCTCACAGCACTGTCTCTACGCTTGCCTGATGCGCCCCAAGCCCGCGCCTCAGGTACTGTCCTGACACAGAGTCTTTCCTCTAGTCAATCACGCGTGGATTTAATGAATCTCTGAATGCTGACTTTCTAGTGTCAACAGAACTGAACACCGATGCATCTGGCTCCGGTCCTGAGTGCCTTCTCATTACTGCATTTGTCCACATTGGCAATGAAATCTGCAGAAACCGCCAGGCGGTGGTGGCGCACGCCTTTAATCCCAGCACTCGGGAGGCAGAGGCAGGCGGATCTTTGTGAGTTCGAGGCCATCCTGGTCTACAGCGCGAAATCCAGGAAAGGCGCAAAGCTACACAGAGGGGAAAAAACAATCTGCAGAAACTGCTAAGGGAAGGAGTAAGGCAGAGGACCTCGCCCACCCAGATTCGTTGAAAGGTGCAGACGTCTGAGGACCCACTTCGTCATCAGCGGGTCTTCGCTCCTCGCAGCTGCCTCCTGCCCACCACCCTCAGGTGGCCCCAGGAAGCCACTCTCCTGGACCGCCCAGAAAGTTCTGGGCCTGATCACAAAGCAGCTCCCGATGACCGGAAGTGGAACCGCCAGCTTGTTGCCTAGCAACAAGGGAGGCAAGGACGCTAGAGCTCCCAGCTCCGAGAAAGAGAGAGCTGAGACTGAGAGCTGTCCAGCGGTGCACACCTCTGTCCCTGGGTCCGGGGGTCCCGCAGCAGCGATCCAGGCCGGCCGTGCACGCCTCGCAAGTCCTCGCAGCCATGAGCAGCGAGCAGGTGAGAGCGGGGCGGCCAGCCAGGGTCGCGGGTCCCGGGGTGGGCCAGGCAGACTGCGGCTCTCGGGGACCCAGCCTCGACCCCTGCGGCACCCCGGGTACTGAGCGTCTTCCTCCTGCTCCCTTCCCAACCGCGGGACCTCGCTGTCCCGGTAACTACGGAACACACCTCCTCCCCGGGACGCGCCAGCTGCGGGAGCGGCTCGACAGCGACCCCTGCTGCTCTCCCGGGGTGTTTGGGTGGCAGGAAGCCGGGCGGGATGTCAATGTGGGCTTCTTAAGTGTGTGACTTTAGGCAAACCACTTAGTCTTTCTTCTTTCTGAGGAGACAGAGACTCGCTATTGACCACACCTCTCCCACCCTAAACTGGCACAGCAGTTAGTCCTGTGGTGTTCAATAAAAGGTGCATGCCACAAGAGCTTGTAAAAATAAGTAGTTGTGAAAACAGAAGTCTTTCTTGGTTGATTTTTTTTTTTTTTTTTTTTTTTTTTTTTTTGGTTTTTTTTTCGAGACAGGGTTTCTCTGTGTAGCTTTGCGCCTTTCCTGGGACTCACTTGGTAGCCCAGGCTGGCCTCGAACTCACAGAGATCCACCTGGCTCTGCCTCCCGAGTGCTGGGATTAAAGGCGTGCGCCACCACCGCCCGGCTCCATCTGAAAATTTTAACTCAGCTTTTTTTTTCTTCTTCAGCACTTCATAGTGCTTTCTTTTGTAAGTTGTGTTTGTTGTGAAAATGGTATTAACAGGTGACTGAGGCGTTGAGGAAATGGCTCAGTGCTTAAGAGCTAGATGTTAAGTCATGAAGACATAAGCTCAAATGCCCAGCACCCACATCAAGGCCCAGAGTGACTGAGCTTGCCTGTGACCCCAGCACTGTGAGGCGCAGAGACAGGAGGATTGCTGGGACTTCCCACCCATCAGCTTAGTTTCTGGTTCAGTGAGAAACCCGTCTCAAAGTAGTAAGTCAGCAAGCAACTGTGTGTAGGCAGGGGCACCCCCATACACACGTGGACATACCGAACACACACATACACATGAACACACTGTACACACACATTCACACTCACACACACTCATACATACATATACACATGCACATGGACATACTACACACACATATTCACACTCACACATACAAACACACACATGGGTATGCCCCACACACTCACACACAGGCCCATACTCATACACACATACACACACAGAGACACAGACATACACATACACACACATACACAAAGACACACTCATAGACACAGACACACACTCACAGACCCACACAGACACACACGCACAGAAAGAGTTTGTAAACCCTTGTTGCGCTGGTCAGGCTTTTTGCTGTGACAAAGCCGAGCAAGGCACGTCACGGAGGGGACGGTGTATTTTGGCTCAAGGTTGTAGGGGTCACTTGGCTCTGGGTGTTTCTGGGCACTGAACCAACACACTACATCTAGGCAAGGGGGGCATGGGGAGTAAAGCTGCTCACCCCGCAGCAGCCAGAAGGCAGAGAGCCCTGAGGAGGAGGCTGGAGAAAGATGAGCATGCTGAAGGCAAACCCCCAAAAGTCCATGTCCTTCAACCAGGTCCTACCTCTCCACAGCACATTCCGTCATACGCTTACGTTAATGTGTAGATGAAAATAGCATCCTCATGAGCATCACCAGCAGGCACCGTGCCTCAACTCGGTGAGCCTTTTGGAAAGACATGTCATATCTATATTATAACATCTACAGTTCTAGATTATATAGGTTATAGATTAACAGCAGACAACGTCAAGCCTCTAACTTATTAACCAAATCAGTAATAGCTACCTAAATGCTCAAGAAAATTTTATTTCAGAATTTTTGAAAAGTCATATAATAAATTGAGAAGGAAGAAACAGGTGCTATGATTCATATATCAAAGTATAATTAGTCACGAGTGGTACAATAACAAATGAGCAAAGATCCACCCAAATTTCAGATACACGTGACAAAAAATAAACAAACAAACAAAAACCACAACACACACCCGAGCATCCACTAGACCTCACTGTGTGAGAGCATTGTGCTCCCACGTCTTAACAAGATCGCAAATCATTGCCATCCATAATTGAGTAGCTCCTTTGCTTAATGGGCAAATCAGTCTTTGGCCCAGCCATGGGACCACAGTCTATACTGTCAAATCTAAAATACTGCTTTTATGCAATGTACAGTGGTTTTCTGGAAAGCTAGTTCCCATAATTCCTCCCACCTATCCAGCTAGAGCTCAGAAGCAGCCGTTAAACAATCACTGGAAGCTGAGCATGCTTCCTCTTTCTAAAAGTGACATTGGGTACCAACGCGATTGTCTTGCCACAACCTCCAGAAGGGCCATGTTCCATTGGAGAAACCTCGGAATCCACGAGAATGGGCATTATTAACCATCTGGGATTCTTAGCACTGTCTCAAGCAGCAGAGGGCTCTCTCCTCCCGTTTTTTGGTTGATTTTGTAATTTTAAAAGTCATCTTGATGCTTTCCTCTATGCTAATTTGGAGTACAGTTTTCCTTTTGAAAAGATGAAAGTTTTATACTTTAATCCAAAACAAATAGAATGGATTAAATTTTCGGAAATTCCATTTTAACGTGACATTTGCTTATGTATTCATTCCATTTGAAGAAGAGAGCAGGTGGCAGAATCGTATTTACCGAGGAGGTTTTAACATATTCATCTCATTAGTGGAAGGTTGAGAGGGACATGGCATTTTTCAGAGATAGCTGTCTGGGTTTTTCTCTTAAGTTAGGTATTTAAAGAGAAATATAAGTCTTTTGCGGTTGCTCATTTCATTTTTAAAACTAGTATTAAAAAAAAAAAAACCCAAACTCCAGACACTTAGAGATTCTGTTGAAGAAGTTTCCAGAGTTTAAAAGTGTCACTATTCAAAGGAAAGTCCTCTCAAACTGACTGTAGCTTGCAGGCAGCGGGGTGGGAACTGCTGTAGCCTTGCCGTGCTTAGCACTTTTTAAAGTTACACACACAAGTGGTTGTCATTCATCTGCCATGGTCATCCTGTTTGCCTTCTTCTTTTAAAGAACTACTTTTATTTTTTCATGTGCGTGAGAGTTTTGCCTCTGTGTACACTGTGTGTGCAGTGTCCTGAGAGGCTAGGAGAGGGCATTATAGTCCTGGCATTAGAACTATAGACACCTGTGCACTGCCATGCGGGTGCTGGGACGGAGCCCAGCAAAAGCAGGCTCTCTGCAAAAGGAACAAGCTCTCTTAACCTCAAAGCCATCTCTCCAGCCCCTCATCATATCATCTTAATATCATCAAAAAGAAGCCGTGAAAAAGTTTTCTGTAAGACCAATGCCATAGTGGCAGCTTTATCAACCATAGCTCTAACATGAGGCACTCATGTTTTTAACTAGCCTGTTAAATTTTATTCTTGAAACAAAGTCTTACTATGTGGTTGAGATTGACTTTGAACTCATACAATCCTCCTGTCTCAGTTTCCCGAGTACTGGGATACAAGTACACGACATCATGTCTAATAACCCTATCACATTTTGAGAAGCTATTGTCAACATAACAGGAAAAAAATTGTCACTTTAACAGAAACCTTTGCTTGCCATGGCTAATGCTTTGGTTGTATAACAAATTTTTTACAATATCTCTTCTAAGAGGCCAGTAGATGAAAACCGACAGAAAAATCTGAATACAAAGCTAGACTTGACTACTCAAGGAGGAACTAGACTGCTCAGCAATTTCATTGTGGAATATAAATGTACACCAAAAGTTCCTACAGAAAACACGTGGAATATTTAGAAAGAGACCTTCTGCAGAGGTATCGGTGGGGTTCAGGGAGCACACACGAGGTGAGGCAAGCTTTCCTTTAGAACAGTAGTTCTCAACCTCTAAGTTGTGACCCATTTGGGTGTCAAACGACCCTTTCACAGGGTTCACATAGCAGATATCCTGCACATCAAATATTCACATAACGATTCATAACAGAAGCAAAATCCAGTTAAGAAGTAGAAACAAAATAATTTTATGGTTGGGGGTCACCACAAGACGAGGAACTGTATAAAGGTCGGGAACTGCTGATTCAGCTCCACAGAACCACAGAACTTGGACATAAATATCCCAACTCCCTTTTCTCCTGGTGGTCAGGAATTTGGGATGCAATGAGAGCATTGATTATTCCTGTCCGGAAGTTAGAAGACTAAGCCCTCGGATGATGCCCTTATATATAATCTACCGTCTCCATCACAGAGCAGGAAAACGGTAGAGGTTCAGCCTGGGGCAAAGAATGTAACTATCACAGAAGTTGTCGAAAACAGATGAAGCCATCATAGAAACTGTCATAAGCAGATGCATTTTCCTGTTCACAAACCATTGGGGCCTGGGGATACAGCTCTCTGGTAGAGTGCTTGCCTAGCACTTTGAGACCCCAGATTCAAATCTTCTTTAATGATACTTTCTTTATAGCTTAATTAAAACATCTTACATTTCATTTTCTTTCCAAATTAATTCCTGGGCACACCAAGGGAAGCCAAAGGACAACTAAAGAAGTCTATTCTTTCGTTCCATTGTGGGGGTCTAGGCGATTAAACTCAGGCTATTGGCTTTAGTGGCAAGGGCCTTAATTGCAAGGCCATCTGTCCTGGTTAAGTGGTTTTAATTTTATTCAATTAATTTTGTCAACATGACATAAGCTAGAGCCACCTGAAAAGAGGAAAACTTGGTTGAGAAAAGGCCCCTATTGGCCTGTAGGCAAGTCCATGGGGGCGTTTTTCTTGATTGATGTGGAAGGGTCCAGCCCACTGTGGGTGGCGCCATACCTGGGCAGATGGTTCTGGAGTATATAACAAGGCAGGCTGAGTAAGTCAAGAGGAACAAGCCAGTTAGTGGTGTTCCTCCATGGTCTCTGTTTTAGTTCCTGCCTTGGTTTCCCCTAATGATGGGGTATAACTCGTAAGCCAAATAAGGTGTCCCTCCCCAAGTGGCTCTGGCCATGGTGTTTGTCATGGCAATAGAAACCATAAATGAGCCTCCATCTTACCAGCCCTAAAACTGTTCCTCAATTTCTTTTTTTTTTTTTAAAAAAAAAAAGATTTATTTATTTTTTATTATGTATACAGTGTTCTGCTTGCATGTATGCCTGCAGGACAGAAGAGGGCACCAGACCTCATTACAGGTGGTTGTGAGCCATCATGTGGTTGCTGGGAATTGAACTCAGGACCTCTGGAAGAGTAACCAGTGCTCTTAACTGTTGAGCCATCTCTCCAGCCCAACTGTTTCTCAATTTCAACTTTGGACTGTGTACTATAGTGTCTAAAGCGTGTATGCATGAACTTTGTATCCTACAACCTTCTGAATGAACTAATAGCTTTAATAGTTTCTTGGTATATTTATAAGATTTCTAAATATAAGATCATACCGTCAGTAATTTGTGTTATTTTGGATGATATGGATATGGATAATTAGGATATTTTGGATGATATGTGGTTGACTTTATAGAAAATGTAAAATTTGGCTGGGTGAATTAAATTTAGCAACAATAAGTAAACAGTTTTTCCCCCCCACATAGGATAAACTATCTGGCAAAGAAAAAGGCAAGGCACCGGTGAGATTCCTGCCGCAGTTGTCTACGGTAATCTGTTAATATATCATTATGTTTATTCTGTTATGATAGTCTTGCTTACTACTGTCTGATTTCAAATTCTGTGTTCCAGCTGATTCTATCTTGACAGAAAAAATACAGTGTGATACATATCCTAGGAAAACCACTTTCTTAAAACCACTTTCTTAATAAAATCACTGCATTTGTAATTTCTAGCATGGATGGAGCTAAGAATTCCAAATGACCTCAAGGGGGCAGTGTGTGTGTGTGTGTGTGTGTGTGTGTGTGTGTGTGTGTGTGTGAGAGAGAGAGAGAGAGAGAGAGAGAGAGAGAGAGAGAGAGAGAGAGAGAGAGTTGGTGTCAGTTTACAGCTTCATGTCTGGCTTTGTGACCTTCAGGAGCCACTTACTTTTCTGAACCTCCTTTGAAAGTTCAAAACTGAGAGGATTTGTTAATATCTGAGGAGATGGCTCTCCTAGTGCTAAATGGCTGTACTACAAAAGATTTTTGTAGATCTTGGCTTTTATTTTCATTATAAATTATCACTGTCTATGGAAAAGGCAGCTAATAGGCATTGTTAGTGGATAACACATTGCAAAAGTTAGATCCCACTACAGTAAACTTACCATGTATTAATTATGTTGGATTTAATGACATGGAGTTACATTCTTATGACTCCTAAGAGTTGGGTTTAAGTAGAGTTTTAGAACAGATATTGTTTTGAAACATATTTTAAAGACTCAGGATGAAATACATGATGGAATATTTGCATTGCTTCATATAGGGAAGATTCCTAACAATTTGAATTTTCTTCAGTTAAAAAAAAATAAATGCAACAAAACAAAAACTTAAATGAAACATCAAGGGAATAATCTCAAACATTTCAAAGCACTCATGTTTTAATTTTCAGTCTATTTGCATTGTTAACAGCAGATTTTAGAAGCTTTATAAAGTAAAATCGTAAGTTTCTTACATCTATGAATGCCTACTTTATGTTTTCTAGTTCACAAATCAAAGAACTGAAGTGAAATAGACAGTTTCTCTTTAAAATTTAACAAATTATAAAATCGAAAGTGTTGCTCTTGGGGTGCCTGGGTCTGTTAGACTCATGTTCACTCACTGAACAAATATTTGGAGCTCAGATGAATGATTCTTTCAAGCCAACAAACCATACAGTTATTTCAAATATGTTTTCTGGCTGACTTAAAATCTTACAATGTACTCATATTTGAGAGTATCTTAGAGTTTTTCCTTTGTATTCTCAAGGCATTTATGCTTTATGAGAAATCATACTTTTGAGATACTTTAGAAATAATCTATTGCCTTGTTTGTATTTAAACATCAAGTTCACACTTGGGGTAAAGCACTCCAGCAGCCCTAAGACTAGAGTGAAATCCTTCACAGGCTTTCAGGTCTCTGATCGCTCCAGTGGAAATCAAGGTTGACTCAGCATTGGTGGCTGCAGCCTCTGAGCTGGGGAACCATTTCTCACCTTTCTTTGCACACTTCACTCTCACCACTTCTGTAAACTTTAAATCTCCTGTGGAGAAAGATGAGAGTGGAGAAATGGAAGGGCAGAGGAAGGGTGGGAAGGTCTGCATTCTGTCAACTTGAGGCATCATGACAGGAGTATCTGACAGGAAGGACTTGCATACAGCTAATTTATTTGGGACATGATCCCGAGAGCAAGAGAAGGGGGAGAATCAAAGAGTTAGTGGTCTGAGCCTCAAGTTGGTTCTACCAGTAGGAAACTGAGGCAGTCCTGTCATGATCGGAGATGACAGAATACATCCTGGAATTGTCCATCATTAATCCCAGCACTTGGGAGGCAGAGGCAGGTGAATGTCTCTGAGTTCAAGGTCAGCCTGGTCTACAGAGCAAGTTCTAGAACAGCTAGAGTTACACAGAAAACCCCTGTCTTGGAAAGAAAGAAAGAAAGAAAGAAAGAAAGAAAGGAAGGAAGGAAGAGAGAAAGAGAGAGAGAGAGAGAGAGAGAGAGAGAGAGAGAGAGAGAGAGAAAGAAAGAAAGAAAGAAAGAAAGAAAGAAAGAAAGAAAGAAAGAAAGGCATTTATCTAACTCCCTTCATCTTGTATTGATAGAGAATTGCTCCTGGGGATACCAGTTCTTACACTGTTGTGGCTGCTTGTGTGTGGGGACAGAGTGGACTTTTCCTAGAGCTTATGCTATGGCATTAAAGTAGCGCCACCTCCCTCCCTCCCTGCAGAAAGACAAATACATTTTTTTGGGGGGGGAAATAGTGCCATAAATTGAGTGTAGAACAGAACTGTTTACTACAGCCATGCTTGTAGTGACTGGTGAGACCGTGAAGATAGAAATGATTTGAAACACCAGAGCTATGTGATGCTCTGGCTTAGATGTGGCTACTGTTTTTGGTTAGTCAGAAAACCATCCTGCAAAAACATTCTGCAAGATACATATTCTACACTGAAGTATAATAAGGAAATATTAAAGTCCTCCCTAACCTTTTCCACCTAGAAGGCTAATGAACCTGGGAAGAATAGCCTGGTGGTGCATAGTCTACAAGTCAGGTCTGTGAGGAAGTTTATGTAGTAAACTGATATTGATAGGTGTCTTCTGGATATTGCCTGTTCCCTGACATGAAAGTTCCAGAGCAGGTAAACCATAACATCTCATAGAGTTCTTCTCATTCTCCCCAAAGGGGAGCCTTCCCCTCTGAGAATATCTATTATATCATTTATCATGGAAATATGCTGATTCTCCCTCTGTCATCATGTGGTCTGTGAGGAATTGTAGCAGTGACATCTGGGATACAGTACTGGGAAGATGACAATCTGGTATTTGTATTGTCTGGAGCTCATTGCCATTCTTTAATCCTCTGTACCCCTTTTCTTATGTTTAAAAAAGGCCTGGTTAACAATTTTGTAATTTTCTAATGTAAATGTAAAGTCAACATTATTTTAGCATCCGTTTATCGAGTTTACTTAGTAAACCTAGGCAGACTGAGGGTATGAGAGAGCAGGACCAGGGATGTGCACACGTATGATTCAGAAATAACTTAAATTGTAAAGAATGGTATGCACATTCAGAGGCGATCGCCTACAGTTGGAATTAAAAAGACAAAATAAACCTTTAAAATCCCTATCTTGAACAAAGGCTCAGATTTTTAACACGGGGATACTATTAGAGTAATGTAGCTGAGTTTCTCTGGTCCCATCCAGCCTTGTGGTCACATATTTCTCTGGTCCTGCCTGGTTCCAGAGTCCCACAGCCATTTGTAAAATAATCACTCAGAGGCTTAATATTAATTGCAAATTATATGGCCTGTGGGTCAAGCTTCTTGCTAGCCAGCTCTTACAACTGAACTCAACTCATAACTATTAATCTGTGTATCCTCATATGTCCCATGGCTTTACCTGCGTCCCATTACTTGTTGTTCCTTGGACAGTGGTTTGACGTCTCCCCTTATTACTCTCCTTTCTCCTCTCACTATCGCTCTTGGATTTTCTGGCCTGGCTCCATCCTGCCCTACCATAGGCCAATGCAGCTTTATTTATTAGCCAATGGGAGTAACACATATTTACAGCATACAGAATAATATCCCACAGCAATTTCCTTTTTCTGTCTAATCAAAAAGGAAGGTTTTAACTTTAACATAGTAAAATGATATATAATAGAGCAGTTATCAAGCAAGAATTACAGTTACAATATCTAGTCTATTTGTATTTGGCAAATTTAAAGAAAATATTCTATCATCTATCCTATATTTGTGAGTCTAAAGTTTTATATCTAATTTATCTTTTATCATAACTAAAGAAAATTATATCTAGTCCTCAACTCCATCAAATACCCCAGAAGGATATGATATTACCTAAGCAAACAGGAAATGCATTGTAATCAACTTCTAAAATTCTGGAAATGACAGAGACAGCTGGCTACTTGGATAGTCACCTAAAATTCCTCTGCAATGTTGGGTCATCCATCTTCAGCCTATAGGTCTAGAGTCTCTCAGTCACTTTTCCTGGTGTCCTGTAGAATATCTGGCAGTTTCCTCTCTGAAGCAGGAAACTGAAGGACCATGTCACCTTGTTTTGGTAAAATTTAATGGTCATTTTCCTATGAGTCCTGTATGTCCAGTTTATACAACATATTATCAAGCAATTCAGGCTAGAGTAGCTTCTTGCACAAATGGCTATTTATGCCATAAAGAACGCAAATTCCATATGAAGTTTCCTCAATGCCCATCATCATCTTTGAAGTAATTGGTGCTGCCAGGAGCAGACAAGCCTCATTGTCCAGAAAAATCTAAGTTCTTAAAATATTTTAAATATGATGTTCTGTAGGTCTTTAAAGTGTGTGAAGATTACCTCCCTAACTGAATTATATTTTTGTATATCTAAAAAACTTAATTTATAGGACTATAAGTTTGATTATCATAAAATGACTATTTTGTATTTTTAATTATATATTACAATTTTAAATGAGTTGCATAAACATAATACCTTAAACAAGAATAGAAATATATACATAGTATAACAAAATTAGCTTTAAATTTGTATTAATAAAATAAAATCCATAGCAATGTAAAACATTTCAAACAAGTTGTTGCTCTTTAAAAGTAGATTCAATAACCTACCCTTTTATCCCATCATATCTATATCTCCTTTTCTTTTTTAAAAAGAGATTGCATTTATAATAAATCTCCTTTAAATAAAAATAAACATTTATAAACAATATTTTGGGAATTTGGGACTAGCTTTTCATACTACTTCCTGTTGGTTGGGGGTGTTGACAATCTTAGGGAGATCCTGAGAAAATTCAGGATAATGGTCAAGTCCTGACTGGAGTAGTCTGTGAGGCTGTATTGTCTGAGCTAGGTGCTTTGAAGCTATTTTGGATGTTGGATCATCTGGAAACCTCTGGGGGGGGGGGGTGTCTTCCTTGATGGGACCATATTAACTTGGAAGGAATCCACAGGTTCTATGGAAACAAAAGCAGAACCTCTTTTCCAAAGCAACATATCCTTAGACATAAATTTTGAAGTCAAGATAACTTTAAAATATACATGTTGGTTTAACTTAGTTGCTTTTACAATCAAATGTCTCTCTCCAGTTAAAAATCCCAAAGACAATGTAATAATCTGCAGTATCCAGATTCTTTGTGTAATTTTCATCTTTACATGGCTTAACTTCTATATTATTCTTATTGTCTCTTTAAAGACTTTATTTTTTTAAACTATTGATTTCTTTATATAACTGTCTATATTCCTTTTTTCTCTCTTTCAAGCCTATGTATATTTTTATATGTATTGTAAATCGTTTAGAGTTTTATGTCATCTGAATCTGGCTTATTGTGAATCTGTAATCATTTTCTGACCATTGATTTAATCTGTAGTGTGGCTAGAACCAAAGTGGCAGCCTTGGCTGCTGACTGTCTACCTCAGCTTCCCAACATGGTGGAGGTTGCCTACCACCAACAGTGGGTCTATGCCTCTGACAAGCAGCGTGTAGCCCAGAAACTTTTTTTTTTGTCTGTACTAGCAAAAGCTAAATTCACCATGCAGTGTGCTACATGGTGGGACTCTGCCATGCTGTTGGTCAAGCCCACACACTGAGGCATCTCTGTATCATGGCTTGCCTAAGAGACATGACTAGGAAGCAACTCTTGGCTCCATTTTAGGAACCCTGCCCCTTTTAAAGCTTATTTGGTTTTTGGGTAGAAATTTCTGCCCCACATTGGGCGCCAAAGGTAGCTGAAAGTTTCTTTGGTCCCACCCAGCCCTGCGGTCCCATGTTTCTCTGGTCCTGCCTGGTTTCACAGTCCCACAGCCACTTATAAAATAATCACTCAGAGGCTTAATATTAATTGCAAATTATATGGCCCGTATGTCAGGCTTCTTGCTAGCTACCTCTTATAACTGAACTCAACTCATAACTATTAATCTATGTATTGTCGTGTGTTCTGGGCTTTACCTGCATCCCATTACATGTTGCTCTTTGGACATCATTTTGGCATTTCTCCTTACTCTCCTTTCATGATCTCTCTTGAATTTTCCCACCTGGCTCCATCCTGCCCTGCCATAGGCCAATGCAGCTTTATTTAATAGCCAATGGGAGTAACACATATTCCTAGCATACAGAAAGACGTCCCACAGATAGTAATTAACTTCAGCTGCTATAACACACTTTCAAATTTTGGAGATTTGACCAGACACAATTATTCCTTGCCATTATGAAATGTGACAGACATCAAGTAGCCTTCCTCCATCTTACAGTTATGCTTCTGGGGGCACATGGCCTTCATGCTTGTGGGTGCAAGGGTGAGTGATGGAGGACACATTCCCAGCTCTTGACCATCTTTGTGTCTGTGCAGTGCAGGCCATACTGACCATCTGCTATGTCTACTCATTACAGGTCATATGTCAACAAAGAGGAGAATTGGAAAGCAGATAATTTGGATAATGTGAATGAGTGCTTTGAAGATCAAGCTGAAATTTTGTTTCTCCTTTACTGGGAATTTGTTAATGTTTCTGAACAGTGCTCTCAGGAAGGCTGGGGTGGCCTTCTGATACAGCACTGTCTGTAAATCAAGACTCAAATCTTCTACTGCCTGCCTTATTTAAAAATAATGTCAGCCTAGCCCCACTGCTGACCCTAGTCTCTTTATACATGTGTGTTTACTGTTTCTAGAAATATGTATGGGATAGCATTTTGTGTGCCCTTGTATGGTCATAGGGTAACAGAATCATTTGTCCTTAAACTGACATACCTTTGAAAGAGAAAGTGCTACTACTTATGCATAGGCAAGAGGTATAAATTGGAGCTGTGTCCCATAAATTATTATTAAGGTCACCATAAGAGGGACTACGTAACTTAATGTTGCTAGCCAGAGCCAAAAGTCCATGTCCTCCATGACATAACAGCACCCATCTATGCAGCCCTGCCTCCCCTTTCCCTGCTCCCTTTTTTTTTTTTTTTAAGTTTCCCACTCAAACATAACTTTTCAGTGTCTTCCTCTCATTCCTAGATGGAAGTCTAGCACACCCCTATCTCTTCACTCTGATGTTCTCTATTGTGTCATTACTTCTTGACATTATTTGATATATCCATCCTGAAATCGCTGCCCATAGGTCCACTAGAATGCAGGCATCATGAGGGGAGGACCAGACTGTCCATAAATGTAGACCCACTGCTTGAGTAGAGCCCAGCATAGAGTAGCGGCTCAGTAGTTCCTTATTTAAAAGAAATGGCTTGCCTTTGAATTGAGTTAACCCAAGTGCCCCATCACCCACCCCAACATTCTCTCTCAAGCTTGCTCTTCTTCTTTGACCTCTAATTCCTGATGCTCTCCCTGTCCTTAGTAAGAGCATTGTTATCCTTCTCTGCGGAAATCCAATTGTGTTTCAAGGTTGGCTTCTGTCAGTTTTTCTTCTGAAACTCTCCTTGACTGTTCTCCTCTGTATTCTGTCCTGGATAAAAGACATCATAGTTTATATGTGAGACAGGAAACATGTCATTTCTCATCTGCATAAAAGGCATGAAAGTGGTACAACAGTACTTATCTCAAAAAATTTAACTATTAAATGTGCTACTTTATATAATAATCTATGGAGTATGCCAAATATAATGTAATCAACATAAAATATGATCTTTTAAATTTGAGGAATTACAGTGAGATAATTTACATCCTCTGTTTTGAATTTTCTTCAAAATCCAGCGTATGTTTTATTTGTAGATACATTTCAGTTCCATAAAGCCACATTTCAAGTGACTAGCAGCCACAGATGACCAATGATGCTACCTGGGCAGTACCAATGTAAAGAACGAGGTGGAAAATGGAACCGCCACCCTCCATAGGTCTGAAGGAGAGTGCTCAAGAAACATGCTGGCAAGATCCATTGCATCCACAAAGCTCAGACTCGGACCTCACGCGAGATGATGTGGCTGTGGCTCACCAGAGGTGGAGGCATTTGCTAGGTGGTGCAGGCCTGCAGGAGGGTAGATGGCACCTGCTGGTGTAGGCAGATTTTTCTGTCCCACCAAACCATGACACAGAGATTTATTATGAATGAGGAAAGCCTGGCTGTTAGCTTAGGCTTGTTTCTGACTAACTCTTACAACTTAAATTAACCCGTATCTTTTAATCTACGTTCTACCACATGTTTTACACCTCTATCCCATTTTATGGGTCTGACTCATTCCATGTCTAGTTGGCTTCTCGTAGCATCTCCGCCTTTCTTCTTCCCAGTATTCTCTCTGCCCTAAACACTTTGCCTAGCAATTGGCCCTTTAGCTTTTTATCAAGCCAATCACAGTGACATATATTCACACAATGTAAAAGAATAGTCCACAACATGCTGGAATGCTGAAATCTTAAAAGGTGTTCCCTCTCTCTGGCACTTAGTGAAACCTGTGGAGAGCCACCATGAAATGCCAGTGAAATGCTGGAGGATGTCTGCACTAGGTCAGCCACATGCAAGTGGAGAGGGCGCCCACCGACCAGGGTGCCGATTGCTGGCAGTCACACTAACAGAGTATGAGAAAAAACACAGGGACCCGGAAGAAAGACCCTGTCTTACAGGTCTCCTTGGCATCTTCTGATAGTGTACTGGTGGCAATGGAGAAACATTGAGGGTATCCAAGGGGAGCAGAAAGGGTCAGTTTGCAGCTGAGGGCCATAGCATTGGCAGCTGGCCCGACACACAACTGGTATCCGCTTTAGACACCCAAACATTCTGTCCCTAACCCCAGCAGTGCGTCCCGCCCCCCCCCCCGCCCCCCCCCCCCCCCCCCCCGACCCGGCCGGGGACATTCCTGCTCTGGTGTCATTGCTGCAGGAAATTTGGGAAATTGCAGAAAAGCACAACTGTTACTCACGGCCATTGGACACATTAACCCAACATGCCGTAGCTTCAGGAAGGGCTGGTTCTGGTACGTCAGTGAGGAAACTGTGGTAGTTTAGTGAGAGGAGAGGTGTAAAGCTGAGTGAGGCATACACACTAAGGTTAGATTGAATTCTCAGCAGTTGTGGTGTGTGAAAGATTTTACCTGATTTGGAAGGCTTTTGGTGAGTCTTGCTGCTGCAGCACATGATTTCTGTTTACTTTGTTTCCCGGCACTACAGAGAAAGCAATGTTAAGACAAACAAGAGTCTCTCTACATATCGGTGGCTGGTCTGAATTTGTTGTGTAGACCAGGCTGGTCTTGAATTCCCAGGGATCTGCCTGCCTCTGCCTCTGGAGTGCTGGAATTAAAAGCACCACCATGCCATGTCAGTGAAGACTCTGAGTACTTGAGTTTACCTTTGAAGATTTTGGCTACTTTATATTAGGCAAAATAAAGTAATGTACGTTACTTTATATTGGACAATATAAAATTTGTGTTAATGTTTTTCTTTTTTCTCTCACATATTTTGTGCAGGATAAACCGCCCGGCAAAGAAAAGACCAAACTGCCTACAAGAGTTTTACCCCAGTTAGCTTTGGTAATTTATCTATATAATTTCTAAAACATTGCCATTTTCAAAGGTTTATAGGATCCAAACTTAAAATGAAATACCAAATTTTGATTTTGTGCTCTGATTTACTTCCTCTTTGATAGAGAAATTCCCTTAGCTCTATCTATTAACAAATACAAATGTCTAGTAAGATCACGGTGCCAATAATTTCTTAGTGTGTACAGAATATTTAAAGGTAAATAAAAGCATTACCAAGCTGGATGAGCAGAGTAATGTCACTGCCAGGAAACAGGGGCTCTGAGCAGAACTCCGGAGCCCCTGGGGGGTCACTTTCCTCTCTGGTCCTCAGTTTCTGGACCGAAAAGGGGAGGATTTGGTTACCTCTGCGTAGATGGACCTTTCAGTGGCGAAAGGTCTTCTACCAATGAGCTCATGGACCATGGCTTCCTTTTGCATTATTTTGATTTTGAATGATCATTTTCCTAGGGGAAAGACAGTGGGCGTTTCAGTTAATAAAGCCCTGACCTACTTACTTAATGTTTATTCTTTCAAAGCTATCTTGAATTCAATACTATTGAATTTTCTTCTTGTAGCTCCTGGGATTGAAGTTTAAATAGAGTCTCAGTTAAAAAAAAAAAAGACAAAAAAAATCAGTTTTGTTTTTTGAATGAAATCATATAGAATATTTGTTTTCTAGCCATAGTGCAATAAAACCTGAAAAATCGTAAGAAAATCTTGGCAAATGACACAAACCCTGGGAATTGAATAAGCTGCTTTTGGACAGCAAATGAAAGAAGGGAAAATCAAGAAGGAAATGTAAAAATTAAACGAATCTGGGAAGATAATAATCCAAATGTGTGGAATACAGCGCTAGGAAGTCTATACAGAAGTCAATGCACACAGCAGCCACAAACCCATCTCTGTGTCTCTGCAGCAGAACCCCGAGAACAAACCGAACCCCATGGAGCTTAGGGAAGAGCAGAGCACAGCTAAATGGGATGGATACCGAAAAATCAACCCCAAAAGATCTGGGAAACAAACCTTTGGTTCTTTGAAAAGATAAGAAGAAAACCTTTTTTTTTTTTTTTTTTTTGGTTTTTTTTTTTGGTTTTTCGAGACAGGGTTTCTCTGTGTAGCTTTGCGCCTTTCCTGGAGCTCACTTGGTAGCCCAGGCTGGCCTCAAACTCATAGAGATCCGCCTGGCTCTGCCTCCCGAGTGCTGGGATTAAAGGCGTGCGCCACCACCGCCCGGCTGAAAAGATAAGAAAACCTTTTAAAAAAGCCTTCGCCACTAGGAAAGGAGAAGATTCAAAATGAAGAGGGAGATACCATAACTTAACCACACAGAAATACAAAAGACGAAAATATTTATTACATTAATCGAGATCATTATGAATAACTGTGTGATGACGGACTTGACAACTTAGACAGAACAAATGAATTCCTAGACACCTATACCCCTTACTCAGGAGGCGGGGATGGGGCACTAAGTTACAGCCAGACAGGCTGAGGTGTCCCGGCCTGCCAGTGTACAGCAGGGCCACTATAAATAACTAGAATGCAATGTGCGTTTCAGAAAGCTAACAGACAGACTTGGAAAGCTTTCGCCGTCAATGATAATTTTTCACGGGGTTCGTTGCACCTCACTTAGATACTACACAGTGTATACAAGTACTAAACACTGCACGGTGCCCCATTGGTATGTTTTGATATGAAGACTTCCATGCTGTTATCCATCAGTCAAACCATGCTGAAGGAAATTTTATAGACAGTGGTAGACGCGGGCAATGAGCAGACTGTGTGGAACAGGCACTCCGGGGTTGGTTAATGGGCACTCATAACCACGTAGCGGTGGGGCTATCCTTAATTTTCCTGGTAATGCCCAGGCAAAGGAAGGGCCCGTCGCTGATGGCTATGCATCTTCCCAGAGGTCCTGATGTGCTCGGGACAGGGCTAGAGCCGCTCCCATAACTAGTCACGGGTTAAGTGGAACATCTTCTACACTACCTCCTGACACTATTTCAATGTTCTGTTTCAGACGGGGGTCAAGCCCCAGTGGCAGCAGGCTGCTCCGTCATTCCACCTAAATATCAAACAGGAAATCCCGGTTCCAGAACCATATACTGTTAAAAATGAGCAGTCATATGGTAAGAACTTTGGTTTTTGAGTAAAAAAATACTTATAGTTAAAAAGGCCATAAAATTATCAAGTGTTACATGTCATATAGAAAGTTTCCTTCTATACATTTTCCATCATAAAACAATTGTTTCCATTTCCTCGTTATTTAAAAACCATTGTAATTGCTTTTCATGAAATAGTTACATTTATTTTAATTTATTCTCTCACTATTTCATTATATATATATAGAACCTCATTATATACAAGTAAATATATATGTATGTATGTATATATATATATATATATATATATATATATATATATATATAAAATCTTATTTCCATCCTATTCTCCTCCACTCGCTTTTCATATCCCTTTCTCTCTCACATGGAACCTCAAAGCCTTCCTCCCAGCAAGTCCCTTCTACATTCATTTATGGTTGTTTGCATGAGGATGGGGAAAGTAGCTTCCTGGTAGCCTACCACCCCTTCTCTACCTAAGCAACCCTTGATTACTGAAGGCTTCCTTGTGAGGCCTTAGGAGTGCTCTGACTCCACAATGTTGATGGGCCTTTTGTGTCAAAGGCTGAGAACTTTTTTCTAAGAGCGTCCTAAGTTGTAAATAACATTTCCAAATTAGTCATTTAAAAATAGCTTTCCTCTAGGGTCTGAAGAGATAGCTCAGCCAGTTAAACATGAGGACCTGAGGACCTGAGTTTACTCCCCATGTCCACATAAGAAGCCAGGTGTAGTAGCTTGTCCTTACAATCTCACTGGCTGGGATGAGATTCAAGGATCCCTGAGGCTGGCTGGCTAATCATCCAGGCCCAACTCATGAGCTCCAGGCCACAAAGATCTGGCCTCTGCACACATGTGCACACACAGCTGCACACACACATTTTGTTTCACTCGAATGTATAGCACTATCAGACTGATTACATTTAACATTAAAATGTTTTTGAAATTGTGGTGCTTTTAATTTTTCTTGAACAGTGTGACTTTGTTTTTATCATAGTTTAGATCTTAATCCTTTAAAGAGACTCATACAAATACAATTGAAAAATATTATATCAATCAAAGCACCACACAATTCAACAATATTCTTAGAGTAAACAGAGGCTCCTATTATGATGATTTGAAATAGGCATTTAATAACTTTTGATAGTAAAACAATATTCATTAGGATTCTTTGAGATGAGAATGCAAAGTATGTAATGTTTTTCTTGATGGTGCTGCAGTGCCTTATTCTAAGGACTTACAAATTTTAGCTTACCTTTCACATGAACAACTTGTTTTTAAAATTTAAGCTGAATACATGGAGCACTTTGGAAGAAAAGGCAAATTACTGGATCAAATTGATGATAGCCGAGCTGGACCATCAACTTCCAGATCAAAGGTCAAATCTCCACATAAGGAGCGAGAGAATTTTAGAAGCACTCTCGTCAACGTCATTATGTGAGTTCCACAAGCTGACCAGCTTGTTACCCTAGCAAAGTCCGGGGAAGTAAGAGCTGAAAATATACGCACTCTCCCAATCTGTAGAGGGTGCCTCGAAGCCTTGTCACAGTAGGGTTAGTGTGAAAACAGAAACTGGGAGAGTTTGAGATTACCCCTGTTGAGCACGTCACACGTCTACATACCATCACTTGTAACGGTGCCCGTGCTAATAGTTGATGCCAGCCGAGTGTGAGCAGAGACTGTCTGGGAGTTCCGGCTGTCATCATGGTGGCTGGTAGAGGATGTGGATGCGGCTGCCCCTCACCTCCCCAGAGGTGTCTGTTCGGGGACAGGGTGACTTCTGTGATGTTGAGGGTCTCTTCATGCAGAGCAGGAATTTGGGTGGAATGGCGAGCCGTATGACCATGGCTGGCCTCGCCTAGCCCGAATTTGGGAGCTTTCCATGGAGAGCCCTGCCGGCTCAGGTGACTCCCTCTTTGCCGTTTCCACACGGCTTGTGCAAGGTGTCTAGCGCCCTCTCTTGCTACACTCTGACTCTCAGGGTGCTAATGACTACTTGTGAAACACATGGGATTTCATGAACCACTGTGGTGAGTGACTCACCCACAGGAGGCTGCTTGCTGCCTCCCTGGGCTGCTTCACTACCCGGACCTCTTGAGGGGAACAGTGGATGCTGAGCGTTTACATCTTCCAGCAAGCAAGGTGTATATACGTTCTCACAGGTGGCTTGAGAACGTGGTTTCAAAATGCGTACAATGCAAGAAATCTACAGATCTCTGGGAAGAAAATGCCTTCACTAAGGGATGAAATGGAGGTCACGCACTTACTTATACAACATGAAGCAACCCTGTTCCCTCTCTGTCTCCCAGGGTAAGATGGGGAAAGCTCCAGACCAGGTCACCAGGAAGCCTTCCACATCCAAGGGAGCTCAAGACCCCCTCCTTCTTCCCTTTTAAGAGGTCACGTAGGCAGGCAAGAAGCACCTCCTCTATAGGGCTATCTAGCCCGAGGTCATGGGCAAAGTGAATACCCACTACATACCTATTTATTTTTTCACTTTCAGCCTGGATCTTACTATATAGACTCGGATGGAGACAAATTCACAGTCCTGCCTCTGCCGGCCAAGTGCTGGAGGAGACGTAGGCATTTGCCTTTGCATTCTAGCTGTGTAGAGGTTTTGAGTTTGCTTTTGACAGATGCCATGGGAATATTACCAGCTTATCCCATGCATGTTGCCTTTGTTGTTGTTGTTGTTGGTTTTTTTTGTTGTTTGTTTTGCGTGAGCACATTCAGTGTCAAATCAACACCAAATCAATGGGAGAAAGAGCCTGTAGTTGTAACTCTTAGAGGAAATGCTCCTCTCCCTCTACGTCCTGCATTGGGAACCCCCTACACTAGAACCCAAGGCATCACACATGCTTAACCAAGCCCTGAATTACTGAACTATAAACCCAGTCCTCTTTTAATTTTTATTTTGAGATAGTGTCTTGTCTTATAGGCTAGACCTTGGCATCATTTTTTCCTCAGCCTCGGGAACAGCTCAGGCTGTTGACATGTGCCATCACACCTGGCAAGGAGTATGATCTTGCTTTTCTCCTTCCCATCCTTTATGCTTTCCTCGTTCCTTCCTTCTTCCTCCCCTCCATTACCTGGATGGATCCTTACGGCATGCTGACTGGTCCATCACAAGGTCCCAAGTCAAACCCCACAGGTATCAGAGCATGGAGCAGCTGAGATGTATTCTCCAGATGCAACTTCGTGTGGTTTCCAGGCCCCATTTCATTGAAAGAAGAATGCATCTTGGGTTTCAGTTTGATGCAAGGTCTCCATCTGAGTTCCCCATTTCACTTAGACTTGTAGTATTAGCTTCTTCCTCACTGGAGTGTGAAGACCCAAGGCCCCAGCCGGGCAGGCACAGCTACAACCTCAGTATTTTTGCTAGCTCTGCCTTGACATTTTCTTTTTGATTCAACAAACTTTGTATCATTTTCCCATTTCCTCCCTCCAACCTCTCCCATGTTTCTTCCCCTCAACTCTTTCATGACCCCCTGATTCCTCTCAAATTCATGACCTTTTTTATTATTATTGTTTGATACACACACACACACACACACACACACAAGTGCGTGTATGATGAGCACATAAATAAAGACAATCTGTTGAGTCCATTTAGTGTTGTTTGCATGTATATGATTCCAGGGCTGACCCACTGGTTTTGGGTCACCCCCATTTGGGGGCTCACCCCCAGGAAAGACAAATTCTCTCATCTCAGCAATTGTTGGACGTCTAAGGGTGGGGCCCCACGAGATTTTCCCTTCCGTGTTAGCACATCTGTTGGTGTTGGCCTTGTTCAAGTCTGGTTTATGCAGCCATATTATTGAGGTATAGTGGGTGTAGCTTCCTGTCATTTCCAGGAGACACAATCTCATAGCAGACCTCCTGGTCCTTTTGACTCTTACAATCCCTCTGCTCTCATTTCCTCAATGGTCCCTGTGTCTTAGGCGCAGAAGTTGTCTTATAGATATATCTATTAGGGCTGTGTACCCCATGATAATTGTTCTCTGCATATTGACCAGTTGTGGTTTTCTGCGATGGTCTCCATCTGCTGCCAAGAGAAGCTGTAGCAGGCTTTCTTTTGGCCACCAACGAGCTCCCAAGTAAAGACACAGAGACTTATTATCAGTTACGAATGTTCAGCCTTATCTTAGGCTTGTCCCACTAGCTCTTATAACGCAATTTAACCTTTTTCTCTTCATCTATGTTTTGCCTCAGGGCTTTTTACCTGTCTTTCATTCTGTATGTCCTCTTCCGTGTCTGGCTGGCTGACAGTTGCCTGGCCCTGGGTGTCTCCCTCTTTTTCTCCCTCATTCTCTCTCCCCTTGAGCTTAGATTCCTCCGTCTTATTCTCTCTGCCCGCCAGCCTCGCCTATCCCTCTCCTGCCCGTCCATTGGCTGTTCAGCTTTTTCTTAGACCCACCAGGTGTCTTCAGCAGGTGAAACAGCACATCTTCACATCGTCAAACAAATGCAGCATAAACAAATGTAACACATCTGTGCATCGGTAAAGTATTATTCCACCGCAAGAGACTACTTTGATGAGGGGTGAGCACTGCACTTACCTGTGGCTGCAAGGCTAAGTATTTAGAATGTAGTTAGAACTATCCTGATCTAGTGAAGTGGCAGTAGCAGGTTCTCCTCTAAGAGCCATGACCTCACTAGCGCTGGGTAGTTGAACAGGTTTCCAGTGCCAAACGTGCTCTCCCTACTGTTGGGATATCTTTAAAGTCCACTCAGGAACCTGTTGGTTGCCACCAACGTGTGAGTGCCGCTACGTCGCCTGTTGTGACAAGCTGGTTATTGTGGCGGTTCACAGGCCTCACAGCTGGGTGGTTGCATAACTGATTGCGTTCCTCCCTTGGCAGCTTCTGGTACTATGAAGGCCGGTCCTCCGGGAGGAGGCTTTCAGGTTAGGCCCAGCCGAACCTTCTGCGTCCTGGGTCCGAAGTATGTGGTGTTCCAGCAATAGGGACCTACCTTTGCTCTCGGAGAGGCAACTGAGGACAGCAGCAGCAGCAGCAGCAGCCTATATTGCTTGGGTAGTCTTTTGGACTCCCACCAACAACAACTTCGAAGAAGGTTTCTCTTGCCTGGTGCTGGTTTTTTGTTAGATACTCCATGGCTCTTGAGGGGAGCATTGTCAGCCCAAGGGGGCATTGCTTTATTTAAGACACAGATGTAATTTTAGGTAAATAAAAAATAATATGATTCCTTAAGGCTTTTTCAAATATCCTTGGTGTTATTCATCTGTCTTCCTTTCCTGTCCTTTGGTATTGACCGTTTTTTTTTCTCCTTCCCAATTAATAGCCCCTCCCCATTTCCCCATTTCCGCCTTTATGCGACTTGTATTCTGCTCTCCCCCTCTCTGGGGCTTCCTCTTCCTGTGGCCCTGTTTTGCTTACCTGGTGTCTGAAGCTACTCCAGGATATGTACTTGCAGCTGAAGATGAGAGGACAGGCGGCATGTGTCTTTCCGGGTCTGGGTTGCCTCACTCAGTGTAGTGGAGGTTATCTCCGGCTGGAGGGAGTTTGGGCAGATGTGAGATCACGGAAGGGCACAAAGCATCACTCACGCAGGAGGGACAGGAGGCACTTTTCTCAGAGAATCTTTGCAGAACAAGGGAAAATATAGCAAGTAACAACCGAATAGCTAAAGATCACAGAGGCGAGTAGATTTCAAAAGTTTTATTCTGAAAAAAAAAAAAAAAGAGTATTGGAGGCAATTTATGTTATTAGATTTAACTGTACACTGTATTGATAAATCATAGTATCACCTTTTGCTTAATAAATATATCATGGTAAGTTTTCCACTTATAGTGATAAAACATACCTAAATTAAAAATGAAAACTTGTAATTGTAACTTCTGAACTGAATATGTAAATGAAAATGAAAGGTGACCTTTACGGGTTGAGGACGTCTCCTTCCTTGCCTACTTTGTGAGAGACTTTATTATGAACAGGTGCTACATTTTTGCCAAATGCTTTTTCCATGTCTGCTGAGATGACCTCTTGGCCTTTCTCCTTTATTCTATCAGTCTATGATACATTTCACTAATGGATTTCCTGGTCTTCACTCAGTCACTGTACACCATCTCTATAAGAAATATTACTGGGTTTTCTTTGCTTCACTTTTGAAGGACAATTTAAAAATTACATTTATGTCCAGAAGACTCAGCAGTGAGCCTCTCACTCAGTGCGGTGGCAAGTCCCTTGCCCTTTCCTGCTTGTCATTGCGGTCACACACTTTGGACATTGCCTCACCGCGTTTCTGGTGTGATTGGTTCTGGTAGCTTCCACCAGCTTATCCAGTTAACATGGGAAAGCTTCAGTGTTTCGGGTGTTCTTGTGCACCAGCTGCCCAGCCTGGCCTGCCCCTGGATGGTGCAGTAGGTGCCCCCAGGACAGCACAGCTGTCCCAGAATAGCTGGAGAGGGCTACATCCAGTGCGACCAATGTCCGCTGAGCCCCTTGACCTCTGCCAAGGTCGTAGAAGTATTGACCTCTGCTTGAAGGGACTGCTCTCTTCATCAGGATGGCCTCTGTTTCTCTTGCTTTTCTCTGGCATAAGCAGCAGGACGCTGTTGGACAGTCCAGGGCCCAGGGAACTGGTTAATCACAGGAGAGACTTTTGCTATGGCAGCTGATGCAGCTTGGCCGCCGGACAAGGCACTGGGGACCCCCCCCCCCCGGTTGTCCTGGCCAGTACCCTCATTCCTAGGCCCTTGCTCACACAGAGGACTTGCTACCCTTTGGGCATCACAGAAGCAGGTCTCAGCCACTGTCTTCCTCTCGGCCTCCTTTCCTCCCAGCTTCTTGCTCGGCTGGAGGAGAGAGATTTGCTATTTCGCGATGGGTTTTTAAACAAGGTGAACAATTTCGGGCCTGCCACATCATGTTTCCAGCTCTGTTATTAAATCTCTCCTATCCTCATAAAATGAATTGTGACCGTGAGTTTTTTCCCTTCTCTGTTTTCTGAAGAAGTTTCTGTACAACTGGTTGGATTTCTTCCCTGACAAAATTCATTAGTGAGGCCACCTGGACCTGAGACGTCCTTTCTGGGAAATTATTAATTACTGATTCAATTAATTTGCTTGATATTGATCTAGTCATGTTTTCTATTCTGGAGCTGTGTTTGGAACATTTTTGCCTTTGGGGTATGTGTTGTTCCCATTTAGCTGCCTAATTTTCTGTATAATTAGCTATCAAGATAGCCTCAGTTTCCGCTGCCTGCGGTGCCTGCTGACTCCAGGGAGGGGGAGGGCCTTTCTGGAGGCTCCAGGCCGATTGCTCACTTCCTTTGTGACAGATGAGGTACGGTGTTTACACTGCGTTTTCTACCCTCTGTGGCCTGTCTCCTCGATGGCTGACTTTTCGCCCTGTCTCCTCATAATCACGGACTAAAATAATTCCACTTCTGTTTTCATACTTAAAGAAGGGATTGCTGAGCTGCTATTGTGAACCAAAAACCTTTTAATTTTATAAACAGAAAAATACCAATATTTTTATTTTTCACTTTTGAGAAATAAAGTATATCCTGTTTTTCTTGAACTAGGCAAAGGAGCTACTCAGATTTTTTTAGTTCTGAATGGAATGCTATTCTCCTGGAAAGAGCATGGTTGCTCACAGTCACACTGTGATACACTGGTCCCTCTTTCCAGACATCCTTAGCTGTTTCTTCTCTCTGACACTTAATTTCTTCATCTGTGAAGTGGGGATAATTACATCTTTCAACAGTACATATGAGGCTTAGAAATATTACTTACAAAACTATTAAGGACTTGATTGGCAATGAATAGCTCTTATAATTTCTGCTGAGTAGACAAACTTTGCCTGCAGCTCTAGAAGGATAGAATTATGGGATCGTAGAACTAAAAGGATGTCGATAACACACTCAGGATGTCCATAGTGGTTTCTACAACCCTAACATCCTTCTTCCCCACCCCTGGCCTTATTGATCGTATCCGTCTAGGCATTCTTCTCACAGAGGATGGAAGGGTAATGCCCAGGATGCAGGGAGGCTGTAGGGTAAGACTAATGAGTTAAAAACAATCACAAACACCATTTACTGAGGTCATGCACCTTGGAGCGGCAGGATGTGGACCCAGTCTTGATGACCTGAAAATACAGTATTGTCACCTTAGTTCCTTCCTGGGCAAGCAACAGCCTAGTGAGATTACATTTGTGGTTAGAGTAATCGATTCTTGTCTTTTGGCTATTTAAGACTTTGAGGATTTCCCATTACTTTTGTATTCACATTCTGTTATTTGTTAAAGATTTATTGATCACCTATTATGTATCAAAATAAATGGACTCTTCTTAAATGTCTTAAAAACACAAATATGAAGTTCACAGAATATTGGGTTCTTGGAGTTAGGAAAGACAAATTAAAAGATGTATCTTGGGTACCTACTTTGGTATGGCTTCTGAGAAACATATTCAATAAGCCTTCTGCATCTGCTCTTCAGTCAATGAGGGGACAGGTGTTTCTGATTCAGCACCATTGATTTGTATTGACAGATCACACTGGGCTCTGGAGCACAGTGCAGAAGTTAGAGCTAGCCCAGCACAGCCTGTTATTTGTGCTGAAGCTGTAACCACGCCCACTGTACAGTGGAGTTTCAGAAAAAGTCACAGAGTGTGGCTCATATTTGACATAGCACTTGAATTAAATTATAATCATCACAGGAGTTTTATAAACACACTCAATAAAAAAAATGCAAAGGGAAATATGAGTGCCAGTGTTGCTTGGTGTCAATGTGTATGTCTCTAGAGATGTGAGAAAAGATCTTCATGGAATGTGTCTGTGTTTTCTGTAAAACAGCACTTGAACTTTCTATCATGGTTTCATTTCAAACAGATGAAAAGCAACTATACATATTTTAGGGATAATCCAAGAAGATGCTTTGCAAGTTCAAAGAAAAAAAAACTCGATCTTGTAGTAGCGGAAGCAAACGAGCAAAGCCCACTTCAGGGGATGCTTCCCGTGAAGTGGGTCTCAGAGAGTACATCTAATTGTTTCCCCAGGCATAAAGAGAAAGGGACATTCTAAGAGGAGTGTGGCACCGAGCAAATATGTTCACCCGTTTACTTTCTTGGTGACTTAGTAGAGAAGAGTCTTGTGTTTTTGTACCAGGGTTCTGTGTTTGGACCATCTCTGTATGTTTTTGACTCCTCTGTGTTTATCGCTGTCTTAGGCAACAAGACGGGCGTTTAGACTCCATCGTCCCTGATGAGAGCATCACAAAAACGACCACTTCTGCAATAGAGAAAGACATCTTGGTAACAACTTACTTCTCTTGTTAGTAGAACTGCATATAGAGGGAGGACCCAAAAATGTTGTATGTCCTTAAGATCGTTCTGTCCTTCCTCCTGCATTGCTGTGTGTGCAGGAATGGACAGAGGATTGCATCAAATTATTCTATTAGGTTGATGGAAGAAAAGCATTCTTTTCCTGGCCACCTCAGACCACAGTGAGGGAATCTCAGTTCTGCCTGATCCCACCTTAAAGCCTGTCTCTGTCATAGGTACCTTTGTGCACCATTATTCTTTTATGAGTAATTTTCTGAATTATGATAATGTACATTTTAAAAAGCACATTAACTTATTTTAGAAGCAGCAATTCAGGTGTTTCAAATACATAAGAAGGTTTAGAAATATAAACATTAAAATTTTCAACACTGTTGCTGGGGCTGTGGTGGCATGTCTTTAATCCCAGCACTTGTGAGGCAGAGGCAGGTGGATCTCTATAAGTTCAAGGCCAACCTGGTCTATAGAGCAAGTTCTAGAACAGCCAAATAGACAAACAAGCTAGACATAAGACCTTGTCTTGAAAAACCAAGACCAAACCAACCAACTAACCAACCAAACAAACAAACAAAAATGTAGGAGAGATAGCTCAGAGGTTAAGAGCACTGCCTGCTCTCTTCTAGAGGACCTGGGTTTACTCCCAAGTCCTCACATGGCAGCTCACAACCATCTATAACTCCAGTCCCAGGGAACCCAATGCCCTTTTCCAGATTCTGTGGACACCATACACTCATGTAGTGAACAGACACACATGCAGACAAAACACTCTTGTACATAAAATAAACAAACAAAAGCTTTAACATTGTGAATTTGAAAACATTTTGAAGTTTAATTTTTGCCCTGAGTTGTATGCGAATAATTATGAAGAATGGATTGCTACCAGATTTTTAAGTGAGCATTAACACATATAGTATTTATAATATTACAATAAGGAATAGAAATAGGCTGTCTTAGTTAATGTTTTACCGCTATGAAAAGACACCATGACCAAGGCAACTCTTAAAAAGGAAAACATTTAACTGGGGGCTTGCTTACGGGTTCAGAGGTTTAGTCCATTATCATTGTGGTTTAGAACATGGCAGCACTCAGGCAGGCATGGTGCTAGAGAAGTAGCTGAGAGCTACATCCTGATATGTAAGCAGGCAGGTAGGCAGGTAGGCAGACAGAAAAAGGGAGGGAAGGGGGGAGAAAGGGAGGGAGGAAGGGAGGGAGAAAGGGAGGAAGGGGGGGAAGGAACCAGCCAGCCACTGGGCCTTGGCATGGTTTTTGGAACCTCAAAGCCCACTTCTTGTGACACATCATCTCCAGCAAGGCCGCGGTACTTAATCAGTCCCTCCAAAGAGTTAACCAGCTGGTGACTAAGCACGCAAATCTATGGGCATACGGGGCCCCTTCTCGTTCAAACCACTGCATACGCCAACCAGAAAATTCTAACTCTGTTGTGTAGTTCTAGAGTTAGTGTGGAAGGATATTGACTTGAAGGCAGCTTTTAAGACTGACTTCTGATTATCAAAAATCAAAGAGCAACCCTACCAAGGCCTTCCAAACATTTGTAAAAGCACTGAGCTGTAATTCAGCATGTGCTCTCTTCAATACATCACATATTTGATGATGTAACTTTGATGCTCATGGCATCAGTTATGGACTGAGGAGAAAGCTTTCACTTCTAGGAAGTAGCATATAAATAGCAAATATAAAAATTAAGAGATTCCCAAACAATGCTTACATGAATTACACAAAACACTTTATGATTCAAAAATTCCTTCTTAGCCACAGCCTTTCATTTCCCCTGTGGTTCTGTGTTTTGACAAACACACCCCCTTATTGTAGTACTAATTCCCCTGCCTCCCGCCTCATTCATCCAGAGATATTACTACTACATTCATCATGGGATTGATACAGATCATGTGGCCCCCATGGAGGACTCTTGGCTGGAGCACGTATTGGATTTGGTTCCACAACACCTGAAAGTCCTCACCGACAGCATAATGGTCTTGTCAGATGAAATGAGAGAAGATTATCTTCTTAGTGTCAAGAAATCCATAGGCAAGTTGCTGAAGCTCTTTGTTTTCTAATTTGAGTGTGTGTCGTTACAGGTAATTTTTGAATTGAAAGCTACTCACTGTCCTTGACACTTTCCACTTTGTTCATTATGGAGTTTCTTACCTCACTGGTGTGTGTTCTTTAAGACCCCAGCCAATGGGCTGGAGAGATGGCTCAGCAGTTAAGAGCACTGGCTATTCTTCCAGAGGACTTGGGTTCAATTCCCAGCACCCACATGGCAGCTCACAACTGTCTGTAACTCCAGTTCCAGGGGGTCTGACACCCTCACACATGCAGGCAAAGCATCAGTGCACATCAACTGTAAATAAATTACTAAAAAAAGACCTCAGTCAGCTTTCGTTGATTAGGTATAAATTGTGTTTTAAATAAAATTTTCCACTTAAAAGGATGTTGTCCCTCATTTTAAAGGACGGCACCGAGGAAAGTAATAAGACATTATTTTCAGCTCCTCATAATATTTATTGTCTCAGTCAGTAGAAAGCATTGGAAGCATTAGACACTTGGGAAGCAGTCTTTCTCTTTAGGATGGTCCCTTGTTTAAAAATTCCTTGGTATAGGTATGAGAGACAAAGTGTATGCATGTGTTGGGTGGGTGCATGCATGTGTGTCCATGTGCATGAGTGTGTTCATGCATGTGTGTGTGCATCCATACATGTATGTGTGTAGGTGAATAATTACCAAAGGTTTTAATCATTACCAACTTACACTAACATTACTGATAAGAAATCCAAATATGGTTGATTACATTTTTGCTACAGACCAAAAGGTGGCCAACTGTAGCTCAGAAGTCCTACCTGACTGCTGCCTATTTTGTGAATCAGGACTCAGTGTACACAGTCATTGTATTATATTCTTTAACACATAGCACATGGCTGCTTTTGAGTTACAACAGAGCTGAGCCACTGAACAGAAGAAACCTGGTGGCTCACAAGGTGTAGGGTTAGTGACCGTGTGGCCTTTCGTGTAAGAAGTTTGTTGAGTCATGGTGTAGACTTAACAGGTTGATCTCTAAGTATGAGTAGGTTATAAGAATAATTTTTTAAAAATAGCAGTTTCTGGCCCAACCTAAACTAAAGTCCCTGAAGGCAGAACCTTGGAATACGTTCTTTCGAGAAAGTTCTCCAGTTGTTTGTGACATTAGAGCACGCACAATGAATGCTCCACTAAAGGCTGGTGGAATCACAATGCGTGGAGTGGTTTAACCCTCTAGAGAACAGGCATTCACCGCATCCCTGGTGCTACAAGGTCACAGTGAGAGAGATGGCCAAATCTCCAAACTGTAGAGCAGCCTGCCTAGCAAGTGCAGTCAGGAGACCAACAAAGGGAGGAGGCCACCATGCCTTAGGAAGGACTCCAGAGGCTTCTGAACAGAATCTTCTGAGTGGTGGGATGGGAGCTGGGGAGAGACAGGGTCTCCCTAAGTAGCCAAGGCTGCCCTGAATTTGCTATCCAGCCTAGGGTGGTTTTGAACTTGTGATCCTCCTGCCTCTGCCTGCCTAGTTCTTGAATCACATGTGTCTAATGAATGGATTCCTGAAGCATGTCTACTAGACAGCATACTTGGTCCAGACAATGGCATGTGCAACAGCAGACATGTTTCAAAGGCTGTTTTAGACTTGCGAACCACTGTGATGGCCAAAGCGTAAAGTGCATTTGGAGAAAGGGACAGCATCTGGGAGGGGATAGAGTGCCTCATGAAGGCATTTTAAGGTAAAGGGACAGTTTGGAGAATTTTTTAGCAGAGGGTAGAAGTGTAATATTGCGTTGCAGAAAGTGAGTCTTGAAAGACAGGCAGGAAAAAGGAGCCAGTATGTGACTGAAGGCCCAGAGGCAGGCGCAGAGGCAGCCTCTTCCACTGATTTTAGAACGAAATTTCAAATGCAACAAGGTAATGTGTGCCTTTCCCCAGAAAAAGAAAGTCTTCCCTTCTGCTGACCCACAATTCAACAAGAGTACTTTGGACAGAGTACCTCTAAAGGAAAATGTAATGTTAAAGTCAATTATCAATTTCAAAGGAAACCATAGAAACACACTTTCCAAGACAGACTTGATAGATTCTTCCCAAACATGTTTCTTCATAAACGCACAGTTTTCTTTATTATAAAACTAACACAGTTTAAGTGATTAATTTTAATAGAGTTATTTTTTGCTGGAAATATGGTGTAATTAATGTAAGGTTATTTATCCAGACTTTTCTATTTTCCCTTAGTTGATTTCGTTTTAAAAGATCCCAGAGAAAAAGAGGACGACAGTAAAACGGCGGAGCTCCCACCGCATCGCGCCGAGTGAGTGAGCAGGGTTTCTCTGACGACCGTCCCTCTGCATGAGCTGCAATATGTAACCGCTGCCGCCACACCAACAACACCCCCATTCACGTTCACATTCCCTCACACGCGTGCTTATCGTTTATATGTTATACCTGTCTGCGTAGTTTTCCCATGAGTGAGTCTGAGGGTAGTCTGAGGTACGTGTGAGTCCCTGTCTCAAAAACCAAACCAAACCAACTAACCAACCAACCAACCAACCAACCCACCCAGCTGAGAAACCTGCCACGGAAAGGAGTCCACGTGGCTCTTGCGCCTCCACGGCGCGTAGACCAGGCTTCAGGTGTGGTAGAGCCATGAGCATCTGGTGACAGGTTGGACCAAAACAGTTGGGACATTGAAAACAATCAAATGTACCCCTGGAATATTTCCATTAAATTACAGATTAGATGGGAAGAAACCACTTGCCGTCCACTTTCCTTAAAAGCAGCATTTGGGAGTACAACTCTTAAATATTTGAAAGATAATACATAGATTTTTAAAAATTGTTTTTCCAACAGAAGCATAAGCTTTGTGTGGGGAAGTTCCTGTGGAGGAGTTCTCTGGTTTAGGCCCGGGAGGCGGTCACCCAATCGCAGGCTGGGGGGCTGTAGGGTAGAAATGGGGACGGGCAGAGGGAACAGAAAACGTTCCTGTCCGCTGTTTGCAGAGGCGACACCGTGGGAATCAGGGTCCCTGGGCATCCGTGGTCTCATTAGTAAAGGAATTTAAGCACGGACTCAAAGGGAGGCTTGTGGACCATTTTATCGGGGGTCAAAAGAAAAAGACCCGAGAGGAGCAAACTTGGGTGACTCTCAGCAGAGGAGAGCGAGAAAAGAAGTAGGAACAGACCATGCCCTCCCAATCGCCGTGGAGGTCGGTCACATGGCAACAACAAGCAGCCACGCGACAGGGAAAGGAACGTTCGAGCAAGAGAGAGGAAGCTCACAGGACAGAGAGAATTTCAGGGCGGCTTTAGGGGCTGTGCTGAGGTGGAAATGATGGGGAGAAGAGTATACTACCTCAATCAAAGGAGTAATTACTGGGGCCATCCTTTCAGCGTGGTTTGAGGTGAGCCCACCTTCCTAGAGGAAACCCCGTTTTCCCGAGGGGTGGTCCTCTGTGATTGACTGGCCCAGCCGTGGGCCACTTTGAACACCGTAATTAATGAACTCAGAGTCTCCCATAGTGGGCTGGTGTCACACTAAGGAAACAAAGCATTTCTCTTGGGTGTCATTTAACCAAGAGCCGGCTCAGATTTGAACCCTCCACGCCACTCTATCCGTTTTCTGTTGTCCTGTCTGTTTGTTGCATGAGTCGGAAGCCGGTCCTGCCTGAATACTGTCTGGAGATGCTGTGATTCTGTTTGTCCTTGTTTCTGTCTCTGTGTGTATGTCCCGGTGTGTGCTTGATCCTAACAAAGGGCTTCTTGAGTGTTGTCTTGGAATCTGGTCCCTCCCCACACCCCGTGTGTGTGTGTGTGTGTGTGTGTGTGTGTGTGTGTGTTTTCCAAATAAAGGCCTTTTTCTTTCTCTCTCTCTTTTATTGAACAGCACAGAAAATATCACATGGGAAAAGGAATGAGAGATATTTTAACAGAGTTTTCACAAGAGATTAAGTCACTGACTCCAAACGACCCAGATAACAAACAACATTATAGATACCATTATTTATCAAGCAATAAATGTATGCTGTCTTCAACATTTATGGAGGATACTCATAAGGCTACTAACATCCTACTTTCATGGAATTGTTATCATTACTCACGTATAAACACACATGCATTACTCTTGGGTCAGGGTGTGATACGGTATATGGTACTACAGCTATGGGTTAGCTTAGATTGTAAACATTGATTGCATAGGAAGTCTAAGGCACTTGAGGTTAGTTGTTACACTGTTCTCTTAGAGGCAGGTTAAACAAACAGATTGAGCACAGAGTAGGACAGCAGTCATGTCTTAAGTGTCATCTAGGTGTGTTATTAATTCTGACTGTGAGGTCCAGCCAAAGTTCCCATCTCTTTGAATGTAAGAGTTTTTATGCTTTCTTCTCCCCTCCAAAACGTGTTGTCACACAACTGAATCAACCCTTTTATGTTTTCGTAGCTTGAATGTCAGGTCTCTTCCCAGGCCGGAGGAATAGCTTCCCCTAGTGGGCCGTCACAGAGCCCTGATCAAGGACACTGTAATATCCTCCCTCTTGAATAAGTGGCCCTAAACTCATTTAGGAACAGATCAAGGATCACACTCCCCATACACGTCTAGCATTTCTGGCCTCTAGCTAGGACAGAACCAGGAGTGTTTGGGGTTTCTGGACTAAGACAGGAATGCCTGTCTCATTTCTGTCTCCTGTCCTCATCACCCCTCTCTAAAGAGGCAAACACTAACTGCCAGTTAGGGACTGGGGACACACCTGAGTCTGGCTTTCCTTTGTTACATGGGATATCATGCATGGCAATTGGGGTGCCCTCCATCGGGCCCATCTAGGAGACCTGAGGGTTGTATCAGCGGTTAAATTTATACAACAACCAGGTACAGGGAAAAGAGGAAGTCTTGACTGGCGTCTGAATAGAAATTCGAAGCAAAAGTAAAGCAAGAATTCTTATATATAAGCATTATAAGCCCTAGGCGCATAGAACCAGGAAAAGCTAGAACAAAAGACATTTTAAATTATGTGAATTTAAGTCCATTAGAATCACTTGATGGACTTACAGGAGCACCCATCCATTGGGTTCCTCTCTGTGTTTTTCCTCCAAGGCTGGACTTGAGAGTGATGAACCCGGAATCTGCTTTCAGGCACTTTGATAGCTGTTGAGTTGCTAGATTCACAGTGTGAGTACCTCCCAGATGGCCTCTAAGGAGAGAGAGAAGAAGTTTAGCCATCATTTTTTTTTTCTTTTAAAAGTTAGGACAGTAGGCTTCCCTCAGCTGCAGGACCCATGCACAGGTTAGGTAGTGTTGAAACTGAGCCAAAGTCCAGTCAAGCAAATGGAATTTGATTAAAATCTTTAACACATAACGTAATTGTGTCAACTGGAAATGCTTCAAGTCACATACTTAAACCAAGTGTTTAAATAAAACGGGTGATAAAATTTATAGCCACAAAGTGGGCACGTTTAAATATACAGATGCTTGAAAATACTGTGAATCAAAAGTGCATTTGGTATCCCTGATCAACTCACGGCTTAGTGATACGATACTCTGCAGGTCTCTCCAAGCGGATCCTACCTGCTGGAAAGCCGGCCACTCCACAGTGCCTAGCATCTTAAGAGCACTGCCTGGAGCCTATTCGAGAATACTTTAAATATTTAAAGCAAATTTCATGATTATTATCAAAATTAAGTTATGCTAACCACAGGGTATATGTTTTAGAATATAATTATGTATTTTGTAATTTCTAGGAGATCATATTAAAACAAAAATAATTATTACTCAAAATATATATTTATTGTAAAAAACAAAAAAAAAAAAATGTTTTTTAGTGCTCAGGATCAAACCCAGGATTTTATGTGTGTGAGGCAAGTGCAAATGCCCAAGCCAATTCCCCTTTTTATTTTTGAAGAGGATAACTTAGTTTTTCCTTTTTGTTTTCAGAATGGAAGTTTTGCCAAAGCCATGGAGGAGATCGTTCCTATCTGCTTGTTCTTATATTAGGGATCACTTGAATGCAATGAACCCCACGATGCTGGCTGTGTTGGATCTGTGGCACAGCACTTTTAAGTGAGTGTTTCTGGCTTTCCTGAAACTAAATTTGTTTTAGGTTTATTTATTTATTTAATGTGCATGAGCGTTTTATCCCCATGTACGTATGTGCACTGTGTGTGTGCCTGGTGCCTGGGGAAGTCAGAGGAAGGTGATGGATTCCTCCAGGGCTGGAGTTACGGTTGGCTCTAAGCCTGCCATGTTGGTACCAGGAGATGACCTGAGTCCGTAATCGCAAGAGCTCTTAACCATCCAGCCATCAGCTCCAGCCCTCAGACTAAAAATTGTAAAAGAAAGTTATTTTTAATAATACCCGAGTTATTTCTTTTACTATTTTAACTGTAAATTAAAATTAATTGCAAATACAATGCTGCTGTGGGATGGTCTTTCTGTACACTGTGACTATGTGCTGCTCTCATTGGTTGATAAATAAAGCTGTTTTGGCCAGTAGCCAGGCAGAACAAGGATAGGTGGTACAATCAAATTGGAGATGAAGAAGGGAGGAAGGGGAGAGACGCCAGCCAACTGCCAGAGGGACAAGATGTATTAGACCACAGGTAAAGCCACGAGACACGTGGCAAATCATAGATTAATAGAAATGGGTTAATTTAAGTTGTAAGAGCTAGTTAGTAACAAGCCTGAGCAATAGACCAAGCAGTTTGTAATTAATATTAAACCTCTGAGTGATTATTTTAAAAGCAGCCGCAGGACCAGGTGGGACAGAAAAGCCTCCATTTATATAATGCAAGCATTCAAACATGGTTTTAGTAAATGGTATTTAATGTGTAGAGTACTAAGTGAACACTGCCTTTTACATCTAGCTCATTGTACCTGTCTTATCCATATAAACACCATATATGCTTTGCGGATAATCTCAGCTAAGGGACTCGGTGTCCACACCTTGTTTTAAGTGACCTGGAACATTAGCTGCGTCGGTGCTCTGAATAGCTCAGAAACAAGGTAAACACGGCCCAAGTCAGTGGCATGCGCTGAAGACCCCTGACAGCCAGTGAGGAGCATGGCCAGCCTCACAGGCATTATCCTGGTGGGACAGAGGGCCTGTGGACAGGAAGGGCTTGGCGGAGATGGAAATAAAAATTGCTGGGTACACTTGGAGCAAAGAGCTTTTCCCCTTCAGGCTGAGGAGGACCTGCCATGCTGTCTGGGAGCTCCAGCTTCACGTTCCCTCTCTTGCAGGCTGCTGCTAGTCTCAGGGAGGCACTCAGCAATATGTTGGCATGGACATATGCTTCAAAATCTACCAAAGTAATACAAATTCAGGTTTCTTAAGACGCCTTCTCTTGAGGCCTCCGAAAACTTGGGCCATGCCGCATCTGTGATAAATGGATGCCCCCTTTTCCTTCCTTCACACTTGACTTCTTCCTGCCAACCCAAACATGGACTCACAGTTGCAGTGGGCGACCATGCCCTATATTGTTTTGTACTGCTTAACTACACACACTTGAATGCCCCCCCACACACAGACACCCCATAGACACACACGAACTTGTCGCAACACTTAAAGTCTTTCTTTAACATTTTTATATAAATGAAGACATATCCTTTTCCCCCCCTCAAAACCATTTTTACAAACCTCCCTGTGACTGAACTGGACTTATCAAGTCCAGTGTGGTTAGAAACTCACACAGGTCCCAAGGATTTGGAGGTTCAGGGGATTCCATCCACCCTGGGCTCCCTGCTCCTCAGGGCCACCCCGCCCCCTTTGGAGAAGACTTATTTATACTTGGTTTATAAGTCAACCCTGTATACACTGAACCCTACCACCCTTTCTGTTTTAATTGTTCTGGCTTCAGTGAAAAACCAGTCTAAATTCTCCACCGAATCCCAGCTACTAGGCTCTTCTACTTCATAGTGACACTTGACAGTGTCACATTCCTGTTGAATCTGAAGAGAAACATTATTCTAAGATTTAGTCATTATTATGGTTTGAGTCTGAAAGGTCCCCTCCAAGGCTCATATGTTGACAGCTTGTTCCCAGTGTGTGGGAGCCCACAAAGATCCCAACTTGTGGTTTGTTTCTGTTTTGACTCAAGGTCAGAGAGTCAAAGTTTATGTTGCTGCATAATAGGATGTTTTGGCCAAAGGCGTGGTTACCAGAGTCTTGTGCTTCAAGACTGATTACAAGATGCTTTGTGTTAAGGCGCGGTCAACAGGTGTTTAGAGAATTAAGAAAGGATCTACACTTGTTTGTACTTTGTATTTTGATCTTGAAAGGGGGAGCTCTCTTGCCTATCCCCTTGCTGGTGTATAAAAAGTCCATTAGGAATAAACCCCAGGCGACTGGGTATTGACCCAGGGCCCTCCTGAAGCTATCCTGTGTCTATCTTTTTCTTCATCTACAACTGTATTTTTTCCTATCTAGTGTTTCTCAATTCCTCACTGCCCCCTTCAAGGACCATTAACAGATCAGGGCTGGACCCGGACACCAGTGTCTCAATATTCAGAGGGATTCAATCTGGGCTCTGACCTCAGTGGATTAGTCCCTTCATGAGTTCACCATCTGTACACCTACTAGGAGATGATGGAAACTCAGGAACTTAGCATGTGGGACCTAGCTGAAGAGAGAGAGTCCTGGGGGCACACCCTCAGAGACTGTACCTTGTCCTTGGGCTCTTCACTTCAAAAGCTCTTCCCTACCCCTCCCTCCCTCTCTCCCTTCCTCCCTCCCTCCCTCCCTCCCTCCCTCCTGGCTGCCTTGAGCTGAGCCCTTCTGCTTTACCACAGGCCCCCAAACAGACTAAAACTTTTTTTTTTTTTTGGTTTTTCGAGACAAGGTTTCTCTGTGTAGCTTTGCGCCTTTCCTGGAACTCACTTTGGAGACCAGGCTGGCCTGGAACTCACAGAGATCCGCCTGCCTCTGCCTCCCGAGTGCTGGGATTAAAGGTGTGAGCCACCGCCGCCCGGCTAAACTGAAACTTTTTGAAACCAGGAGCCACAACAAACCTTTTTGTCTTTGTTTTCTCTCTCTCCCTCTGGCATTTTGTCACAGCAACAGAAAGCTGACCCACACAGAAAAACCTCAAATTCTTGACCATTTAATTGTATAGAGTACAACTTTTGATGATAAATTTAGGAATATAGCATTTTTTTTTTCTGGAACAGTCAAATTAGCAAAATCATTAAAGCCCAACATATCTTGATCTTAAATTGCTGTTTCTTTCTGTCCCTTGCAGGAAATTACGTTTAGTTGACATAGAAGAATTTCACAACCGCCAGGATGCGTTGGAGCTCTCAGGCTTCCAGAACATTGTCATTAGACACATGGAGTCCGCCAAGGAGACGCTGCTTAAAACGTAAAGTTCTGAGCTCTCACGTAGGAAAGCCTAAGTCAGAGATGTGATGGGTGAAGTGTTTGATTTGTCCTGAATTATCTTGGTCTGTGACATGTTCAGATGTTGCAGACAGCGGCAAGCAGAAAGACGTTGAAATGCTCATCAGTAACAGAGTTCTTTTTGTAAATGTGTGGCTATCGCCTGTGCTCTGAGCTCTTGGACAGCAGGCAGGAAAGACCATGATGCCTCACCTGACATCTGCACCAGGCACAGGCTGAGCTCTGTCATCCTGACTTTGGGTGAGGGACACAGAAGCATTTGAAGGATGACCCAGAAGGGAAAGTATATGGCTTAAAGGAGTTTATAACCTCAGTGGTATTAGGGTTACCAAAACATAATTAAACATCTGCTTGGATTGGTCCTTCAGAATGGAATAGACAGATATGATAATTAATTATGTAGGTGCCAGACAATGCACTCTGGAGCCACTTAGGACAATTGTCTCTAACGTGGCCATTAATTTATTAAAAATAGGACAATAAAATTAGGTCAAATTAAAATTAACAAAAGACACAAAAGTCTGGCCACCCTCATGATTTCTAAAAGTTAAGAAGAAATGTATGTTGATAATTTAAGATTAAATATAATCTTTTTTCTCCAGTAAGTTAAAATAAGATTAGTTTTTAAAAGTTTGCCCTTTATTTCATATTATATGTAGTTGACAGAAAAACATAAGTAGAGAGCACATTAAAAAAAAATGGAACGGTATAATAAGTACAGAGAAGAAGGTGACCTCTTCAGGATGGGACAGATGAATTCCCTTAACATATAACTCTGGGGACAAACCCCACCACAGACTTCCGGAGATGGTGTCACAGAATAGAACAGAGCTGAAAACTTCATTGGTTTCTTTTCTGATAGAAATGTAGCTTGGTTAGCGGTGTGCCCTGGTGTGTTCACACTGACTCTCAGCACCTTTTGGTGGGCCCGCCTGTGTTCGTCATTTCCAAAAGGCAGGAACGAGCTGACAGGGGACAAATGAGTGAAGTAGTGACTACAGCCTTCTAACCCCGGGGTGGGGTGTTCTCACAGTGCCCTGTTGGCCCCTGCTCCTCGGCAGCTGACATGTCTTTCCACCTTCTAGACACCTGTCTGGGTGCTCTTCTAATTCTTTGTCCCCACCCTGCCTCTTTCCTGGCTCTGCTCCCCTCACTGTCCCCTAAAAGGGGGATCTCCCCAGGTCTTCCTAGTTGCCTTTCATGATTACACCCACACATCCATTCTATCATTTCATCCATCTTCTGAGCTCTGGGCCCTTACAGAACGTGTACTGAGTGTATCCAGCAGAACGCCCTGCCCGTGGATCACAGCAGGCTGTAACCCTTGTTCTCTCTCCCAAGCCTGTCCTTCTTGTTCCGGACCATTCCCAGAGCACCTGAAAACCTTTTCGCTTTTAAAAATCCCTTTTGTTCTCCAATCTGCATCCACTCTGATCCTAGCAGAGTGTTACATTTTTGAGTCTTTTTTTTTTCTCTTAACTTAGCACAAATTCACCACTTTGCTGTATACGGCGCTGTGGCTTATATACATTCATAAGGCTGTGCAGTCATCACCACTAATTCCAGAATGTTGTCTTTGGCCCCAAGCAGTCTCTTCCTCCCTTGGCGGCCACCCCCCCCCCCCCCCCCCCGCCCCACTCTCCTTCCCACAAGGCCCTGCTAGTCCCTGTGGACTTCCCTGTTTGGGAAATTTCATTTCAGCAGAATGACATATTACATGGCCATTTCTTCCCGGTTTCTCACAGGAAGCACGTTTCCCAGGCTCATCTATGGTATAGTCTTGCTTGCGCTGGTGAGTTTTGGTCCACTTGATACAAACTGGAGATGCTCGGGAAGAGGGGACCTCGAATGAGAGCTTCCCTCCTCTTGAACTGTGGGCACGTCTGATTTATAAGTTTCCTGGTGTTGTTGGTTCTTTCAAATAAATCACTTTTAGATTGGTTGGCTTTTTATGTTCTGTTTTGTCTGTATTATTTCTGCCCTTCTTGTCTTGAGTTCAGTTTCCTCTTATCTTTTTAACGTCTAGTGGAATTTTTTTGTATTTTAATGTGGGTGTTTAGAGCTAAATATCCCCTCTGTTCGCTGACTTTTGTTCACCCCTCAGTTTTAGAATATAATCATTTCATATTCACTCATCCTAAATTATTTGCTAACTTGTCTTGTGAATTTTGGATATTTCTATTCATGTTATTTTATCTCTGCATACTTCTGAATATCCAAGTGTCATGTTATTGACTTTTAATTTTGAAGTTCAATCATTTTATATTTATTGAGACCTGTTTTATGACTACCATTTGTTTAGATGACTTTTTAAAACATATCTTCTGTGTCCATTTAATGTGTATCCATTCGTCTTAATTCCCATTGCTTTTACCACCGGCAGGCCCATTTTCACCGTGTGTGTGTGTGTGTGTGTGTGTGTGTGTGTGTGTGTGTGTGTGTATGTGTGTGTGTGCACATGCACATACGTACATGCAAGCAATCATGTGTGTTGGGGTGAACACACACACACATGTGAAGGCCAGAGGACAACCACAGGTGTTGTACTTAGGTGTCTGATACTGTTTTTGGAGACAGGTTTTCCCATTGGCTGAGGCTTGTGGGTTTGACTTTAGTAGCTCTTCAGGGTCCTCCAGTCTCCGCCTGCCCAGCACTGGGATCTGAAGCGCAGTACTTTATTGGTGCTTTCAGTGTGAGTTGTGGGGACTGAACTCACGCCCTCGTACTGAAGCTATCTTCCTGGCTGGCTGTTACCTGCCATTTAGACAGGCCATTGCCAGACAGAAATGACGTCTCTATTCCTTGTGTTTGTAAACTTCCCTCTTCAGACTGTCCTGTGAACCTTCATTTTAACCTCTCCCATTCACCGACAACTAACAAATACAAGTTCTTAATCGGATTTGAAAACCTGCAGCACGGCCCTCATCTCTGTGTCGTCTCCTCTCAGCATACCTCCTTTCACCTTGGGCCTACAGAAACACTTGATGAATTCTTGGTTTTTAGCCGATTTCTACCTCAGATACTTCTGTTAGGACTGTAATTACTGTCTTCGCTAGAAAGCCTTCCTCCGAGATTTAAAGGTAAAGCGTCTCTCTGTCCTCTGACTTCCTAGCTAGTTTTCCATGATGAACTCACTACTTTCATCATTATAAGAGAAAGGGTGGCGTAATATCTTTCTATAACTTCTATAACACTATTCCTAGGACATAAGTGCACTCATGGTACGTATTGTTAAAAAGGCAAAAAAAAAAAATGTATTTAAAACTTAGATTTCTCCCATTAGAACACTCTGGTTACTCCTATCAACTATTGTTAAAGAGTTCAATATCCCATAAGACAGAAAGCAGCAGCATTCCTTAATCTTGCAGTGTTGACAGGGATTTTATAAGCCGAAACCTTCAGTGGTTTTCAGCATGAGGTACCTACATATGAAATTGCCCTATTATTCTTTTATTACAAGGACACATGGACATTCGAAACTTCATTTTAAATCAGTCATTCTTTCAGGATTACGCATTAAAGGAAATTGGGAAAATAAAATCCATGCTGTTTTTGATTTGTGCCTTGTTTTTAAGCTATTGGGAAGCAGTAGCTTGGCATAGCATGTGGTTTTCACTTGGCGTAAGCTAGATTCTGGTTTGATCAGTTACTCACTCCACAGCTTTAAACTAACAGATATTCCACAGAGACCATTTAAGAGCCTGAAGAGAAGTGTCCAATAAGGTTATTTCTCATATTTCTTCAAAACTTGCAAGGAACCGTAATTGCAGGGTTAGATTTATGTCTTACAGCACCACATCACTGAGTCATTTTCTGTTGGTTACGATTTAAAATTTCTTTTCCTAGGAGAAGTGAAATACTCTAGCACTGAGGTCTCAGAGGGCGGGTAATGTCACTTAGCAATACACCTCTTTATGAAGACCTTTGGGTGTCTAGAATTTACTGTTAATGCTTAATGGGAATGGAGTAATTCACTGAGAGTATTGACTTCTAAATGTCTTTTGTCCTTTCAAGGTGGTTTCCAGAAGTGCAGAATATTTATTACCAAGGCAATAAAAAAAAGCAGCTGCCCACTGGTGACAGCAGCGCCAAGCTGGACTCTTTCTTCAACTGCGCGGCCACGCTCATGACCTTACAGCTGCAGGACCTCACTCTGGTCTCCATGCAAGACTTCACAGACCTCATCTCCCAGCCCCCTGTGAGTACTGCTCAGCTGGGCGGCTGCGCCTTTGATAACGGATTTTCCGTTTCACAGCTTCTCTGTCAGCAGAAAGTGTGTCTTCAGACCCATGACACTGATCTGCTGAAAGGTTAGGTCAACTTGCGTAGTTTGGATGAGATGATCATCACAATGGTGAGGACTGGGGTAAATCCTCAGGGGAAGATTGAGTCCTGAAGGCTTGGGTAGAGCTTGCATGAGGAAGGAGTCCCTCTTTGGTCTGGAAGGAGACTGTTTTGTACAGTGTCAACAATGCCTTGGAATCACAATGTGTTTCTTCTCTAATAACCTCTAGGTCCAACAAGGCACTCAGTTCCAGCCAGTCAGGATGGCAGTCACTCCTGCTATCTTTCCAGTAGGTTCTCTGGTGGAAGTGTCTCGGGCACAAGAGGAAGTGTGTTCCATGTATTTAATTGGGGCTAGCCTACTTTTTCATTCTTAACAATTGATCTCTATATCTCCATGTATACCTATAGTTATTTTATTTATTTTTTACAGGAATCTATTAGAGCGTTTGAACATCCAGGTTTCATCATGAGGCTGATTCTTGATAATAACAGCATTAAGTTTGAACCTGAGTTTAGTGACTACATAGACATCCTGGTAAACGTTTATGAAGTCATGATAAAGGCTGTCAGCTTTGTGCCAAGAGTCGAGACAAAATTGTATTCCAAGTGGGTAAGTAACAAGGACATCCTGATTGCTTGAATTTGCATGATGCCATTCACCCAAGGCCTAAGATTTGACGGAGACCCTCCACTTCAGAGACTATGAAAGCTGATAATACCAGCTTATAATAAAGCTTGCGGGCTGGAGAGATGACTCAGCAGTTAGAACACAGGCTTCCAGAGGACCAGGGGTAGATTTCCAGCACCTACATGGTTGCTTACAACCATCTCTAACTCCAATTCCAGGGGATCCCATATCCTGTTTTTTTTTTTTTTTTTTTTTTTTTTTTGGTTTTTCGAGACAGGGTTTCTCTGTGTAGTTTTGGTGCCTGTCCTGGAACTCGCTCTGTAGACCAGGCTGACCTTGAACTCACAGAGATCCGCCTGGCTCTGCCTCCCAAGTGCTGGGTGGGATTAAAGGCGTGTGCCACCACCGCCTGCCCCCATACCCTCTTTTGTCCTTTGGCTCTGCATGCACACGGGGCAAGGGCATACATGCAGGCAAAACACTCACACATATAACACACGTATAACATTGTTAAAAATATCACCTCCCACTACCTTCTTTTATGAAATATACATATGTTCCTAGCCTATTCCTCCACTGGATGTAGCAGGAAACTTTGAGTGGTAAGAAGCCAAGCTGTGATGGGGTTGGAATAGCCGATGAATGCTCTATGTCTCATGCTGTTTGCTGAACTACTCATTCAATGACATCAACACAACCCCAACTCTGTGAAACTATCCCAGGAATGGCGACCCTTCTCCTAGATAGCGTTTTCTATCAGTAGCAAGCTCCCGCCTCTGTCCTCACAGATCCCGCCTCCACATTTCCTTGGTGGCCACTGCCACCACACAGGCGTGCCCAACAAGTTATTAACTTGCAAGGTTTTCAGGTGTCATAGCGCCAATCAGTAGCTTTCCTTTCCCCTTTCTACTTGTGAAGTAGCTGACACGTATTTCACATGTACAAAAAGTACAGGCAGCCGGGCGGTGGTGGCGCACGCCTTTAATCCCAGCACTCGGGAGGCAGAGGCAGGTGGATCTCTGTGAGTTCAAGGCCAGCCTGGTCTCCAAAGCGAGTTCCAGGAAAGGCGCAAAGCTACACAGAGAAACCCTGTCTCGAAAAACCAAAAAAAAAAAAAAAAAAAAAAAAAAAAAAAAAAAAAAAAAGTACAGGCAGGGTACTAGTCTTAAAGGTTTCAGTGGCCTCAGAGTTAACATCTGCACAGTTGCGGCCCATCCAAAGAACGGAGTGTCACTGCCCTGAAGGCTCTCCCCCACCACACCTTACTACAGTGCTCCTGTTCTCAACTTAGCTTCCAGGAGAAGTGTCGCCAGCCTGAGTTTTAGAGTGACTATTTTTAATTTATAAGAGAGAGAGAGAGAGAGAGAGAGAGAGAGAGAGAGAGAGAGAGAGAGAGAGAAGAGAGAAAGGAGAGAGGCCGGGGTGGGGGGCGTTACTAGTTTTCTGTATATTCCTAAATGATATCTTTTTATATGCTGCATATGCTTACCTAAATAGAGACATATGTAATTCATGATTTGATTTTGGGCTAGCTAATTTCATGTCAACTTGACACAAGCTAGAGTCCTCTGAGAGGAGGGAGCCCCAACTGATAAAATGTCTCCATAAAATCAGTCTGTAGGGCATTTTCTTGATTAGGGATTGATGGTGGCATCCCTGGGCAGGTGGTCCTGGGTTCTATAAGAAAGCAGGCTGAGCAAACCATAAGAACACGTCAGTAAGCAACACCCCTTCATGGTGTCTGCATCAGCTCCTGCCTCCAGATCCTTTGCTGCTTGAGTTTCTGCCCTGACTACCTTTGGTAATAGACAGTGCTGTGGAAGTATAAGCAAAATAAAGCCTTTCATCCCCAAGTTTCTTTTGGTCACGGTGTTTCATCACAGCAATAGAAATCCTAACCAGGACAGGTTTAGATTACTTGACATTTTGATTATGAAATTATGCACTGGCTGTTCTTTTCTAATGAAAGACAGAAAGGGAGTGGATCCGAGTGGGAGGGAAGGTAGGGAGGACGGGGGGGGGGGGAGGGTAAAGGCAGGGAAAACTGTATTCAAATTATATTGCATGAGAAAAGCATCTATGTTTAATAAAAGGGGAAAAAGAATTAAAAAAAGAAATTATGCATTGGGAGGACAATATCCCCTTCAAGATGTTCCTATTTATTATTTCATTTTCTAGAAATTATATTAATTCTTTGTACAAACAGATTTAGACATTTTTATGGTCCTTTCTACTTATTAAGATACTTTTGTCTTTATACATACTAATTCTTCTTCATCCTGAATTTAAGAATTCCACCATCTTTTCATGGGTGTGTTTAATTTCCTTAGGTTGGATTTTTCCTTCTAGTGTTTTCTGTAGGCTGGGTTTGTGGATAGGTGTTGTTTAAATCTGGTTTTATCATGGCATATTTTGCTTACTCCGTCTATGGTGATTAAAAGTTTTGCTTGATGTTCTAAAATAGAAAGTGGTGATGGTGTCATGCATGAGTCTATGAGGATGCTGGATTAAAGTCTATCAAATTGTGCAAACAGGCAAATTGTACACTATGTGAATTATTTGTCAATAAAGATTTTATAAAATGTAAAAAAAAAGAAAATCTACCGCCTGTGTTCTTGGCCTGAGTGATTCTGCTGGTGGTGAAATCCTGCCCATGGTGGCTAATTCCTCCGAGTTCTTTCCCTTTGTGACTATGGGGCAAACAGAAGAGCTTTACTCAGGAGGTCTTTGTGGCTGTTGTTTGGGTTGGCTTCTTAGGACTTCCGTAACCGTTTGAAAGCTCTGGAAGGCTCAGCTTTGATTGGATTATTTTTGACTTAATGATATTTTGAACTCACTGGCTATGTGCTTATCCAAGTTGCAGACTAGAATTCTGGTCATGGACTGTTAAGGCAACTGTTTTGCTCTCACAGGCAAAGAATGGACATTCCTCACTCCTCCTCCACTCCCTTCAAGGATTCTATCTCCTTTAGTTTCGTCAAGGTCTGTCTCCCAAGAGCCCTCGTTTGTTAACTCTATGTGCGGGTGTGAGGGTGTGAATTACTGTGCCCTACTTTGCTCTGCTCTTGGGGCTTTGTCTTCTGGCGTCAGACCCTGCCCCCCACTCCCTCCTTGCTGGGGAGTCGGAGCCGAGCTTAACCTCAGAGATGAGTGACGTTTGCAGGCAGCTGCACACTTGTGACATCTCTGAACTGAATTTCTCCCATCTTGGCCCTGTAGACTCTTCCTTTATCCTTTGATCCCATGGCCATGCATTGGAAGAGGTAAATTTAATAATTATTCAACATATTTATGTATTCCAAAATAGTTGTTTTCTGCTTACCAGTTCTTCATATTGCTACATTTTGAAGTCTGTCAAAATTCAATGTTTGCTTTACCTTTGCACATCCCCAGCTCATTTATCACATTCATTTCTAATACTTTACCTGTTTTTTGAAAATGGAAAATGTCAAGGTAGCTTATGAAACGCATTGATATAAGCAAGTTAGTAAGATAAGAGTTATCAAGTTCTAAGTACTGATTATAATTATCCAAATGAATTCTGTTGCTATGACTTTATGATTATAAAGCATGACTCTGTAGCTGGAGTTTTCTCCAGTCCTGTGTGGCCTATGGTTAGAACAAATCTCTCTTACCTGCCAGTCCTGCAGCCACTTAGACCAAACTGAGTAAAGAGGATATATGATGAGTTTAAATAAGTACGAAAAAATGCATAATAATTTAGACTTTTCAAGAAGAGAATGATATTTGCTCTGACATCAGATTTTAAGAAATAGAACTTGCATGAGGGCATTGTATGTGGAGTAATGGTTTTGTCACATTTTACTTGGTCACATTTTAAAAATAAAAATTCTGGGGTTCATCATAATGACCATCCCTAGATAGCTATAGGTAATTTGAGGACCAGCCAGATTTGAAAATCAATTATAAAACTACTTTGAAATATAAAATAATTACATAGAGAGTCTCAATGACCTTCAGCAGTAAATGCAGAAGCAGACTCATATTGATCTTCATTATTATATTTGATAGGAATGGAAACTAGATTAAAATACACCTTTATTTCCCATGGAAGGCAAATCTGGTAAGGGCTAATGTACCCTGAGCCCAGACTCATAACTGCCTCATGATCTGTTTGATATTCTTTGAACACCCGAGGTATTGCACAAAATATCATTTTTCTTAACTCTCAATGGGCACTAATTAAATTTAATATTAGAAACTTTCTAAGGTACTTCTCAAGTCTGAGAATCCAATTATGTCTAGAAAGATAGCTGTATTTTAGAAATTAGATAAGCTGCTAAAAATGTAAGAAACATTTTATGATGAGTCTTAATGACCTTTACATGGGAACCCATAAATCCACATAGCACACAGCCTGTTATATGGACTGCATTATTCTTAAAGCTGTTTCGTAGAAGAGAGTCAGTTGAGTCCAGGAATGAGGGACCTGTAGAGGCAGCAGCATTTGGGAGTGTCCCTGTGAGCAATCTAGCTTTAAGACAGATCATCTTCTGAAGTGCCCATTAGGGGGCATGGCAGACAAATACTCATGGCTTACTAAATCAGTGTGATCAATTTCAACATCATAGAATACTCACCACAGACTAGGATTTCTGTTCATTGCAAGTTTAAAAATCTGTCCTTCTGGATGTCAGAGTACAGATGTTTCCAAGAGTGACTGTGCAGATTATAAAGTACGTTAACAGTCTTCTCTTATTTGCAAGGGGAAGGAGTCAAGCTGTTGAGATTTATCTGCTCGTTTAAAATTGTTGTCTCACACATTCTTGCTCGCTCTTACCCTAACTGTGGTAGCAGAATAGGAATTTGGCAATCCAAGATCAACATTAAAGGTCACTAGCGAATGGCAATCTTTCTCTCCACCTTGTGGATAGGTTCTATGATTGTGGAGTGTGACAGTGTGACTCTATGAGCATTTTCTTTTTGAGAGTGCAGGCCAAGGCCAGCCTTAGAACGCTAGCACAACTACCTGTGGGCTTTGTGCTTTTGTGCCCTAGGTCTTATTTCACATGTATTTTCCAACAACCATTCTCCCAACTATACTGAAAAGAGAACACAAACAGCTAGCCTTTAAGGACAATAAAAAATTACACAAAATCTCCATTTTACAACACTCTTTGAGTTAGAGTGAATATATTGATTGGAGACTAGTAAGTCACAGACACTTATGAATAAAAAAGACAATATAATAAGATTGACACTTTTACAAAGATAGTATCATAGGGCTAGTTTAACTAAAGGTACTTAAAGTAACATTGTTTTCCTCCTTTGGTTAGGAAAGTAAATCTAGGCCAACAACCTTGAAGCCCATAATTCTGAGTGAAATTATAGACGCTCATAAAGAAAAGATTAAGGAGGTGGTAATAAGAGAGAGTGTGGCGCCCATCGAGCACCTCAAACTCTACGACAAGTATCAGTTCTTGATTACCAGGAAAGCCGAGCATGATGTTGACGAGTTCCTGCTACAAAATCAGAGTTATGAGAAACTAATAGAGGAAATTCGCAAATACCAGAAACTAATAGAAGACATACAGTATACGTCTCGAAAGGTAAGTGGCCCTTTCCTTTGTGGCTCCTAACTGAATCGCACGATCTTTTCTCAGTTGTATCAACAACTAAGGTTAAAACCCACAGGGAAAAATTCCGAGTGCTGTCAACAGGGACCGACGGGCAGAACAGGTGGCATGTGCCAGGTGTGGCGCAAGCCTCAGTGCAGAGCAGCCGGGACCCACGCAGATCCTGTGCCCCAGTGCCCGAGATGCCAGCACCGCTTGCTGACCTATGCCATGTACCGCCCCTCCTCCCGGTTCCAAGGACCTGACTTTTAAACTGCATGCTAAGGAATCATTTGGAAACCACAGCGATGACCCCAAAATGAGCTTACTTCCATTCCTGAGGATACTAGGAACTTAAACACCCTCCCTGAGCCTTGTTAAAAAAAAACAGTTTTTTTTTTCCAATTCTCTATCATGCCCACGTATTATATTTAAACACAGAACAGATAAAATACTTGAAACCCATCCTACTGCTGAATGTGATGGTATGCACCTGTAATGCCAACACTCAAGAGGCAGGAAGACCACAAGTTAGCGGTCAGCCAATCTGGACCATAAAGTAAGACAATGTCTAAAAACAAACAAAAGGAAACAAAACAAAAGGAAAATAAATGAAGTCCATTTTTACTGATTTGGCAGTAACTTAATTCCCTAAACTTTTAAAATCTATTCTTCTTCTTCTGGATTCCAAGATAACCAACTTCAAGCTTATTTGCTCACAAGGTATTTGTAAAGTACAATGAGCAGGGAACAGGTATCAGAAACTCCCCATGGGAATTTGTGGTTGTCTTCTGTTGTTTGTTTTGAGACAGGATAATGCGTTTAGCCTAGGTGGGCCTGGAACTCACTCTGTAGCCCAGGCTGGCCTCAAACTCACTCAGTCCCAATTCTGCCTCCCATGCACATGGGATTATAGACCTGAACCAGCACGCCCGGCCCAACAACTCAAAAAACCAAAAACCAAACCCCCAAAACTCAAAACTTAACCACAAACTGGTATCCAGAGAATGGGAGAATTAAGAGACTCTCTTACTTATTCTTGTTCCTGTTCGTGTCTATTAAGTCTTTATCACCCTGCAGACGGTTCGTTTGGGAATGTTTGAAATGCATTGTGAGGAACTAATCCGAGCTTTGGTGAAGCGAGCCGATGTCATCTGTGGCAGACTGATAGCTAAGATGTTCCGCGATCACCAGGAAGTGAACACAAGGTATGGAGTGAGTGCCACCGCTTCCGTGTGTGTGTGTTTTAGGAGCGGGTCATTTCATTGTGTCACTCAACTACAGCGGCGGACCAGAACGGTGTCAAGAGGGATTCAGAAGAAAGGATTGTGCTAAACGTACTTCTACATGGAGTGACATTTTGTGATGTGATTGTCATGATGATTTCTCTCACAAATGTGCCTTCCCAATTGTCCATTAATTGTAGCATTAAAACATGTTTTCATTCTTTTGCACAAGTCAGGTGGACATTGATTTCATATTTTAAAATGTCTGTAATCAACATATAAGTTAGTTTTCAAAGCAGATTTATTTACTTAGGAGCTATGGGTGGATTTTTAAGGACTTGTCAGATTTGGAACTTGGTCAAATTATCATTATTCTTCAAGGCTTTGACGAGCTGTTATCTTAACTGGACAGTTATTTGTTGGCTAAACAGGGTGTGGGGGTAGGAAAGCTGGCTAGTCTAAACTCAGAGAACACCAGTGAGTGTAACGCTGAATGCACTCTTATCTAAGCCAAGAAGCACAACTAGTGTAACTCCTCCTCAAACAGGGAACCTCGCTTCTAATACGTTACGGGGTGGAAAGCAGAAATAACCAGGACTTTCCTTGTAATGCTTTTGAGGGCAGGATGTCACTAAGTCCCTGCGCTGGCCTGCAAACCATGGTGCTCCCAAATATTCAGCTCTCACTATCCTAGTGGGATTGGAGATGTGAGTCACCACACCTGCCTCACAGAACATTTCTTACAACTCTGATATCAGAGAAAAACAAGATCATTAGCAATTGTGTAGAAGTCTGAAGGAAGCTTCATTTACCTAACCTGTGCTACACATGAGACTAGGGTTAAGTTATGAATGAACTACGCCGAGAGAAGTTACCGTGCAGAAATGGAGAGGAAGTGCATTGCAATAGGGTGTAGGAAGTGCCGCACTCGGCCTGGAAGGTAGAGCAGGGGGAGGATACAAACTGCCTTCTCAGTGTGGTGCCAGGAGGAGAGGAGGCAGCGAGGGAGGGCTGCGAAGATGTTGAAGAGAGGGAGGAAGGATCATAAGAGCAAGGAGGGTCAGCATCATGATGGGAAAAGCCACAGAAACAGCTGGCCTAAGCCAATGGGAGCTCATGGACTCTGGACTGACAGCTGGGGAGCATGCATGGGACCCAACTATGTGGGTGAAAGTTGCGTGCCTTGATATGTTTGTGGGTCCCCTGGCAATGGGACCAGGACTTACCCTGGGTTACATGAACTGACTTTTTAGACCCTATTCCCTGTGGCTCAATGCCTTACTCAGCCTTGATGCAGGAGGGAGGGGCTGGGTCGGCGATATCAACACGGTATAACAGCCAGTGTTGACTCCCCGAGGAAGGCCTTACTCTCTATGAGGAGGGGGTGGGGGTGGGGTGGGGGGGGAAGTGGGAGAAGAGGAGGGAGAAGGAATAGGTTGGTATGTAAAAGGAAAGAAAATCTTTTTTTTTAATAAAAACATACACATACAAAGTGGAGTAGGAATTTCCATTTTAAGGATGAGTCTGCCAGGAGAGTGGCGTGGGCAAAGGATCCCAGGTAGAAAGGGAGTCTGCAACAGACAGCAAGCAGGTCATTGGTGTTGCTATCCACCAGGAAAAAGCCAGTTAGTTGCCTTGCTTCTGCAGACAAGGGTGAGGAGGTGAGGCGGGGGTGTGTGTGTGGGGGGTGTAGGGGGGCTGCAGAGGGAGGCACCGCTAGAAGAAGAGGTGGGGTTTGTGAGGCATCTCCAGGAACCACGCTGCATTTTCAGGTTAAAGCACTGGTCCCTCTGAAGTACTGAGGAAGGGCGGAAATGTCGAGGATTTTGTGCTGGGTGAAGCCTTTGCTTGAATTCTGTTGCTGTCCCCTCCTCACGACCCTCTGAGCCCATGGCAGCTCTCCCTTCTCCCCCCGTTATTTTTAATGACGTCAGACTCACTGGGTGTGCAGAGGGCGCAGCAGAGCTGTGGCAGGTGTCTGGGTGGGGATCGCTCAGCTGCACCACAGAGGTCTCACACCTCTCTCTGCCTGCCAGTTTCTCCCCACGGCCTCTTACCTGTATCCCTTAGTGGACAGGACACACCTGTCCGTCTCTGTTGAGTCTGCCACTGAGGTTTGCAAACGCTCAAAGGGCTCACCCATCTCCCATCCCACCTTCAGCTCAGTGTGGTCCACAGGCTCTTCCTTCCCTCCACAGGCAGTTTTTGTGAAGAATTTTTTTTTTTCCTGGAGTCCCTTACCTCTGAACCTTTTTCTTTCTTCCCAGTCCCAAGTTTGTTCATTATTTTTATCATTCAGTAGGAAATATTGGAGTATGCCAGTCATTTCTGGGCAACAGGCCTTTTTTTTAAAAAAAAATATTCCCTATAAGTAGAGTTAATTACCCCCTCCCTCTTTACCATCTCAGTGGGCAGTGGGCTGAGCATGGGAACCACTCCTTGAAGGAACTGTCTCGGGCATCAGACTGTGAACTGTGTGGGGGTCATTATAAAATCGTATTCATTTTTACGTTTCCGTCATTTAATACTGTAGCTCGGAATATGACAGGTGGTCATTAAATTTATATTGAGCAAATAAGTACGTGAACACGAATTTGTATTTAATTCATTAGATGTCGTATAGATAAATCCCAACCTGTTTTTCATGCAACAGAGCATTAAATAATAGATACGTGTTGGAGTGAAATTAAATCACAAATCTGCAAGACGGATTTTGTCTGCTGTTTCAGATTATGTGACGAGTTTGAGAAGATCGCTGAGAAGGCCCTGAGCACGCCTCCGAACACAGCCGAGCTCATGGAGATGAAGGTATCGCTGACGAGTCTGGGTCTCTGTGAGCCGAACTGTCACAAGAGCGCAGGGAAGCGGGTCCCGCTGAAAGTTAAGACAGAGGCTTCCAAGCCTCAGCGTGCGTCTCATCTGTCTCATTGTGACACGAGCTTGCTGGCCTCTGCGTGGTCACTATTGGGCCACCCGTTACAATACACGCAGTTTGCTCAGCCGGCGGGCTCTCCGTTGAGCTGACTGGTGTAAATGTTCTGGGGCAGTGGACTCTGCTCCATTTGTCTCTCAAGCTCCAGCGGGTCCCTGCGCAGGTTCCCCTGGCAGGGCAGACGCTCACGCACGCCTGCTGTCTACATGCATGTCTGTAGCTGTCACCTGAGCTAATGACTCACTGACCAACCCAGGTCAGAGTGAGGGGACGCAAGGGGGCACGGATGCCGAAAGTATCCGAGTGATGACGCAGTCCTCTGCCAGGTGGTCTTGAGAACAATGTTACCATTATCAGCGAGCTAGCAGAGTTGGCCAGGACTGGTCACGGTAACCTGAGATGCACGTGTACACTCACTCATTTTAATCAGCAGATATTCAATCCTTCAGCAGCGTTTTCTTCTGTTTCTGAAAAGGCTGCGCTTTGCGATGCACTGACTATGATGGTCAGCTGAAATGTTCCCAGCATCAAATCTTTCCATTTCCCATTGGTTAATTTGCCAGTTGCTTCTGTTTTTTTTTTTTTTTTTTTTTTTTTTTTAAACTCTACCAATAAAGTAACTAATAACCGCCCCATTTTATGCTCTTTCTGTTCTTGTAACATTTAATTTTTATGAGATTCTTTGTTTTTTTTTTTTTTTCATTTTCTAGACTTCCCCAAATCCAACTAGGACCATTTACCTTTAGTTTTAGATATTTGACTGAACTTGGAAACATGCGAAATCATTCAAAACTCTGTATAAACAGAAATTATAAAAAGAATTAGAATGGTTATGTGTATAAATTCTTCCAGTTATTGTTTAAACAAAATTTATTAAAATTATTGGAACTAACTTTTACATTTATTTTTAGGTTTACTCAGAGATTTTTATTTTCTTTAAAGTTGTCTGTGTTTGGGCGGGAGTTCTGAGTGTGTGAACACATTCACAGGCTAATAGACTTCAAGGGGACACTTTCATGTTTTGTTGGCTGTTATCAGTCATCAAATAATTTTTTGGTTGGTAATAGGTATAGATATTTGTATAGATAATTGATGTGTCATGTTTCTTCTTTGTTAGAGGAAAATTCCTGTAGAAAGATTTAGGATTATTCAATATGAGTTTCTATTGCATATAATAATCTTTAACAAAATTAGCAAATAAAATTTATTGCTTTGTATTTAAAGCACCTCTGCACTTTAAAAAGTTTATTCTAATAAGAGCAAACAAGTTGGTAAGTTTAGTCAATACAAAAATAAGTCATGAATGATAAATAATTTCTAAATTTAAAAATACGTATTTTGACGAGACATTAATTGCCTGTGAAAACTATAGTTTCTAAATCAATCTGTTGCGTGTGTGTTGTGACATTGTTGGTTGTGTGTTTTTACTTTATAGCCCTACATCCTAGACTGACTCTGCAATCCCTACCACTTAATCAGCGTTTCCCCCATGCAAGCACGCTAGCTAGTTTTGTGATAAACTGGGACTAGGAGCAATCTTTCTTCCTTCAGTTGATCTGGGCAACTGACTAGAGCTCGGGAGGTCCTATGGGATCTGACTTAATTTAAAACCATTTTCCTGGGACTGGGAAGACGGCTCAGCTCTGAAGAACCGAGAGGACCCGAGTTTTTTACAGGGTTTCTCTGTGTAGCTTTGCGCCTTTCCTGGAACTCGCTTTGGAGACCAGGCTGGCCTCGAACTCACAGAGATCCACCTGGCTCTGCCTCCTGAGTGCTGGGATTAAAGGCGTGCACCACCACCGCCCGGCAAGGACCCAAGTTTTGTTCCCAGCACTCACTGTGGGGTGCTTGCAACCACCAGCGACTCTGACTCCGGAGGATCAGAGGATCTTTTCTGGACTCTACGGGCACCCGTACTATGTGACTTCAATCTTCCCCCACGCCCATGCATATACATAATTAAAAATAAGACTAAATCTTACAAAATCAACATTCTAGATTGGTGCCCCTGGCATCTCTTCGGACCCTCACACCAGCTCCCTCACGCCACAGGGGCCCCATGCTCCCTCTGCTTGCCCCTTCCTGCCTGCCGAGGCCCATGGCCTCTGAGAGCTCCTGCTCATGTCTGGCTGGCAGCGGCAGGCCTCTCGTGGGAGCACTGTCCATGCTGAGAACCCCAATTTTCACTTATTTGGCTAACCAGCATCTCACTGATTAGATCGCAAACTCCATGAGGGTAAAAGCCCGGTCGGCTTCATGGCCAGCACCCGGCACACGTGTCGGGCAAATTTCTGGTGCCCCAAAGCACTGAAAGAAGAAATGAAATCACGCAGGCAGGCTGCTTTTATCTTCCAGGGATGCACGGCCTCCTCCCTGGTCTTGCAATGATTTTTTTTTTCCTTTTAATGTGTTGTTAAGTATCTTCTCACATTTTTTTTTCTTTCTGTTGCTGTAGTGACATGGTTGGGATGGTGAGAAGTCCGCGGTGCTGGGCTCTCGAGTTTGGAGCCTCGCTCTGCGGTGCTGTGTGTCCTCACGATGCTGTCTGTAACCTTTGCTTGCCCCCAGGCTCACATTCAGAAAGTGGAGATGACCGACATGGTGGAGCTGGGACAGAGACTGGTGGATTCTAAAAACTGCCTGGCCTTCCTCATCGAGTGTGTGAACTTCTCCCCTGCGGACATCAGGCTAAACAACAGCGTTTTCCAGTGGTATGCCAGAATGGGCGAAGTTTTTGACGAGCACAGGAAAATCATTAAAGATAAAACAGAACAGTATCAAGAAGGCCTTAAGGTTGGTACTGTAGATTTTTTCAAATTACTCCCGTCTTCTAGAAATGTTTGGACTTGAACACAGTATTATAGGCTCCTTTGTTACCCAGGAGAACTCAGTAGAAGATTGGATCTTTTCTATTTTATTTATTTATTTATTTATTTATTTGGGTTTTTTTTTTTTTTTTTTTTTTTTTTTTGGTTTTTCGAGACAGGGTTTCTCTATGTAGCTTTGCGCCTTTCCTGGAGCTCACTTGGTAGCCCAGGCTGGCCTCGAACTCACAGAGATCTGCCTGCCTCTGCCTCCCAAGTGCTGGGATTAAAGGCGTGTGCCACCACCGCCCGGCTTATTTGGTTTTTTGAGACAGGGTTTCTCTGTGTAGCTTTGTGCCTTTCCTGGAACTCACTTGATAGCCCAGGCTGGCCTCGAACTCACAGAGATCCGCCTGGCTCTGCCTCCCGAGTGCTGGGATTAAAGGCATGCGCCACCACCGCCCGGCTGGATCTTTTCTAATGGATGATTCAGGAGTGGCTCAACAGTGCATTGATTGATGTGGGCTCATTTTTGAATTTTAGAGGTAGTATGAAGAAAATGTTGCTCACAAGTGACCATTAATAAAACAGTGTTTATTTTGTGCCATTTATGGTACTAACTTCAGGGGTTTTGTTTGTTTGGTTTACTATTTATTTTTTATTTATTTTTTATTGTATCAACATCAAGATTCCCTTGATGACATGCTTCTTTATATTCATAATGACTCAGTGCCCTGACCGGACATTTTTTTCTGGTAGAAGGTTTGTGGCTTACCTCTGCCTACTGTCTAGCTCAGTTTCCTGCTTTTTGGTACACTCCTGATTTTGTTAACTCCAAGAACCTTCTAGTTCTCTGCTCTCTGCATCTCTCATGTTTTGTATGTTATCTCTGCACTCTGCAGCACACTGCCCGGGCCACACCAGTCACACCCAGCTGGTTTTTAGGAGACACCTTCTAGACCTCAGGGAGATTCTCTGTTGTTCTTTTACACACTGCCGCTAGACTAATGTCCCAATCAAGACTATGACTTTCAGTTCTGTCTGCCACTAGATGGTCAGCTCCCGAGAGTCTTGTTTTTATTTATTCTCTATTTTTATCCCACTGGCTAGCCCAGTGACTGACCCACAGTGTCTCAGCCCAGTTCGTGCTGTTAGGAGATGTGTGACTGGGTAATTTATAAAGAGAAGTTTATTAATTACATTTCTGGTGCCCGAGAAGTCCAAATTCAAGAGAGCGGCATCTGCTGAAGACCTCACGCAGATTCATCCCTTGGCCGTAATGGAAGGCGAGAGATTATGGGGCACATTTGTAAGCAAGAGAACAACAGAGAGGAGAGGGAGAGAGGAAGTGGCCAAACCCACCCCTTTCCTCGGAGCCAATCCCGGAAGTGAGCCAACTCACTTCCAGGAGAGCAGAAATCACTTCGCATGCGAGGCCAGCACCTCAGGCCCTGCTCACTCTTAGGGTTCCATTTCTCACCATGTTTATTTCCAACGCATGAATGTGGGGCACATTTAAACCACAGCTTTCAGAGAGCTATGAGCACTCCACAGAGTTGTATGAATGAATTACCTAAATTTTTCAGTTTCGTTTTATAAAAGAAACTAAAATTCTTAAGATTGACTTAGGTCATCCAGTCCAGATGTTCTTTGATCCCAAGCTACCTGTTTTTCTACCACACCCAAGAAGATGCAGTTCATAGATTATGGTACTTGGAGAGTCATTCATAGCCTTAAAATAGTTTATTTTTAAACTCTTGTTACTATTTCTCTTTTACGACTAGGCTATTTCCAACATTATGAGTGTGGAAAACATGAAAATGAATATTAGATATTTAAATCATAAAATAATTGACTCTTGGAAAATTCTTTGGTGGCCCAGAATTATCCATACTTGATTTTAAAGTGTCCTTTTTCAATAATCTACATATAATATTGATGCAATCTTCTTCTTTTCCCTCACCCATGAAGTCAGAGCAATGAATTCACTGGGAAACAAGAGACTCGAAGACAGAAACCAACCTAGCCTCTATGAAATAGAAAAAAAAAAGATCCTACTTTTGAATAACCTAGATTTGACTTTTAGATATTTCATTAATAGATATTTTTAGCATCATTTAATCTGGGATGGCTTACCAATGACAGTTTTATAAGTGGCTTTTTTTTTTTTGTGAAGCACACACACATCTGTTTTATGTTGGGATATTAAAATATTAATATTTCACACCTAGATTTATTAGCTTTGCACATTTCTTGTCATGAGTGCTCATGGGAAAAAACAGTAGCTTTGGGATAGCTTGGTTCAGTGTTGCTAACTGAAGAGCTACCTTGGTAACAGCATAATTAAGTAGTTCAATTTTTCACAAATGCTACGAAAATGATATAGTTATTCATATAGCCCTTAAATAAACAGACCTTTCTTCTAACTCTGTCCTGGTTCTTAGCAATCTTTCAAATGCTCAGTCATTTGTTTGCATCAGTTTTTCAGCCCACTAAAGAGTATAATTTTAACACAGTTTTTAAATGAACCAAAACTCCTTACATTGTTTAGGGCCAACTTATAAACTAGGGAACTAGAGGAATTTTAGTGTGCTTATTTTAAATTTTTTTTTTCATATTTTAGATTCCAGTCATTCTTGAGATTATCTTTCTTTATATTTTGTCATAAAAATATAATAATAATAATTTTGATAAACCTTTCAAATAGTGAAGATTTCTCTTGATATCCAGGGGTTTTCATTTTGTAAGAATAGTAAGCACGTGTATTGTTCCCATCAGTTGCGGTGTGAGCGGTTTGTGGAGGAACTGGAGAGTTACGCTAAACAAGCAGAAGAATTTCATACATTTGGGGACCTGCAAGACGTGCAACGGTACCTGAAAAAGGCTCAGGTGCTGAATGGCAAGCTGGATGCCGCAGCAGACAAGGTATAATTAAAATCTCCAAAGGATGCGGCCACCCAGTGAAACAGCAGTGTTTGCATTGAGTAGTCACTCTTAAATAGACCCATCTAGGCATGGTAGGACATGCCTCACTCCCATACTCGGGAGGTTGAGATAGCAGGATTGCGAGTGGGAAGCCAACCTAGGTTACAAAGTGAAACATTGTTTAAAAGAAGAAAAAGGGGGGGGGGCGGTTAAAACAGTTGAATTACATTAAACAAGAGAATAACAGAAGCAATTCAAACTTTTAGTCATGCTTCAAGGAGAAGCAGCAGGGTGGTTCTCCGTGGGCGGCAATATGTTTCTGTGGTCCTCAGCTTTTATTTTAAAGATAGAGTTATCTCTGCCGGTTTATCACACACCGCATCATCTAATCATCTGCATCACAGTTCTACCGTAACTGTTGAGAGAAGGGCGCATAATAGTGTTTGATTGCGGTTTAGTGTTTTTGTATTCAGATGCCTGCTTAGATGGCGCAGCTGTTTTAAAATTGGACCCATTATTGCCTCTCGCTGAGCCGCTGTGCTCACACACTGCTGCGTCTGATTCAGCTTTCTTAGAAGAACCTGGAAGAGGAAAGCTAGATCCTTTGCCACACATAATACAATCTTGATTCTGTTTTATGATGAAAACAAACTGCACTTTTCTTAACATTAAAAGGCCTGAATATCTACTGAGGTAATTAAATAGTTTATAGTCGTCTCAAATAGGTCAAATACACATAAAAAAAAAGTAGAAATAAACTTTTAAGATGGTTTATAACCAGAGTCACTGAAATTCTAAGTCACCTGATTAACTGATGTATCCAACTAGATTGCGCAGTCCACGTCTTCACATAGTCCATGACTAACTAAGAGAAAACGCTTCCTCTGCCTCTTCCCATTCATCCTGCTCTGTGGTCTGCGTGCTTCTGCACACTTCTGATGCGTAACACACACGTGCACACATAACATTATATGTGTGGTTAGCAGCTACTGGTCTACAATATTTCTCCTCTTTACTTTAAATTAGTATTGAATGACTTCTCTTTGTATTTCCACTTATGTATGTCTTTCCTGAGCTAAGTCAAGAACTCTTGGGAATCAGACCTTTTGCCTGTTTTCCACAGTATCTAACACAGGGATCTTCTTATTCCAAGCACTTAGATTCTTTCAGTGAATGAAGCCAGATCTTCAATATGTCTTTGGGGGTAAAACTTCCTTCTATTTTTAAATGTATTTGACTGTTAAGCTAATGCAACAAAACACTGCCCCAAAACATGATCAGAAAGAAACAAGGAAATGATATTCAATCTTAAAAAAAAAAAACATAAATCATTTCATTTGTGACATGGATTAATCCAGAGGGGATGTGGTAAGCGAATAAACCAGATACAGAAAGATACCCAGTGTGTGATGGGACTGCAAAGAGTCAAGCCTGGAGAAGCAGCGCCCGATAGTGGTTACCAGGGAGCAGGGATTGGGAGAGACTGATTGAAGGATAGGAAACTTGAGTTAAAATGAGGAATACGTTGGATAGATTTATTAGACAGCGTGGTGGTTATATTTAATAGCCATGCATTATGTATTTGAAACCTGCTGAATGAGTAGCTTTTCAGGGTGAGGTAATGCACGTACCCATTAGCTTGAGCTACTCATTTCAGAATGCATACATGTGTACACCATAAATATATACATTCAGTTAATTTTTCAAGAAAATAAACAAGAACTAGACTAATGCTCAGTCCTTACACTTATTGAATTTACTGTTAGGGCTCAGGGAAAGCTGGTAATTAACACCTTCAACATCATTCACTTTCAGAATCACTCAATGCCCTTCTTTTCAGATTGAGCAGTTTAATGCAGAGGAGGAGGCCTTTGGCTGGATCCCATCAGTGTATCCTCAACGTAAAAAGATCCAAGATGGTCTGAACCCTTATCTCCGTCTCTATGAAACTGCTGTGGAGTTTAGTACCAAACACAGAGCATGGACAGAAGGACCATATCACAAGGTGAACCCAGACCAAGTCGAGGTCGACGTTGGGAATTACTGGAGGGGACTCTATAAGCTGGAGAAGGCCTTCCACGATTCTCCCAATGCGCTCGCAATGACAAAGAAAATAAGAGCGAGAGTGGAGGAATTCAAGCAGTACATCCCTCTCATCCAGGTCATCTGTAATCCGGGCCTGCGCCCCAGGCACTGGGAGGCCATGTCTGCCATTGTTGGCTACCCCCTGCAGCCAGCCGACGACTCTACTGTTTTCTCCTTCATAGACATGAATCTGGACCCATTTTTAGACAGATTTGAAGGCATTAGTGAAGCAGCCAGCAAAGAATATTCTCTTGAAAAGGCCATGGATAAGATGATGACTGAATGGGACACAATGGAATTTGTCATTCATCCGTACAGAGAGAGTGGGACACATATTTTGTCATCAGTGGATGAGATTCAGATGTTGCTGGATGACCATATTATCAAAACACAAACTATGCGAGGATCACCTTTCATCAAGCCTTATGAAAAGCAAATGAGGTAAAATAATATGACATGTTGATATGACGTTACCCAAGCCACGTGCGTTCAATCTAAAGTTCTTCTGGGGACTGATTCTTCATTTCACATTTAATATTTTTAAATTTATTATTCCATTTCTAGTTCTGTGTGTGTGTGTGTGTGTGTGTGTGTGTGTGTGTGTGAGAGAGAGAGAGAGAGAGAGAGAGAGAGAGAGAGAGAGATACAGAGACAGAGACAGAGACAGAGACAGAGAGGAGATATGGCCTGTGGAGGCCAGAAGAGGGTTGTAGGAACCTGTGGAGTCTATTGTAAGGAATGATAGCCTTCATAGTTTTGAAAGAGTATAGATCCCTTTAGATAACATTCAGATACTCATTTTTATTGCCAACAAACTTATCTTACTTTTTTTTTCATCCTTAGAAGTAACTTTGTGCCCAAGCATAGTTTAAAGAGAGGGAAGTGTAACACTAAGATGATGCCATCTCCCAAATTTGGAAACAGAAGGTCAAAGACAGACAGCCTACTGTGGTTTCACCTTCTATGCGTGATAGCTGGCAAATAGGTGCAGATGAAAAAAAAACAGACACAAAACAACTGGTTTTAACCAGAGATTCTTAAAAGAAGATAGCTAAATATGTTGAATTCTTACTCTGCTCCTCACTGTTTTCATTTTTTTTTTTTTTTGAATGTGTATTGAACAGTTTAGATTTTACCTTAAGAAACAGGCAGCTAAACTAGACGGCCATCTTCGGTGTGTGCTTGACTGGCAGGGGAAACTGACGGGATGGTTCCTGCCTCTGGTTCCCCCACACCTGAGAGATGATCAGAAACCGTGTGGTTGGCTCTTCCCCTTCCACCTAGAGTCATTTTTGAGGGACTCGGCTTGATAGCATTATGCAGTGAGATTTTTTTTTCCTGCGTCATAAAGGCATTAGAGGAAAAAAAAGATAAAAACGCCAGAAGAAAGCAGAGGCATTCTTGTCTTCTTAAGTAAAACAGATGCCCAATTCACAGATAAACGCTGGGGAAAATCATTTTGAAAAGACATTTGAAAGCATCCTGTAACCAGGAAGAACAATTAGACTTCTTTGTGTTAAGAACTGAAAATTACAGATTATCTCTTGTAAATAAGTAAGGCGTTAATATACAAACAAAGCTATTCCCTTCCAAGTCTCACTGACTAATAAGGCATTCTTCCTTGTTTGATTTCTCTGACAGCAGTCACATCCGGGGGCTCTGTCCTTTGTTGGGGGGGGGGGAACTGGCGCCTGGCACCTAATCTTGGCCCCCCACTTGTGCAAAGGAAATGCTTTGTACAGGGTTATTGCAAAGGTGGATGAAAATGCAGAGAGATTTTAAAATTGCCATGATAAAAACGTTAATTTTGGAGTGATGTTTCTACATAAAGGAACTTCAGTCATTAAGTTTTTGATATTTGGAGATGAGCTGATAACCTACTGTAATTTAAATGCTACCTCTTATGCATGTATGCCGCATTGCATTTGGAGGGATGGGAATTTTGTGGATATAGGCTCTATCTTAATGATTGGTTATAAGCTTAAATATTGATGTAATTATTCTGAAACAGGCTTTATTTAAAAAAAAAAAATCCTGGTGATTTCCCTTTGAATGCCACCAGAGAAGCAGAAATAGAGTAACGGTGTTCCATGGGTGGTTGGCAGACGGCTGTGGGTTTGAACTTTGCTGTCTGGGACCCTGCCTGGCTTGCTGATCTGAGACCACTGTGCTTGTCCCACAGAGAGTGGGAGGGCAAGCTGCTGCTGCTGCAGGAGATCCTGGATGAGTGGCTGAAGGTGCAGGCCACCTGGCTCTACCTGGAGCCCATTTTCAGCTCTCCCGACATCATGTCCCAGATGCCGGAAGAAGGCAGGCGGTTTACAGCTGTGGATAAAACGTGGAGAGATGTGATGAAAACCGTCTTACAGGTAGGTAGAATTCTCTGAAAACGTGATTATGTAACAGAAGTGGTACGACTTTTGTTTTAAAAAAAAATCCACATGAGGACTGGAGGGAGAGACAGCTCAGCTGTTAAGGGCACTTGGCTGTTCTTCCAGGGGACCCGAGTTCAATTCCCAGCACCCTCATGGCAGCTCACAAATGTCTGAAACTCCAGTTCCAGGGGACTCGACATCCTCACACAGAGATAAATGCAGACAAAACACCAATGCACATGAAATAAAAACAAAATAATTTAAAAATAAATCCACGCAAACAGTTACTCTTTCTAATAAGCCTTTACTCCCACAATAGACATTATCTTTTCAGCTATTCTTTTAGAATTTCAGGAGAAGGAAATGTGAAGATCAGAAATGGGTGCTTTGCCCCGATTTCTTCTGGAGACCTGCACTGCATGGAGTTGACTTAGTGGCCTTCGTTTGCTGGTGTGGTTTTTACCAGAGGCTCTGGCAGGAAGCCAGCACCCGCTCTGGATGCCATGTCCATCCTGGCCTTGTCTCCCTGCTGTGGCCTCTCACTGTTCTCTAATGCACTGCGACAGGAAGTGATCAGCAAGCTTGCTGGCTGCTCAGGCAGGTGTATCTCTCCCAGGGAGCTAAAAAAAAAAAAAAAAAAATGCAAAGAGAAGTCCATCCAGAGAGTCTAAAAAATGCAAACAAAATGCAGTGAAGTCATAAAACACATAGATCCTGAAGAGGCAAACTTGAGCCAAGAAGAAATGTAATAAAGCATAGTCACACTGAAGAACATCACGTACAGGATTCGGGTACAGAGGTGATTGTTTTATTATTGCAAGAACACAAACGTCTCTGTTGATATTTTAATCCAAGACCCTGTAAGCTAGAGGAACGGCACCTAAAATGTCCTAACCTGAAATAACAATACGCACATATTTATTATTTAAATTTACAAAGTTATGCCTATAGGCCTAACTACCGATCATCATTCATCAATGGCAATTATGTATTTGACAGGAGACTATCAGGAAGATGGACATGGGTTTGTTTAGTAGGCTTGCTTCAATTTTGTAATAATATTATCAAATATGTACAAACCAAGCTGTAAAATTAATCACAATGTAATTAATTCTACACTTAATAGGGCTATTAGTGAATTATTGTGTAACACTGAGTCATTTCTAATGTAGTTCACAAATATAATCTGTCGTATAGTTTCCTTACCACAATGCAAAGCCCTTATAATGCATACTAATTTCATTAAGAAAGGTTTAATTAGAATTTTATTGTTTCCCCAAATTTAAAGTAGATATTTCTATTCATCTCATTGGTATAATTTTATTTTATATATGCACAGTCTCATTTTGTAGCCCTGGCCTGGGACTTGCTGCCAGGCTGACCTCCAACTCACAGAGATCCATTTGCTCCTGTCTCCTGAGTGCCAGGATTAAAGGCGTGCACCACCACTCCTGGAAAAAAATATTTTTGGTATTTGATGAAAATATCCTTTAAAATCTCAAAGTTCTAAGGAGTTGTATACATTGCTCAATGTCTAGAAGGGGAAGCTATGCTGGCATGAGTGAAGAGAGAAGAAGTTATTATGGCCATGCGGAACTGTGCAACTCGAATATGTGAACAGCTCACGCACTAATCCACAAACAAATACGTTTGGGTTTTGTGGTCACTGTGGTTTGTTTTGGTGACACTTCATTAGCATTTCCTGAATGATGTCACTGTCTTCCTGAACTGCTCTGCGTGCTCTTGTTCTCAATGTTAGTACCCAGAGAAGATCTTGTGCCTACTCTCCAAAGCTTTGAAGACAAGCATGTGGCCATATTCTCTCAAGAAGCCTGATGAGATGATCTGTGCGGTAGAAGCAGTGGATTAATGGCTCGGTACAAGAGGGTTGCACCTTCATGCTTAGGAGTCCTAGGAAAGACTCTTCATGTGGTGGGCTTTTCCATGACAAACTTCCAGAGGTTAGGAACAGAACAAAACTGCTTTGGTTAGCATGATAGGCTTGATTGACAGCTCAGTCTCTTATCCATATAATGGCCAATGTGTAAACATTAAGTAATTTATGTTTTTTTCACTGTATACGTAACCCAAATACCTTCCTCATTCCAAGACCTTTCATTGCAATTCTAGAAATTTCTGATTGGTTTTGGTTATTAGTACAGTTTTGTTTGTGAAGACTTGCCTGTCTTAAAACTTCAGGCTCATATTCTGCTGGGACTCCTCCCCCAGCAGCACAGGTAAACCCGAGGCTCTGGAAGAGGAGGGACTTCTTTTCCGCCCTGTAACATGAATCTTAAAAGGTCTTATTAATTTAAAAAAGAAAAAAAGAAAGAAAAAAAAAAACAGAGCCAGATATTGGAGCGCAAGCTGAAATATGAGAGAAACAGAACAAGTCAGCCATGTTCTTATCTCTACGAAATCCTCAGTCTTAAGACAATGAATTCCTGTTTCCTCACACTTTATATACCTTTCTCTGCCCTGCCATATTACTTCCTGGGATTAAAGGCGTGTGTGCTTCCCAAGCAAAGACGTGAGATCTCAAGTTTTGGGATTAAAGGCGTGTGCCACCACGGCATGGCTCTGTTCCCAGTGTGACCTTGAACTCACAGAGATCTCTGTCTGACCTCCATGTCTAATCTAGTAGCTGACTCTGTCCTCTGATGCCCAGATAAGTTTTATTGGGGTGCACAATGTATCACCTCACCACTCTGCCTCTGTCGTTCAGATGCCTATGCTCTAGGGTCGGGACGAGCACTCTGGTGTGCCTCAAATGGGCTGTTCCTCATGTAGGTGGGTCATAAAATGAACAGCCTCAAATCAAGGATGTTCAGGGATTTCCATTGCCTTAAATACCTATCATTTCTTTATGGTGAGAGCTTTCTAAGCTATTTTCTTCTGACTCTTTGAAATACAGTTTATTATTATCATCTATAACCACGTTATTGTTCAGTAGCGTACCTGAAACCTTTGCTTCTGCTTTATTACAATGCACTGTACATCGGTCAAGCCTTCCCCAAACCCCCTCCTCCTCTCCTCTCCTCAGCTTCTGGTAACCACCAGTCCAATCTTGACTTCTACATGGCCACCCTTTTTAGGATTTCACACACAAGTGAGAGCACACAGCGCTTGTGTTTGTGGGCCTGGTTCATTTCACTTACTATAGTGATCCCAACACATCATCATGCGTACCGTCACGAATGACAAGATCTCAGTTCACCTACATACATGTTCAGCTGTTTGCCTTTCCCGGCTCAACAATGCATGTGAGAGTGGAGATGTCTGTTCAGAATGCCAACTTCAGTGTTAGATGGGTTCTTCGTGGATTCTCGGGATCACGTGTTGCTTCTGTCTTGAGCTTTTCCCAGGGATCACCAGACTGTTTCCCATAATGGCTGTATGAACTTACATTCTCTCCTTGCAAGGGACCCTTGGTTTTCCTGTCATTGCCCTCACCGGTTAGCTGTACACTTTCCTATGCTTTCTACTCACGGTGTGTTAATGTCTCCTTAAGTCCGATGAGCTGCCTTTGTTCGGCTTCCTGTAGGATGTGTCTAGCAGAGATCTCTTCTCACAGTTTCTGTTTGTCTGGGGATGGTTTTATCCCTCCACCCTTCCGAAAGGATAGTTTGGATTGGGTACGGTATTTTGGGCAGGTTTTTTTTTTTCCCCTCAGTGTCTGGGAATCTCATGCTGCTGTCTCTGGTGCACCAGGACACTTTATGACTATTTCCTTCCCTCACTCACCTGGGAGAGCTTCATTGTTACCTTTTTAGAACTTGACACTAATGTGGGGTACACTCGAGTTCAGTCTGTTGGACGACATTTCAACCTCCCTGCACCTAATATTTGTATCCTTCTCTATATTTGTCAATTTTTTTTACCTTTAATAAACTTTATACTCTGTTATCATTCTCAAGTATTCCTTTAAATCCCAGCACCCCAAGTCTTTGCTATTTGAACACAGGCCCACTGTTCCCGAAGTTTTCTCCATTCCTCTTCATTCCCTTCTTGTTTCTCCTCCAGCCTTCCTTCCCTAATGTTTCTTTGGGGAGACCTAGCCTGCTTCTCGATACCTTCAATCACATTTTAAATTTGGCTTGTTCTATTTTCAATTAGATTTTGGGTTGAGTTTTATAAATTGCTTTCATCTCTTTTTCAAGTTTCTTTGTAATAGAACTGAATTGCTTTTGTGTTTTCTTGGATCTCATTGAGTTTTCTTAAAGCAGCTGGTGAAACCTCTCCATCACGGCCCCCAGTCACCCACAGCAATGGCTGTCTGGTCAGTTCCTGGAATCTCACGTTGACCGTCGTGGGAGAGTGCATTTCTTGAGAGTCTTGGTGCCTATTGGTATATGATGTCATCTGGGCATCGGGGGAGCACAGACTTGCTTCGTCTTCCTGACCTGGCTTAGCACCTGTCATTCCAAAACCTCGAAATGGGCAGCTTGCCTGCTTCCGAGGCATTAGTCACTTCCCTTTGCAGTGCTGGGAGGCAGCCAGGTCCAGGTTGTTCAGGAGTCTGCTGCTGGTGTATGGTCACTGTCCGAGTACCAGAGGGTGAGCCGCAGTTGGATGTGTGTCGGGTGTGTGTTGTTCTGATGAACTAGTGGAACATGTAGTCTATTCCTACAGGATTCATCCTAGGGGGATAAGACCCCAAACCATCTCATCTATAACCACCAGGCTGTGATCAGGAAGTATAGACTGGCTCCATGTAGAATCACCACGGATGAACCAGCCTCGGGCTTCCATGTCATATCCACAACCAACAATACTATCAAACTCGGTCACACATGGTCCACAGACAAGCACAGCCCTGGTCTAGGACCAAAGCCTGAAGTGCTATGGACCGCTTACTGCTAAGGTAGACTCATGCATGACCCAAGACTGCTGCAAACAGCTCTGGGAAGCAGGGTCTGATGGAAGACAGGGACTGCATGTCTTCCCCCTGTACTAGGCCTATTGAGAGGCCCTGTGCCCCTGCATCCCGGAGATGAAGGCCACTTGATCTGTCAAGTATAGACGATGCGTCTCAGTTGACTCAGTGTGAATAGGTGAAGATCTCAACCCAGCTCTGACTGCTCGTGGACTTGACCCTGACCACACCCTTTAGGGTTGGGCCGCATCTTGAAAATTAACTTCCATTGGTGACTTTTGGCACACATCTCTGATGCTATAGACTGTACCTGGTAGTCTGTGCTGGTAGTCCCTGCATGCAGTTCAAAAACTCCTTCATTGAAACTGTGCTGTTGTTCTTGTCTATTCCACAAGCGAGTCTTTACAGTGGTTCCTGGAACAGGTCAGTAGGGCAGGACTTTGAAACACAAGAGCTCTAAGACAGAATGGATTTTTTTTTTTTTATAGCACTAGAGATTTAACAAAATGGCATCATTCAGTATTTTAAATTCTCAGCTTAAGATGTATTTAGAGGACAAGGAGTATCTGTGATTGTTTTTCTCAGAGCTGTGGTTTGACACAGCCCAAAATATTACAGCATCTAATCCAGTGACTGGCCGACTTAGGGTGTAACTGTACTGTCTTTCTGGACTCATGGTTTACTCGCTGAGAAAGGAGGATGGCGAGAGCTGGAAAGGGGACATGTGAATGTGTTTGCTTAACACTAGGTACTGAGCGCCTCCAATTCTGCTGACCCTCCCTAGAAGTCTCTGCAGAGCTCTGTAGAAAATAGGGGTAGCAATATATTGTGATAGTGCTTGCCTCGGGGGACAGACTCTCTTAGGTATGGTCAAATGTGCTGATGCGAATGCAGTTATCAGAGACTCAGTCTTCAGTGTGCTGGTCAAAGAGGCATGAGGGGTGCTGTGGACCAAACAAGCTCCATGGCTTATTTCAGTGAGAGGAAATGGTGGAAGAATCTTTGACATGGCTGGACATGGACTTATAGACACTTACGCCGCCTATGCCTGTACCTTCCAGAAGTGGGCAGTGTTACTCCACTTAAGTGCATCCTGTCAGAAAAGTAGGAAGGGGATCCCCCTCCACTGTGCCCAGTTGAGTTTATTAGTGTTTTTACTTTTTAAACCTTATCTGTAAGAGAGATGGTCCAAAGTGTGACCTTCCACTGAGCACGGTCAGTAGTTTAGGAGAAACTAGATCGAAAGGATTGGTTTCAAGATTTGAGGAGGAGGACTCACAAAACAGACTAGGATGTGAGCAGACTTATGTTCCAAATGAATGCTTAGTAAAAGGCATAACTGTAGACAGGCATACATAATTACCTGGTTGACTAGTTGACGTATTTTCTGAACATTAGGCAGTGTATTCCAGTGTGTGCACAGTGAGCTATGAAATACCGTGATCATGTAATATATTATCCCACCTGTGAGTCAAATGTGGTGATGTTTTGTTTGTGATCTAAGAAATAAAGCTTGCCTGAAGATCAGAGCGTGGAGCTAATCCACTAGTTAGCCATAGAGGCCAGGCAGTGGTGACACACACCTTTAATCCTAGCACTTGGGAGGCAGAGGCAGACAGATCTCTAAGTTCAAGGCCACCCTGGGCTACACAAGATTGATCCAGTCTAAAAGAGAAACAGAGCCAGGCAGTGGTGGCACACATCTTTGATTCCAGCACTTGAGATCTCAGGCTGTTAATCCCAGCACTAGGGAGGTGGAGACAGGAAGTGGTATGGCTGGGTAGAGGGAGGGATATAAGGCGGGAGGAAACAGGAGCTCAGTCTCTTTCAGGCTGATGAGTTGCCAAGGTAACAGAGGTGGTGGCCGTGGCTTGCTCCTTTGTCTCTCTGATCTTTCAGCATTTACCCCTACATCTGACTCCAGGTTTTAATTATTAAGACCAATTAGAATCTGTGCTACAGTTAAGGGAACTCATAATCAATAGAGGACAAGCGTGCACCCAAATGTAGACGAATTTCTAAACAGTCTTATTAAATAAGAAACACAGAGCCAAACACAGGGGTAACAGCCGAGAGATGGGAGAAATAGCGAAGAGCCACGACTAGCCATAATGTACCACCACACCGTAGCATCCCCAGAGAGAGTTTCTTCCTGTCTGACCTGTTGTTTTATTAACATACAAATAAAATATCACATTTCAGCACAAATAAAACATCACCACACCCAAAGGCTTCTCACCAAGTGCATCCGAGGTCACTCTAAACAAAGAAGGAGGAAGCCACAGCGGCCGGCGGTGTGGGTCCGTGTGGAGGCTAACCACTGCAGAGCCCGCCCGCTCTTCAGTATTGCTGACCACCCTAGCCTCCCACAGCAGAGGTAGCACAGCGTTTCTGAGAGGTCGCCCAGGAACCAGGGAGGCATGCAGAGGAGGCAGACACGCTGCTGCTGCCTCTCTTTCCGCATGGAGGGGGGCGGTGATTTGTCGGCACCGGATAGATTTTTCTTCCTGTGTTGCCTGGCTTCTTGGAGCACTGTCACTCACCGGCGCACCGACCGATTTATTCCCCTTCGGCTCCTTCCACACAACGTTGCTTCTCCTGGGGAACTCACATTACAAGGGAAATGAGGCAACATGGCTGACACTCATGAGATTTATAGGTCCTACTACGAGCACTGACCTCATAAAAAAGCAGATGGTCTCACAGAAGTAGAAACACTCATTCTTTTGCTGTGCCGAGGGCAGACGACAGTCTGTGGGTGTGGATGCGTTTCAGGGGTGTGTTCCTTATTAGCTCCAAATATACGGCTTACGGCACAGTGTGTGTCCGGGAGTTGAGACATGAAAACAGGATTACCACCTTTACCAATTCATTATTCAGTAGGCTACTCGGCACAAGTTTGCTTCTAAATGCTGGACCTTTGTTGTTGTAATGCAGGACTGTCTTACTAGACAAAGTATGCTTCGTGTGGGGGAGATGTCAATGGTTCTTCCACTGGGTGGGAAATCGGGACCGGCTGTGCCATCCCTTTACCCTTCTGTAGACAGGTGACTCCACCTTTACCTGCTCTCTCTCAGCTGCCTGCCTCCCTCCCTTCCTCTTCCTCCCCCCTTTTCCCTCTTCCTCCCCATCCTCTTTCTTCCTCCTCTCCCCTCCCCTGCCTCCTCCTCCTCTACCTCTTCCTCCTCCTTCTCCTCCTATCAGGCACACTGATTCTCTCCTTTTCCTGCAATGTTCTCTCTGCACTCTTCAGAGCAGCACCTTGATCCTCGAAGTCAGCTCGCAGATCACCTTCGTGAAGAGACACACACATTAAGCACTGCATTGAAAATGAAATTGCCTTTTTGTTATGGTGCCTCATGTTCCCCCACCCCCTTCCTTCTGTGGTGTCTGTCTCCTAACTTCCTACAGGCATGCCTCAGAGCTATCTCGGACTCTGTTCTAGACTACTGCACACAAAAAAATTATAATAAATCAGGTCATGACTGTAAGAAGTTTTTATTAGCATATATCAATTAGTTATACTAGTGAGTTTCATTATAAGATCTTCACACACGTGTATAACATGCTTTGACCCTATTCCTCATTATCCTCTCCTGTGCCCTTTCCTGTCCGGTGATTCCTTTCCTCCTCTCAGCAGGTCCCACTTACAGTTTCATGTGCGTCTTCAAGGGATCCACGGTGTTTCACTGTTTTCAGTTTCCTGGTGCCTCTGAAAGTCATGTTTACCTCTGTAGTCTATACACATTGAATCCTATTTAACTGTAAAGAAAAATTAAATCATGACATTTTCAGAAAAAAAAAGTGGGGGGGAGAGTATGTGGAGGGTGGAGGGTGGAACCTGGGACCTGGAGATCATTGTGCTAAGCAAAATAAGCCAGGCTTAGAAAGACAAACACTTATGCTTTCGTCTGTCTGTGAAATGTGTGTGTATGTTTAGAAAGGACCTCATGAGAGGAGAGAGGAAGGAGAGATAAGATAATAAAACCCTTGTGGCGTGAGAGCAGAAGAAAGGGACCAGCAGAAGGTGGCAGGCGGCACGGAAGAGGAATTAGAAAAAGAAAAATATCCTACATGTATGAAAATGTCACCGTGAAACCTATTACGTTGTAAACTCACTTAAAAAACAATTTAACGAAGAATGGGAGCTAAGAAAGAATGCATTGCAATTTGTGAAAAACAAGGAAATAAAAGAAAGACATCTGGACAGAATGTGTTTAAAAAAAAAAGAAAAAAGTCCTTTGCTGCCAAGCAATGCTAAAGAGCCCCCCGGTCTCGCTGTAATCATTTCTGGCCTCACTGTAATCGTTTTTTTGCTGGTGGAGCCTCCCCATGTTGATGGGAACTGCTGCCTGATGGGGTGGTGGCTGCTGAAGGCTGTGGTGCCTCAGGGAATTCTTTTAAAATGCAGCAACATTGAAGTCGCCATTCACAAGAGACTCCTCTACAGCACCACCGCGCTGCTTGGCTTGGCAGCCTGGCATGTTGCTTTTTACCCACAGTAGAGCTTTTAAAACTGGAGTCAGTCATCTCAGTCCCGGCCACCACTTTTCCAGCTAATTTTACGAAACAGTGGAGACCCTCTCTCTGTCTTTGGTTAGTAGTTAACAGCATCTTCGCTGGGAGTGGGCTGCCCCCCAGGAAACCACTTTCTTTGCTCATCCTAATCTGTTAAAGCATTACGCTGTCAAGAAATTGTTGCAATCTGTCACCTCTTCAGGCTCTCGGTCTCTTGCTGTCTCTATCACATCTGATATTTCCCCCACTCAAGTTTGGAACCCATGGAAACATGTCTCCCAAGCACCTGCTAATGTTCATGTTCAGTCGCTCCCCGTGAGTCACAGATGTTTTTAATGACACTTAGAACAGTACCTCCTTTCTTGGGTTTCTGATTTTCACCATCTCTGGTAGCTCCGTGTGCATGTTTATTTTTTAAGTGTGTGTGTGCTTGTGTGTGTGCGCGCGCGTGCGTGCGTTCACGTGAACACAAGTATACAAGTGCGCATGTGCATACGGAGGTTCGAGGTCAACTTCTCAGTCATTCTTTAAAGACTTTAGTTTTTGAGACAGCATCTCCCTCTTCTGTAACTAAATACAGTGGGTTTGAATCTCGGTACATGCAGAGCTAAACACATGGAAGACGGGAGAAAGATTGATTACCTGCCGCAGGCAAGGAGAGTGTGGGATTCACTTCCGACGTGGTGCGCTTGCTTCCCCAACCAAGCAAGCATGGGGTTTTTATTCACAGAGTCTTGGGCCAGTTCCTTTCTGAACATGCTCATTTAGTACATTCCTGAGCATGCTGATTGCACCATCAAGTTTCAGCCGAAAACAAAGAAGAGGACGTTTTGAAGGTGCAATTAGTACAGGAATCTGCCCCTGGAGGTCCCCATGTCGCTTAGTCGCTAACACTGGCTGGCCAGTGAGCCCCAAGGATCCCCCTCCTGTCTCTGCCTCCCCAGGATTGGAATAAAAATGCTTGTCACTCATGACTGGCATTTTCATGTGGGTTCTGATGACCGAACTCAGAGCTCCGTGCTTGCCTGGTGAGCACTTTGTTAACTGAGGTCCTTGTGGCAGCTAGAACCTTTACAAAATGTCCTGAAATAATGACTTACCTGTAAAAATTGCCCTTCTATCCTTGGGTTGTGGGATAGGTGTTATGGTAGCAGGCATGAACACATTAATTTTATTATACACCTCTTGGATGAACAGATGCATTGCCAAGGAAAATAATATTCTGAAAGGAATCTTTTTTGTTTTTCCTTCCCAGCCATTATTCTTAAGAGTGGGCTTAAATACTAAGTAATCCATGCTGTAAAAGTACCGTCGCCAGGGCTCTGTTGTTCCATTTAGAGAGCACAGGCTGAGAAGATTTAGTATAATCCTCAAAGGTCCTAGGGTTTCTGAATGGTAAATAAGCACCAGTTTCAACTTAGAATCAGCTTCTCACAAAGGCAGGCAGCCTGCCCTTTGTAGCTTAAGTCTTGGCACTGAGTTTTTCTTCATAGCTGCGAAAGTCTTAAATGACAAAAGGCTCATTTTCCTTATAGTGACATCTCAGCCGTGTGGTGTGGCCACCTTCATCCTTTCCCCTGCTGGAGCTTCTGGTGACCTGCGGCTTCGGCATCGCAGTGGACTTTCCACTGGTCCCCCCAGGTCTCAGAGTCTGCTCACACATTGTGGATCCAGACCATGTGAACTATGAAGATGTTCACTTTCCTGTCCGTGTGACCACTGTGGTGGCGTTTTTAATTTCCCTCTGGAACTTTCCCTTTGAACTCACAGTACAGTTAACCATTTGTCACAGGGATCTTGGCTCTGCAGCCTATCCCGGCTTCCAGTGGCTCTTCTTCTTCTTCTTCTTCTTCTTCTTCTTCTTCTTCTTCTTCTTCTTCTTTTTTTTTTTTTTTTTTTTTTTTGGAGACAGGGTTTCTCTGTGTAGCTTTGTGCCTTTCCTGGAACTCACTTGGTAGCCCAGGCTGGCCTCGAACTCACAGAGATCCACCTGGCTCTGCCTTCCGAGTGCTGGGATTAAAGGCGTGCACCACCACCGCCCGGCTCCAGTGGCTCGTCTTTGCATCCCCAGCTTTTGATTTAAAGTGGGAGACGTTGGCTTCACTTCCATTAGACAGTTAGAGACCACTGTGAGGTTATTAACTGGCCCAGTTTCAACATTGCTGCGTCTAGGGTGGGGGTGAGGGGACGGAGCAGCTGGATTGGTTAAGTTGCCATTTCATGTGTTGTGATCACGCTCGCTGCACATCAGGATAGCAGAGTTGAGTGATCTAGATGACCACAGCAGTGGTAATAAGAAAGGTTTGAAATACTGTGAGAACTACCAAAGCGTGGCACGGGGGTCGGGGGTGGGGGCAATAAGGGACCGCCTGCTACGGAAAAATGACGCTCATAGAGCTGCTGGGCACAGGGTCACCACAAACCCTTCATCTGCAGCGTCTCCCCAGTGTGGTAATGATGTGGAGAATGGGATGGGCCTGCAGTGTGTCGATCATTATCTTTGCCATTTATTTTATGCTCCTCGATGTCCACTGAGGCTGGTTGGTATCTTTGTCTTGTCCACGGCTGTCACCAAGCCCCGAGAACTGGCTCACACAGAGCAGGGCCTTTGAGAGAGAGAGAGAGAGAGAGAGAGAGAGAGAGAGAGAGAGAGAGAGAGAGAGAGAGAGAGAGAGGAGAGAGAGAACTGTTGAAAAATCAGGACTGATTCTGGAATTATTACCAAATTTCTGAGTTTATCCTGGAAAAAAAAAATCTGAAAATTCAATTCTAGGTAAGTGGTCCCTGGGATCTATCTCAGTCCCGGAAACGTTCTGGCTCTTCAAGCTTTCCATTCCCAGCAGAGTCAGAGCCTTGGAGTCGGAAGAATCTGACGGTTCTGGGCAGCCTACTTCTCTGAGTGCCACGGCTTTAGTGAGGTCCTTACCGGGTTTCTGTTGTCCAGGGATTTAAGCTGAGGAGGGTAATTCCTCTAGCTTACTAAGAAGTTGGAGCTTAACTCCATCGAGCATGTACACATTCTATTTCCCATAAAGCTCTTGGCAGCAGGGATGAGAAATCTCTCTCCATTTGCCAAGATGATAGCTTCGGGCTCCGCACACCCCAGTCACTTGGCTCCACGTAACCCGGTCACTTGGTCTGGACATCTCAATCAACTCATCAGTCCTCACTCGGGCTATCCAAACTGGCGGTGGTTATGAAGAAACGTGCGCGCACGCGCGCGCGCGCACACACACCCACCCACACACACACACACACACACAGAGAGAGAGAGAGAGAGAGAGAGAGAGAGAGAGAGAGAGAAGTTATAAACATAGTTCCTTTACCAACAATTATGAGAAGCGTAAAGGATCAAAGGAAGTCCTACCAAATTTCAAATTTCTAGTAACACCTGTTAAAGCACTTTGCTAGTGTCTCTAAGACCTCAACTAACCACCGGCATCTGGGCACAGTGTGGAGGGATCACGCTCTCTGATTCTCTATGTTCATAGGTCTAATGCACCACTTAACAAACTGTCCTGGAATGCCTGCTCCATGTGAGGGGTTCATAATAACAGTAAGAAGATTAAAGGTCTTCTTTGTTTGCTTGTTTTTGTTTTTCCAGAGAGGGTTTCTCTGTGTAGTTTTGGAGCCTGTCCTGGATCTTGCTCTGTGGACCAGGCTGGCCTTGAACTCACAGAGATCCGCCTGCCTCTGCCTCCTGAGTGCTGGGATCAAAGGCGTGCGCCACCGCTGCCTGGCTCAGTCTTCTTACTTTATGATAAATATTTTTTTTCTAGCAGGCAAGATGGCTCAGTGGGTAAAGGCAACTACCTCAAAGCCCGATGACCCGAGTTTGATCCCTGGGATCCATACGGTGGAAGGAGGGAACCAACTTCCACAGGTTGTGCTGTGACCTCCAAGTACACACAGTGCTGGCTCATTTATGTCAACACAACACAAGCCAGAGTCGTCAGAGATCAGGGAGGCTCAGCTGAGAAAATGCCTCCATAAGACAGGGCTATAGGCAAGCCTGGAGGGCATGCTCTTAATTAGTGAGTGATGGGGGAGGGCCCAGCCCATTGTGGGTGGTTCGGTCAGCAGGCTGGTGGTCCTGGGTTCTATAAGAAAGCAGGCTGAGCAAGTCATGGGGCCCAAGCCAGTAAGCAGCGTCCCCCCATGGCCTCTGCATCAGCTCCTCCCTCCAGGTCCCCACGCCACTTGAGCTCCTGTTCTGACTTCTTCCAATGATGAACAGTGATGTGGAAGTGTAAGCCAGATAAACCCTTTCCTCCCCAATTTGCTTTTGGCCATGGGGTTTCAGCACAGCGATAATAATCCTGAGACACACATTGTGGCATAGACATGCCCTCCTCAGCTTTAACGGAATAAAACCGATAACATGTCTCATTCTCCTCCTCCCCAGTCTCTCTCTGCCCCTCTTTCTCTGCCCGCTACGGGTGGGAGAAGAAATGAAGTGTGGTTTTAAATGTGTGTGTGGAGGGGAGGGTGTAGGCATTGTACTAACCACTTCAAACATGTTCTCTAACCTGATTGTCACACCAACTTTGAGAAAGACCCCTCTTCCCCATTTTAAAACACGGAGATGAAACAAGTGATACAAGATTGCACAGGCACTCAGGAGAAGAGGGCAGGATTGAAAGCAGTGTGTCTGTCTCCCTGGGGGCCTTGTGCTACCCAAGGCAGTCTTCCCCATGTCTCCCTGCTCCCGAGTTATCTTCCAGATGTGTAAAGATGGCTTCCCCGTGGTTTGGTCCATAACCAAACATATGCAGACCATTTGGAAGTGTGTATTTGAATCAGAGCTATTGACCTCTCTGGCTGAGGAGGATGACCTCAGGAATTTAGAATAGCTCCAGCAGATCTAATGTAAAATGCCCCCAAATCTGAAGCTTTTGTTTTGGATTTATGATTTTCAGATTTAAGATGTTCAGCCAATAAGGCCTAAGGAAATATTATACAGTAAGGACTAAGCAAATATTATACAACCCAAAAAGCTTTGAAATATAAAACATGTCTGTTCCTAAGTGTTTCCGATGGGAGATGTTTAACTTACCAGCTCTATCTGAACGTCTATTGTCCTAGAATTTTTTGATTTGTTGTTGTTCATTGATTATATTTATTGAACAAAAATAAGTTATTCTAAACTACTTTCAAATATCAGATCATAACTTTGACACATCAGATGTGATAAACTACCTGAGTTTCCACCGAACAGTTATTGTTAATTTGTGTAAGAAAATCTTCACTTTTATTAGCAATAATTCCTTTTTTTGTTTAAGAGAATGACGTTTTTTTCCAGAAGATGGCGCTCAAAGAACACTATTTTGGATTTTAGATTTAGGAGCACGAGGATGCTAGTCCGCCCTGCATGACTTGCACATTTAAAAATTATGGTCTGAGTTTGTCACCGGTGTGTGTGTGTGTGTGTGTGTGTGTGTGTGTGTGTGTGTGTGTGTGTGAGAGAGAGAGAGAGAGAGAGAGAGAGAGAGGGGTGGGGGGGTGGGGGGTGGGGAGAGATAGTGTTTAATGTCTATTTGAAGCACAAAAACTGAGAATTATCATAAAATGTTTTTGAAAATTGGAGATTACTCGTCCTTGTTCCACACTTCTGTTTTATTGATAAAATAGCTATTAATGATAGTTATTTTTTCTACTAAACTGCTGTGTTTCTAAGTTACATCATCCTAGTTCAAAGCAAGCAGAACATGTCATCCTTTCCTCCATGATCTCATTACTGACAAAGCCCGGAGTGTGAGAGGGCTGCGATCCTGGCACCTGGGAGGCAGAGGCCCAGCCGGAGTTCAAGGAGTTTGTAGAGCAAATCTGAGGTCAGAAACAAACAAGAAAGAAGAAAAGCCGAAAGCACAGTAACAAAAACATGTATTCGAGATTCTTGAAAAAGAATAAAGTTCTCAGCCGGGCGTTGGTGGCGCAGGCCTTTGATCCCAGCACTCAGGAGGCAGAGGCAGGCGGATCTCTGTGAGTTCGAGGCCAGCCTGGGCTACAGAGCGAGTTCTAGGACAGGCTCCAAAGCTACACAGAGAAACCCTGTCTCAAAAAACAAACAAAAAGAATAAAGTTCTCCTTTTGCTGGTGCTGGGAATTGAAGTTAGGGCCCTGAACATGCTCGATCAGTGACTTATCCCTAAGCTCCATCTCCAGGCCTAGAATGAAATTCTTAGATGAAACTGTTTACCGCTGATCGTTTTGGGTTACCTTTCAGCCTTTGGTTGAGTACAATTCAAAAAATAAGTAATTGAGTTCATCTTAAAACTCAGTGTTTACTCTTAAAGTGTCGGCCTCTTATTTTAATTTCAAGCAACCTTCCTAGAATCTCCTACTCTATCAAAAGATGCCTGCTGGTTCTCAGGAGCTTGGACGCTTGGTCTGATTGAGATTTCTATTATGTTTTAGCGCCTCTGCCCCTTACATATTTTAAGTTTATTTTGGAAAGAACTCTACTTTTGCTACTGGTGAACACCAAGACTGAGAACAGACTTGGATAATATGAGTCACGTGCTAGAAAAGCAGAGAGGAAGCAGGGATGCACAGCTCAGGACAGCACTTGCTGTAGGGGCATAGAGGCCTGAAATCCGTCCTTGTTTGCACAGAGGAAGTTGGAGGTTGTGCTATGCCCTGTAGCCCCACACAGGAGAGGGGGGCAGAGATAGGTGGAAACCTGGGGCTTGTGGGTAGCCTCAAAATCAGTGTGGGCAGCTCCCAATGATGAAACCAGGTCAACACAGGTTGACCTCTGTGCTCCTTACACAGGCACACTTGTGTATAGACACACACACACACACACACACACACACACACACACACACAGAGGAAAAGAGGGGAAATGAGTTTTACTTAAAACTCAAGATCATATTTTTATATATAAATCCAGTGGCTAGTGTGCAGCTCCTTTGAGAAGTCAGTAAACAATTTTTTTCAATGCCTGAGTTCTTAAGATTAGCTTTTGGTTATAATTCTTGAGACCAGCAGCCAGAGAGCTCCCTTTGAAATGCTTGATTCGCTGTGTCACTTTGAAGCAAACCACCTGTGATGACACTTGCGTGTGCTTAATGTCAGGATCCCCAGCTTGAGAGGCAGAGCAGTCTTGTCTCCAGAAAGTTCAGGAGAGCACACCTTACCTCAGTCCCCCAGTAAGCAGCAGTAAGCAGAGGGACAATGTAGACAGACACAGCCTGGTTGTTTCCAAAATCTTTCCAGGAAACCTCCCCACACTCAAACACTCTTTTAAATTTATTTTATTTTATTTTTTGGTTTTTGAGACAGGGTTTCTCTGTGTAGTTTATTGCCTTTCCTGGATCTCACTCTGTAGACCAGGCTGGCCTCGAATTCACAGAGATCCGCCTGCCTCTGCCTCCCGAGTGCTGGGATTAAGGGCGTGCGCCACCACTGCCTGGCTAAACACTTATTTTTTTTTTTTTAATCTATAATTATAAAACCCAGGGCTAGTGTTTGTTCTCTGTTGTTAATAACAATACTCAAAATAATAATAATTATGCTGCCTTGAAGTTTGTAGTGCTTTCCCTCAAGAATAAAGGACCAAAGGTGTGTCTCACACTATGCTCTTCACGCCCACCCTTCTTGTGAGTTCAGATAGCACAGTCTCTCTCTCTCTCTCTCTCTCTCTCTCTCTCTCTCTCTCTCTCTCTCTCTCTCTCTCTCTTCCTGTTTCTACTTACAGTGGAAGTTGGGAACACCGTGGCTTGAAGGTAGAGCCAACATGACCTTTACGTGAAAGAACTTGGCAGGCATAGAATATTCAAGACTATTTTTTAGAGACAAATGCCTTAAAAAGTTCCCATCATCTTCATTCTGCTAAAATTCTATTAAAATCTCATTACAATCGTTAAAATCTATTACAGTCTCAAGTATAATGTAACTAGAAATAAAATTAATAACCAGTATCTTTGCATGCTACGTGGGTAGTTTTTTACTCAACTTGATACAAACTAGATTCATTGGAAAGAGAGAGCCTCCACTGAGGAACTGCCCCCTCAGACTGGCCTGTGGCTGTGATTGTCGGGTATTTTCTTGAGTAATGATTGCTGTGGGAGGGTCCAGCTCACTGTGGTTGGTGCCACCCTGGCTCACATGGTCCTGCCTTGTATGAGAAAGCAGCCTGAGCAAGCCACTAGGAATAAGCCAGGAAGTAGCTCTCCTCTGTGGGCTCAGCTTCAGTTCCTGCTTCCAGGCTTCATTTTGAGTTCCTTCCTCCGTTTCCCTCAATGGTGGACTGCCACCTGAAAGTATAAGATGCTAAACAACTGTCTCGCATGTCCAGAGGGCCTAGTCCAGTCCCATGGGGGCTCCACAACTATTGGTCCACAGTTCATGGGTTGCCACTAGTTTGACTGGCCATCTCTGTATGTTTTCCCATCATGAGCTCAATGTCCCTTGCTTATAGAATCACACCTCTCTCTCATCAATTGGTTCATGAGTAGGCTTTTTGGAGCCCAATGCCTAAGGTGGGACACCTTGTGCAGCCTTGGTGCAGGGGGAGGGGCTTGAACCTGACTCAACTGAATGTACCAGGCTCTGCTCCCCATGGGAGACCTTGACTTGGAGAAGGTGGGAATGGGGGGCCTTGGCGGGGGAGACTGGGGGATGGGAAGAGGAAGGACAGGGAAATATGTGGTTGGTATGTAAGATGAATAGACAATTTCTTAATAATAAAAATTTTAAAAATTAAAATTTAAAAAAAGAAGGAAAGTATAAGATGAGCTACATCCTTTCCCTCTTGAGTTGCTTCTGGTCATCCTGTTCATCCCAACAACAGAAGACTGAGACAAGTGCTGCTTACCTCTTGTTTTTAGAATAAGCATGTCCTGGCGGTCGTGACTATCGAGAGAATGTTGGAGAGGCTGAAAAAGTCCAATGAACTCCTGGAACTCATTCTCAAAGGGCTGAATGAGTACTTGGAAAAGAAACGCCTCTTCTTCCCCAGGTTCTTCTTCTTGTCCAACGATGAGCTCCTTGAGATACTGTCGGAGACTAAGGATCCGACTCGGTAAGTGTTGTCCATGCCGGGACGCTCGGCTACATTCATCTGTTCAGATTTAATACTTTGGAATAGGAGAGAACATAAATAATTATGGGTAACTATGCTCATGTAAACTTTCTACAAGAATATTCTAAACATTATTAGCAATTATAGGTTGTTATCATTATTGAAAACATACATAATGTCTCTGCAGATGTATTCCTGACTGCGATGAACCTTGGAGTGGAATTCCTATTTCATCACATATTTTCTTAAGACTTTCAGGACACATCACTCTTCCACATCACACTGATCTTTTCACCCACATTCAAATTACATCAATCAACGCTTGCCATCATGGTGCTTTATGGCTTGCTCTGGTCTCAGAGATGGGCCATTCTCAAGTCTAACATGACTAGGAATGACGGTATTAACTAGCATATTTTAGGTGGGTGTTGTTTTTTTAGTTTTATAATAAGCACATTCTAACAATTGTAACTATTGAGGGAATGCTGGAGAGGAGTGGCAGTCGGCTTCCCTGTTCCTTCTTCCTCTGAGCTCTCTGCCAGCCTCCTCCCTTACGTGCCATTCTCTCTGCTTAGACTATTCCTTGAGTGTCCACACAGCTTCTTCGTCTGTCTCTTGGAGGTCTTTTTTTTTTTTTTTTTCGAGACAGGGTTTCTCTGTGTAGCTTTGCGCCTTTCCTGGAGCTCACTTGGTAGCCCAGGCTGGCCTCGAATTCACAGCGATCCGCCTGGCTCTGCCTCCCGAGTGCTGGGATTAAAGGCGTGCGCCACCACTGCCCGGCTCTCTTGGAGGTCTTTATGGACAACTGCACCAACATTTACCATTCAGGGAAGTCTTTCACACCCCCTGTATTTAAAATGCCATGCCTCCGACACCCAGCATCTCTGACTGTTCTTCCCAGGGGTGTGTCTGTGGCTCATTTCCCTTTGCATATTTGTTATCACAGACAAGGTCTGCAATAGACTTACTTAGTGCTTCTCCTGTAGTGGATCACAAGCTCCACAGTGGCAAAGGGTTTCCACTCGGGTTTTTGTTTTTGTTTTTAATCGAACATTTCTCAGTCCTTAGGAAAGAATCTGATCTAAAGCAGCAGGGAATCAATGTTCTTATCAAACAATTTTGTTTATTGTATGTCTTGTGCCTACACAGAAAGAGTCACAGAGTGTAAATGAGTAAGATGACCGAGGCTCCCGTTTCCATCGGAATCTTATTCACTGCTTCTTTTTGCCCATTTAAAGATGAGCGCAGCCGGAAATGTGCCAGTGAGGTGTTAGTCACAGTCTGTGTCATAGTGGCTGGAAAGACGGCGGGCATGCCAGGCCTGTTGAACTGCTAACCTAGTCTGTGAGTTTCAGAATCGTCCAAGAGCCCACGTGGAATGGCTACGTGCGTTGGAAGACTGGCTTACAGTGCTTGCAGGCCTGCTAGGCTGCCGTAGCGAACACCGGCTCATCTATTGTGCTGCTCTTAACATCTTTCAACTCATTTTATTGAAAACAAACATATACCTATTACTTTGTACACATTTATAGATTTTAAGCAAAGGTTAGTGTACAAAGGGAACCCTGACATGTTGGGAACTATATTACTTTGATCAGTTGTTTCACTTTTTTCCCCACAGAGTGCAGCCTCACCTGAAGAAATGCTTTGAAGGAATTGCGAAGGTCGAATTTACAGAGACTTTGGATATTACACACATGAAGAGCAGTGAAGGGGAAGTTGTGGAACTCGTAGACACCATTTCCACAGCCAAAGCCAGGGGTCAAGTGGAGAAGTGGCTGGTTGAGCTAGAGAGAGTTATGATTAAGTCCATTCACAAGGTAACAGGCTATGTTTACTATTTTTAGAAGAAAGGATGGACTATTTATGTTGCTGCAAATATGTCATTGATAAGTGGACTTTTGGGTAGGAACTGAGGCGTAAATGACTACTCGAAGTCTAGTTGATAATTTATTAGTTAGTTGTTGCTATGACAGGATATTTTGACAAAACTGTTTAAGGAAAGAAGGGCTTTTGTTTGGTTTGGTTTTGCTTTGAGCTCACAGTTTGAAGGGATACAGTCCGTCATAACACGGAAGAGCGCTGGTACTCCGTTCACTTCCTCATTTCATCGCACTGTTGGAGACATTAATTCAAATCGAGGTGTCTGATGTCACTATGTGTGATAACGTTATAATCCTAAATAAATCTATTGGCAAACGTACATAAAATCACTTAGACCCTCTCCATTTCACCCTTTTTCTGAGTTACAGCCCGGTGAATGTCCCTTCGCATATGACTGGTTTCATTGACTGAGTCATTTAGTTAATTGTGATAACTAATCTGTATGAGCACCAGGCCAGAGAGAATGAGTTTTGCTTGGTCAGTATTGATAAATATTGACAAACAACATGGTTGCTTATATTGCTGTTAGCAACGTAGCTGAATTCCAGTGACCACTGATTGGCAGTGTTAGCTTCCATGGCTTGTTTGATGACATGATACGAGGAGATGGCTGGGTATCGTGAGTGTACCCATTACTGTTCAGCTTCCCATTTAATTCCAGTTGGCAGAATGCTTACAGGAAATAATGCGGTTGTCGCTTCAGCATTAAAATACGGTGACAAGAAATTGTGGAGAAAATGGGCATCTTTCCAAAATGTTCACGTGTAAATTTTTATTAGTAAAATACATAAGCAAATGTGATGTAAACACTACAAATAGGAGATATGTGTATTTGCATGCTTGAGAGGGTGTTTTATATATATATTATATATACATGGTGTAAATGAGTATAGCAGATGCTACCTTGAGTACTGTAGAAACTTTACATCACTGCGTTTCTCTTCGTTAAACTATGCAGAATCCATTTGTATAACTTAAATTTTAGTCCCTTCTTCTTGGTCCCTACAGTGTCCTTCTGGAACACACGTGCTCCATCTTAACCTTCTCTGCTGTGCTTTTCTACCCTTGTTCCTTTCACTATTTTGTTTTTATTCATTTTTTAAAAAATTTTGAGGTTATAATTTTCCTCTTTTCCCTTCCAAGCTCTCCCATTTACGCGCCGCGCCCCCCCCCCTGCCAATACCCACCTTGCTCTCTTCCAGATACCGTTGTTTTTAGCTAAATCTCATTTTTAACTAAATCAAGACTCGGGAGCCAGATGCTGGGGTGAAAGGCTGCTAGCTCAGAGAGGCAGAGAAAGCACCCAGCTGACATTTCTCCTCTGCCAACATCCCAGAAAGAGAACTTCCTCCTACGCAATCTCAAGCAAAACTACTCCAACTCAATGCCCCTCCCTTCTACTTCCTGTGTGTCTCTCTATCCACCCTCCTGACTCTCTCTTACTCTCTATGGTTTTTCCTGTCAACTGGTTGCTTGCTCTACCTCTTAATCTGTGGTTGACTTTAATTTATTAATTTACAGTATTCAAGCAGAAAGTTCTTGGATTAAAGGTGTGTGCTGGGGCTGAGCCACACCACAACTAGAAACATGTTTTTCCAGTAAATAATGCAGTCTTGGGGTTCACAGTGTGATCAGATATCCTGGAACAAAGTTCAATACCTTTTTTCTTTAATTTTTTTCTAATATTTAATCTTCTTTAATTGTTGTTGTTTTGTGTGTGTGTGTGTGTGTGTGTGTGTGTGTGTGTGTGTGTGTGTGTCTAAATACATAAATACAATCTGCTCAGTCTGTTTGATGTTACTCATATGTATGCTTTCAGGGATGATCATTTGGCCTTGGATAACCAATTAATATGCTCCTCTCTGGAGAAGACTGTGTGTCCTGCTCTCCACAGGAATCTGTTGTCTGTAGTTCTTCATGTAGGGCTGAGGCTGCGGGCTTTCCCCCCTTACACATTAGCGTGTCCACTGGTGTTATTCTTGTTCAGGTTGTGTTTAGGCAGCCGTGTTGGAGAGACCTCATGTCTAGGAGTCACAATCTCACAGCAAACTATCTGTTCTACTGGCCCTTACATTCTCTCTGCCACCTCTTCCACAGTGATCGCTGAGCCTTAAATGCAGAAGCTGAGTGGTAGATATATCAGTTGGGACTGGGCTCCACAACTCTGAATTTTGATCATTTATGAGTTTTTATCTCCATTTGTTGACAAGACAAGTTACCTTGCTGAGGGGTGAGAACTGCACTTCATACTTATCTGTGAGGAAAAGGGTAAACATTTAGAATATAGTTAGGGATTATGCTGGTTTAGTAAAGTCGCAGCTGCAGATTCTCCTCCAGGATCTAGTCCCAGGTAGCTGGTTAGGTTTTCAGTACCGGCAATGATTTCTTTCACGCTGAAGAAGGCCTTAAGTCAACTTAGAGAGTTGTTGGTTACTGTCAATGTATGCATGTCACTGCCGTACCCTTAGGGATGTCTTGCCATGCTGGTCATTGATGTGGTCTATAGGCCTCACAGCTGGGCAGCTCCTTCAGAAGCTTGCATGGCAACGTCTGGTACCACCAGGGCTAGTCTTTGGGGAGGAGGCTTTCAGGTTAAGTTAAGTCTGGATCCTGTGTCTGAAGTGCCTGGTGTCTTCGTTGTTTCTTCCATTCTTTAGCTGTTTGCTTTCATCTGTACTGCCTGTGGTTTAGTTTGGGACCAGCCTGGTCTACAGAGCAAGTTCCAGGACAGCCAAGGCTATACAAAGAAACACATAATAGAAAAACCAATGTTGTTATCATTGGCAGTTACCTCTTGGCATTGGCACTGTTCTATAAATATCCAGCTAAACCAGTAGTCTAGAAAGTCTTAAGTTGTTATATATTTCTCTGGAAATCTCTAATTTTGACAGTCCCTTCTGAAATTTAAACACCGAAGTCAATGTCACTTCCCAGAGGATGTTGCTATTTTTTGTTGGTTTATATGACAGGGAGAGTGTTTCTCATTGATATCTTGTAGAAAAAGTAGATGTATCAGCCCACTGAAAATGTGTAACAAAGAACATAAGTTAGACTTTGTGGCTTTGTAGCCTTCACTTTTCTATAAAAGAACTGTCCATGTGTCCCATATGTCCCCTTGCCTTGTGCATCATCATGCCTATGTCCAGAGAAGGGATTAAGGTCTGGAATGCAGGTGGCAGGCAGTTAGAGGGCAGTACAGCCTGTCTCTGTGTGTACACACAGGAGATTGCACGGAGAACTGATTCAACTGAAAAAAAAAATCATGTGCCACAACTTTGGTGGCTCTCATTTTAAAATTACTTGAATTTATACTTCATACCAAAAATGTACAAATTTGTCCAACCCAAATGTATCTATGATATCTTTGGCTAAAAGTAATCAAATAATAGTTTGAAAAATGTGGTTTGTACAAACTGATAATGCTCAACAAAGTAATATGTAATATGCCTGCTCTTATGAATTAGCTTGTATGCAAGTATGCGTTAATTTACTCACATGTTTTATATAAGTCCATCAACTGGATAAAGGTGTTGCAAAAAGTTAAGTGGTATGAGTCAGTTAAGTTTAATCGTTTAGCTCTTCACTGGGTGTCTTGTTCTTAGAATGTTCATTTTTACCTTTTGTCTTAAATTAGGTGATTGGAGATGCAATTGCTGCCTACACAAAAAATGAACGAATTAATTGGGTGAGAGAATGGCCCGGACAGACTGTTCTCTGCGTATCTCAAACCTTTTGGACGGTTGAAGTCCAGACCGCTATCGCAAGGGGGCAAGTGGTAAGCTTTGATTCCCCACATTTTCCAGAATTTAGAAAATAGTTGTGATACCAGGAACATACTCCCCCTGAAGTACGAAATGAAGATAGTCCACTAGAAATTACACTTTTTGCTGTAAGGTTTAAAAAATAAGATAATAGAAAAGATACATTGTTATTCAAGGTTTGTATCTGGACCGTTTGTTTATTCGCATCACGTGAGAGTCAAGGGGGCTTGAATCTCAGTCTTGTCGCTTGAACATTGTTACGTCTTTACCGACAGAATGGTTACGGGATCAGGGAAGTGACAAAGCTCAGAAATGTCGGGAGGGTATAGAATAACAGAGCGCTCTTTTGTGCCCTGAGTAAAACCACCCTGCACAGAAACAGCATCAGTTCACTTATTCTGACCATTTTTATTTTTAATGTACTGATTTTTGAATACATGAATATTTTGAATTCTGCTTAATACCAAAAATGCAAATATACCTGAGCATATGAGTTTAACATTATCATTTGGATGGCTGCTATTAATTTAAAAAGCAAAATTATATATTACACTCAGCGAAATGTTCTTTTTTTTTTTCTGGATCATTCATCACAGATACTGTGAATGTCTACATTACCCCAGGTTTTGTGTTGGAAACTGACTCAGCTTGGAAATAACTGGACTGAAAACTTCCTGTTTCCTGTGTAAATTCACTTCATCAGCTTTTGTTTGTCTTTGAGCTTTGGGGAATGTCAGAAAACATTAGAGAAAGCCTCTTTGACATATTTTAGTCTGTGTACTGTACTTGAAAATTTGAGACATACTGCAAGTTAGGAATCACATCTGGTGTTGGAAACTTTAAAGACCCACATTATCTTTTTTGTTTGTTTGTTTTCTCAACAATACTATAATAATGTATGTACTAGGCCAGGCAACATTTCAGAGCTCTTTCTGGTTCCTGTAAACTTAAGTGGGCAAGTTTTTTCTTTTTAACCCATCAAGTCCGGTTCATATTGCTTGACTACTTCCAGTTGTGAGGCCTGTCCCGGAGTGTAATCTGGATACCAGTTTGTCACAGCACTGAAGAAAACCAACTCTCCCTCTCCAAGCAACAATCAAACGCCAAGAGCGTCTCGGCTTGGGGGGTTGCGACTCGGTGTTCACCTCCCCTTATACATGCTGGGATTTTACCTGCCCCCTCCTCCACACAGATCCTTAGTCCTGTGTGTGTGAGTGTGTGTGTGTGTGTGTGTGTGTGTGTGTGTGTGTGCCTCTTCCACATAGATCCTTAGCCCTCTGTGTGTGTGTGTGTGTGTGTGTGTGTGTGTGTGTGTGAGAGAGAGAGAGAGAGAGAGAGAGAGAGAGAGAGAGAGAGAGAGAGAGAGAGAGAGGAGAGAGAACTCCCATTTAGGGTTGAACACTAGAGTCTGGAGTTTCTTATTCTCTGCATGTTGACCAGGTGTGGTCTCTGTATTAATTACCATCTACTGCAAGAAGCAGCTTCTCTGATGAAGGCTGAGCAGTATACTGATCTATGGCCATGGCAATAAATCATTAGGAGTCAATTTATTGCTAAGTCCACTTAGCAGAATAACAGTAGTGTGTTCTCCCCTGGTGCCACGACTCACCTAGCCACAGACTGTGGCCTCATTAACAGTCTACAGTATGGGTTCCACTTCATGGGCAGGACTTAATCAGTAAGACACTCTTACTATGTTTGAAGTTAGAGTTCAAGTGAGCCAACTTGTAATTGACCAATGGATCAACTGAAACCGGCCAGTTACTGATCCTTAGTTTAAAGCAGTGAGTTTTAAATATATTTTTGATGAGAAATTTGATATAGCTTTAGGACACTGTTGGAAACTAAGCAAGTGTTGAAATTTGAGAGGGCTGCTTGTCCTCTTTAGGCAAGCAAATTCCAATGAGGAAGGACGGAGGCGTGCATTAAGTCACCCCACCTCACCAACATGTCACTCACTTTTCTGCAGGAAGGACAAAGTATATGGAAACAGGTCAAGGGTTTTCAGGTACCAGGAAGCCAGGGCATAGAGTTTCTGTGACAGCAGTAAGCATGTGTGGTCCCTGGATGTCTCTACCATGAGCATTTAATATTCTGTATGTTGATAATGTTCTCCCAAGGAAGGAGTGGCTTACATTGGAAACTGATGAGCTGGTTGAGTGGCAAAAGACTCTGCCACCACCTGGAGCTTCCTGAAGCTCCAAGTCATGACCAACCATGCCCTACACTGCTGCACCCAGAGCACATGTTCACCTCGGAATCTGTGTTTCCATTTCCCTCTTCAATAAGTGCTGATTGTGAAATGAGATCATGGGAGATATCAGAGGGTCTTTAAAACAGATTGAAGAAAGGTCACTGTTGCTGAGCGCAGGATATTGAGAGTATGGATGTGATTCGGAGTTAGTTTATTGGGGTTGAAAGGTAGAAGGATCCCGGCCTGACAAAAATAATCCATTCCAGATAACACAGTGGCGGTTGCCTTTAGTACCCTCACTCACTATAACAATGTTCACAAGGAATTCATTTTATGCGATGAAAACATTATCATATCAGTTTTTTCCGTTTTTTTCCCCATTTCCTCATTGGTAATATTACATCATTCCTAAAGAGATTAGTTTTTAATATTTTTGGAGCCAAATTTCAATTCTGACATTATTGTTTTATTGCAGTAAAGTGCATTATTCTAGTACAAATGAATTTCTATGGGCATGTAGTTAGTATGTATGTCCAAATGTTACAATTTTACCTCTCTTGTGATAGAATGTGAAATCTAAGGAGTCTGAGAGATGCCAAATTGTCCTGATGAGAGGACAATGATAAATCTTATATGATAGGACCCAAACTGTCTTTACTGATTTAGTTACTAAATATAGTGAAGTTCACTAATTGGATTCAAGAATTTAAACACTTATATGGTTAAACATGGGTGGAACAGAAGTTAAGTTTTAATTACTTAGGAAGCAAATTACTAGCAAATCATTCATGTAAATAATAGAAATGAAATGGTGTTTAAGCCCTGAGAGCTTGAATAAAGAGCTTTTGCAAAAGTAATAATTAAAGTGATAAAAATCTTCAAGGAAGAGTGTCTTGTCTCCAGCTTGGTTCTCTAAACTGTTCACATCTGCAGAAGCTGGCTTTTTGGTTTTATTGTTGCCTCTTAACAACAGACCTGAAATAAACTCCTCAGTATACAACATTTATTAAAAATTATGAGAGTGGAGAAATTGGCCACCAGTCTGCTGGAACATATTGACAATTCCCTTAAACACAATATTTTTCATTGATTTTAATTTATATTCATCATAAATTCTCTTCCAGTTTTGAATTTTTTCATCTACTGTAACAGAGATTCTAAAGCAAGCCTGTTCCTTAGAACTTACTTTAGTGAAAGATAAACCAAATTATTTGGCATTATTTATTATTATTATTATTTATTATCATTATTGTTGTTATTATCATCATTCTTATTTCTTTGCTCTTTTTTGTTGTTATAAGAAATACCAGAAGATAGGTACTATTGCTGGTTGTTTTCTCTCTTTTGGGGGCCTGCCACCCACCTCCCAAATAAATCAATGTCCGGCCTTAGCTTGGCTTAGTTTCTTGCCAGCTTTCCTTTACTTAAAGTATTTTGTCTACCTTTCTGCCTCTGGTTTTTCCCATTCTTTTACTTCTGTAAGAGTACACTTACTCTGTGGCTGGCTGTGTGGCTGTGTGGCTGTGTGGCTGGGAGGCTGTGTGGCTGGGAGGCTGTGTGGCTGTGTGGCTGTGTGGCTGGGAGGCTGGGTGGCTGTGTGGCTGTGAGGCTGGGTGGCTGGGTGCCTGGCCCTCGAGTCTTCCTCCCTCTCTGGCTGCTCCTTCTTTTCACTTCTCCATCTCTTTCCTTCTCCCTCCTCCCAGATTTCTCCTTCTATTTATCCTCTCTGCCTTCCAGCCCCACCTATCCTTTCTCCTGCCTTGCTATTTTCTGTTCAGCTCTTATTAGACCATCAGGTGTTTTAGACAGGCACAGTAACACAGCTTCACAGAGTTAAACAAATGCAACATAAACAAAAGTAACACACCTTAAAATAATATTCCCCAACAAGATACTTCATACAGAGAAGCAGTTTACTTCTATTACATCTGTAGGCTGCAAGTCCAAGACTTAGGCAGTCCTATCTGGTTGTGGTCACTCTGATGAGGACCTTCTGGTTATATCACAACATGGCGAATGGCATCGTGGCTACAGAGTGAACAAGAGGAAGAGACATAGCATGAAAAAAACAACAGGGACTGACAAGAGACCAAGCTCCCCTTTCAATACCAACCTGTGTCAGCATTCCGCCTCTCTGACAAAATGCCTGAGATAACCAGCTTAGAGGGGGAGGTTGGTTTTGGCTCAGGGAAAAAAGAGAGAGGGAGAGGAAGAAGAAGAGGAAAGAAAGAAAAAAAGGAAAGGGAGTAGAGAAAGAAGGGGATTGTGTCCACTGTACCTTTGAAGGACACACCCCACTAATCTACTTCCTTTAATAAGTCCTACCTCTTGGAGTTTTCAACACTGCCCAGCAATGCCATCACCAACAACCAAGTCCTCCGAGGAACCCTTCAATCCATTCTCACAGGAATGAGTCCAATTCCACACGACTTGCTTAATCCCTCAGAGGGTGATGTTCGCAACCTGGTTGCTATCCACGAGGCTCTGCACAGCTTCCACTGGCTCATCTCTGCCACAGTGGAGATCAAGCCTCCAGCACACAAACCATCGAGGGACACATGCACATCATATTTCAACCATGATACTGGTATTTCAAACTTCCTGTAGCAAGCTCATGGAAGAATGCTTGGAGGACCCTTGAGATCCAAGGGAGAAAGGTGGCCCAAGAGTCTCGCCACTTCCTGGTGTCACTTTCCCTGTCTGTCTCTCCTCTCTACAAGTTTCTGTTGACAGGACAACATTTTTCAGTAGCTTGGAGTGACAGACTCACAGTTGACGAAGTCTAGGGTCCAAGTGGAGTTTTCTTGTCCTGAGAGCCCACTCCCAAATAACCATTCAGAGTCTTATTATTAATTATAAATGATTGGCTGATAGCTCAGGCTTATTACTAACTATCTCTTACAACTTAAATTAACCCATTTCTATTATTTTATGTGCTGCCATGAGGCTCGTGGCATTTACCTCTTCACCATGTCTTGCTTTCTCTCCACCTGGCTGGCAACTCTTCTGACTCCGCTCTTCCTCTTCCCATCAACCTTAGTTCGGTTGTCTCACCTATACTTCCTGCCTGGCTGCTGGTCAGTCAGCTTTTTATTAAACCATTTGAGTGACAAACCTTTACAGTATACAAAAGGATTATTCCACAGCATTTCCCCCCTTTTGTCTAATTGAGAAGGAAGGTTTTAATTTTAACATAGTCATTATATACAAAAAAATTATATACAACAAAAACAGTTATTAAGAAAAATTACAGTTACAATACCCAGTTGATTTATATTTGGCAAATTTAGAGAAAATACTCAATTATCTATCATATCTTGGTGAGTCTAAAATTTTGTACTTAATTCGCTTTCTAGCCTAACTAAGGAAAACTTCAAGTCTAATTATTTAGTCTTTAATTCCAACAAAGACCACAGAAGGATGTAATACGACCTAACAACAGGGACATCTGGCTGCTTGGACAGTCATCCAAAGTTCTTCTGAAACATTGGGGCATCCAACTTTGGCCTACAGGTCTAGTATATCTGATAGACTTTTCTGTGAAGCAGGGAATTTTGAAGGACTTACCTGGACAAAGTTTGGCAGTTGCCTTTTTTGAGTCCTGCTAGTTCAGTTTGGACAGAATATTGCTAGCAACTGAGGCAAGGAAAGTTTCTTTGCCCAGTGGCTAGCTTTTGCCACAAAGAAAGCAAACTTCATATGGAGTTTCTTTGATGCCCATCGTCTTCTCTGAAGTAAATTGGTGCTGTCAGACGCAGACATGTCTCACTGTCATGAAAAGCCTTAGGTTATTAAATGTTTTAAATGCCATATTCTGTAAGTCTTTGAAGTGTTTGATGACCATCTGTCTATCTAAATATATCTGTGTATATCCTTGAAAACATACCTAACATGACTATAAGTTTGACTATTATTGATTACTATTAACCAGTATTTTTAATTTTACATTATATTTTAAATGAGCTTCATATCACAATACCCCAAACAAGAGTAGAAATATACATACAGTATAATAGAAATAACTTTAAATTTGTATCAATAAACTAAAATACATACCAATGTAAAATATTTTGAGATTAATAGTTATTTTTTTGATTAAAGTAGATTCAGTAATCTATCCTTTTATCTCATCATTTCTATATTATATCCCCCTTCTTTCTTTCAGAAAGAGATCTTTGAATTTAAATCCTTTGTTTGTTTGTTTGTTTTTTCATGGCCACTATCAATAACAACTTGTAACCAACCCCCCTTAAGTGATAATAGACACCCACAGCCCATTTTTGGGGAATGTGGGCATCATTCTCTAGACTATTTCCTGTTGTTTGTGGGTGCCGATATCTTTGAGGGAACCCTGAGAAAATCAGGATAATTGTTAAGTCTTGACTAGAGTAGTTTGTGAGGTTGGACCATCTCAGCTGGCAGCCTTAAAGTTGCTTTGAATGCAGAATTCTGAGGAGACTGTAGCAGAGGCATTTTGAGATGCTGGATCATCTGAGCCATCCATTTTCATTGGTGTCTAGTCATATTGTTCTGAAAATATATAAACTTTTAAAGGTAACATACATTTCTGTATTAATACAAGTATAGGCTGTGCATTGTACACAAGTCAGCTGAAGATGAATTTTTGTTTCATGTTTGAGCAAGTAAAATATATATCATATGTCTTATAGTTCTTCTAGGTTTATTTCCTTATGTCTGTAGTTATGATTTCAGGGGCTCTTCCCCAATCAAACCTGGTCCATATTAATTTGAAATGAATCCACAGCTTCTCATTTCTGTGGAAATAAAAGCATAACCTCTCCCCTAAAGTAATGCATCTTTTGACTTCCATTTTGAAGTCAGGGCACTTTTTAACATATATAGGTTGGTTTAATCCAGCAGCTTCTATAATCCAATGTGTTCTTATCAGCTGTCATTCCTTCCTCAGCAATCAGAAAATTCAGACAACACAATAACATACAGGGGCCAGACTCTCTTTGTATTTCCCATCTTTACATAGCTTATTATATATTTTTATCACTCTATTCCTTTTTAAGGACTTTATTATTTTTAAATTATTTTTTAATCTATGACTCTGTCTCTACCCTTGTTTTTTCTCTCCCAAGCCTACGTATATTTTTTAATACACTGTAACCAGTTTAGAGTTTTTTGTTTTTTGTTTTTTTTTCAATCTGGATCTGTCTTTACTGAGCATCTGTATTGTTTTTTGAACACATAAGATGAATCTTAAACTGCTATGTCAGCTGCTGGCACTGGTCAGCTTAGTGAATGATAGCTGGCTCCTCCCTCTTTGGTTCCCAGAGAGCCTACCTTCATGGCAGAGGTACCGATGGGAGCCAAGTTTACTGCCTCAACTCTGGGGAGTTTTGGGGTCCACGCTGCCACTGAGTAGCGTGCCACCCGCTGCTCACAAACCCCATTTAAGGCTCCAGTAGCAGAGCCTCCTAAAGAAGCCCTGCCTGAGCCGGGCGTTGGTGGCGCACGCCTTTAATCCCAGCACTCGGGAGGCAGAGGCAGGCGGATCTCTGTGAGTTCGAGGCCAGCCTGGGCTACCAAGTGAGTTCCAGGAAAGGCACAAAGCTACACAGAGAAACCCTGTCTCAAAAAACCAAAAAAAAAAAAAAAAAAAAGAAGCCCTGCCTGGGTTTGCGCTAGCACGAGCCAGAAAGCTGTCTCTTAAAGGAGCTTTGCCTCTGCTTGCCGCCAGCAAACAGAGCCTCCTGAGAAAAGGCAGTTACCAAGGAGCCACATTTGACTCCATTTTTGTGTGTTTAGAATCCTTTTGTAAGCTGTCAGGTCTTGTGTGCAAATTCCGGCCCCACCTTGGAATGCCATTTATAGGCAGAGTTTCTCTATGTCTCAGCAGTTGCCCCCAGATAACCACACGGATACTTACTAATTATATTTATTTTTTATTTAGACAAAAAGGGGGAAAGGCTGTGGAATAATCCTTCTGTACACTGTGAAAATGTGTTGCTCTCATTGTTAATAAAAAGCTGATTGGTCGATAGCTGGGCAGGAATTTTGGTGCAGAGAGAATGCTGGGAGGAAGAAGGGTGGAGTCAGAGGGGTGGCCAGTGGAGAGGAAACAGGAGGAGCAAGATGAAAGAGAGGTAATGCCACATGGCAGAATGTAGATTAGTAGAAATGGGTTGATTTAAGTTGTAAGAGCTAGTTAGTAATAAGCCCGAGTTATTGGCTGAGCATTTATAATTAATATTTGGCCTCCATGTTGGTTATTTGGGAACTGGTGGGTGGGAAAGAAAAGTCCATCTACACTAGGGAAAAGCAGTTTTTTTTGAGCTCCCAGGAAGAGCTATGTTTGGCTCTGACTGGGTCTCTCCCTCTCCCTCATGTCCCATAAAGATGGGGCAATAAGATTGACATAACCACATAACCACACAACATAAGCACAGAGAATAGAAGAAGGGTAGGGAAGTATGAGGCTGACATGAGCCACATTTGCCCACTGTGTCTGCCAGAATGGGTTTATTATCTTAATTCCTTTGCAGGAGGGAAAATAGATTAGTTTTCAATTGCATTGAAATTATGATTAAAAATGAAGAGGATATCTCTTCTGTATCTACAGATGAGACCATCACATCTATATGCATAAATATAAAAAAAAAAACCTGTTTTTGTTCACATTGATTCTGATCACATTGGGAAACAGTACCTTATTTTTTTCAGGCCCTGGAGGAATACTTAAATATCTGTAACAACCAAATTGATGACATTGTCACTCTGGTCCGTGGCAAACTGTCTAAGCAGAACCGTGTCACCCTGGGCGCCCTGGTGGTGCTGGATGTCCATGCTAGAGATGTCCTCGCGAACCTCGTCAAAAAGAAAATCAGTGACGATACGGACTTTGAATGGTTGAGTCAGCTTAGGTATTACTGGCAAGTAAGTGGTCTCATACAGCAATTTCAACTCATAACTTTTAAATTCATGCTTGCTTGATCAGAAGGGTAATCGGGTCAGTAATACAGGACGTTTTGCTAATGACTTTCTCTATATGTTTTTCCAGGTTGAAAATTAAGGTGTAGCCAGTAACTACACCTATCACCATCAATAGCTACATTTGCGTGCCTTTATTTATATTCAAATGTATTATTATACACGTATTATTAACATACATGTTCGTGTAAAGGCAACAAAATGAGCAGAAGTTGGGTACTTTTCAATGCATTATTATGCTTGTTATTTACAAAATGTTGGGGTTGGTCAGCTTAAAATTGTGTATTTAGATGCCTGATGTATCTAAGTGAGGTGCAGGCCAGTCTTCTGGTCTGGTTTAGTCATTAAAGAAACCGAAACCATGAATTATAAAGAAGGAATTTTTCAGGCTGTCCGGGTGGGTGACGATGCTTGTCATGACTGGGGTGGAAGGAGGGGCAGGGGTAGTTACGGTGGCCTGATGAGTGTGGGAGATGGGGTTCAGCAGTTCACAGGGGTCCACGTAAGTCTTAGGAGGTATGGGCAGGAGGGCACAGTTAGGAACCAGCACTGTCTAAGCCATTTCAGGGTCACAGTATCTGGTGGTAGGATCATGGGTGATGGAATCCCTGTTTCAGAAGCAGATGCTCCCTTATCAGAATGTAGACAGGGTACTTATCTCTGTAACTGGGCTCCTCAGCTATAAAATAATGATAGTGGCCATAACTCCATATTGAAGAATAATAAGATAATACATGAAAGAAAGGGGACATGTTTTAAAATATTCTATAAGAAAACATGGAAACCACTGACTTCTGTTATTCATGCAAAAAACTAGTTGTTGAATTCTTCTAGCGAGTGAACTAGTGCCTGAAAGGTAATTCTAAAAAAGTCTGCATTGTGGTTGTTCTTATTAAAAGAGCTTGTGAATTCATATTGTTTGAAATGTTGCTTTCTGACCAACTCCTTTTGATCCAATTGATCCTAGGAAAATCACTTAGAAACAAAGATGATCAATGCCGGTTTGCGATATGGCTATGAATATCTGGGCAACTCCCCTAGACTAGTCATAACCCCACTTACAGACCGCTGCTACAGGTAAGCCCCACCATCCAAAGAAGAGTGGGAAATAGCTTCCCTACCTACCCCCTAGCCCAGTGACTGAGTGAAAGGTACCTAATTACTTTCACCTTGCATTCTATAAATCTACCCTGTGTTGTTTCTTTGTACCTCTTAAGCCTCCTCTCAATTTCATTTTCTCAGTTCTGCTGGTTACTTTTTTCATTTCTGGGAAACAGGGTGTTCTTAGGCATGGCCGTGGTTAGAACTTCCTATTCCCCCTTTACTCTTTTCTGCCTCAAACTCTCTGGCTTTTTTTTGGACCATTTGAAGTCTATTATTTTTTCCTTCCCCTGAATACTGAATTTTGTAGAGTTCCGTTTCTATGTTCCATGGTATCAGACTGTTCATTTCCAGCCTTTAACGACTTATGCCCTAAAGAACTGTGTCTGGACCTTTCTCCTGCAATTGTTCACAATGCACACATCTGCTTGGTGCCCCCTTTGATAGATCATAGGTACTTAAGAAATATCTACATTTTATTCCAGGTGCAGACTAACCATCTTATGTATTAAATTAGACCAACAGATTGTATATCTAAGAAGATGACAATAAACATCCATTATATTTTTATTCTATTCATTCTCTTCCCCCTTCTTTTCTGAGACCCATCCTCACACCATTTCATACCTACCCAACTTTGTGAACTCTTAATTATTTTTTTTTAATCTATTGAGCCCAATTCATGCAGCCCACGTGCTCCTGGGTATGTTGACATCCCCTGAAACATGTTTAACTTACCAGGGGAAATATCCTTAAAACAAAACAAAGCCAAGTAACAAAAACCAGATCTCCCTCCCTCTCTCAACAGCCACCAGTTACCTATAGCTCCTCATCTAGAGGTGGGACGTCATGCCACCTCCTCTCCCCGTGCTGAGATTTTATCTGCCTTGAGTTTCCTACACAGGTCTTGTGCATGCTATCATTATCATGGTTAATTCATATGTGCAACTTCCCAGTGGCATCCCCTGTCACACATTGTTTCTTCCTCTGTCTCACTGTTCATTACAATGGGTTGAGGTGTGCTTGCTACATTTTATGTTCTTTATTGGACCCTTTCGTGGGTAAGGACCATATGCTATTTTTTCCCTTGTCTCCAACACTGCCACATTTTCTGGCTTACAGGAGGCATTAAAATAAAAGATACTGGACTGCAGTTTTTTTTTTTTTTTTTTTTTTTTGGTTTTTTGAGACAGGGTTTCTCTGCGTAGCTTTGCGCCTTTCCTGGAGCTCACTTGGTAGCCCAGGCTGGCCTCGAACTCACAGAGATCCGCCTGGCTCTGCCTCCCGAGTGCTGGGATTAAAGGCGTGCACCACCACCGCCCGGCTTGGACTGCAGTTTTAAAGTAGACTCTTAGAGAATACTCAGAATTGTGAATACTTTTGGAGGAACATTATGACTTCTCATATATTTGATTATGAATTATGATGGCTTTTGGGTAGAAGACAGTGTTAATATCAGGGTCTTCATATAACTCCATGAGGACTGTGTAGTTTATAGAACATGAAATAAAGTAGGGAGAGTTGTCCAGGATTAAGTTCAAGAAAAGTGCAGAAATACCGCCATTTGTTTTGGGCTAGTGGCCTGGTGCCCGGGCAGGCACACTCACTGGAAGAAGCTACATTACTGGCATGAAGGGTGTTGCTTATGATGGAATGCCATATCCACCTGAAGCATTTATAGAGGTTACAGTATAGGATTCCCTTTGGAGTCAACATAACCACACCCCACCCTGTGTCTGTGAGGGAAGTCATAAGTTTCATCTACTCATTCAAGATACAAAGTATATACTCTGGTAGCATAGAGCAAAGATGGCGTATATACGCCTTTCCCTTTTTTTTTATATCAAAATGAATATGACTAGAAAACAATGTAATATACCATTTCATTATCTAGTAATGATCACCTTGGAAGAACATAGGGTAAATAAAAACACGCTATTGTTTTCAGCTTCAGAAAAATGAAAAAGACAGATTGTGTGGCCCAAATATTTTGCCATCAGATGGGGAAGCTAGATTGGAAAGCAGTTGCAGTAGTGTGCTGAGTGAGAGTCTAGAGAGAAACATCAGGTGCGGTCGGTGTGTCACCCCAAGGGGGACAGAGGTCGTGGGCGAATCCCTTGAGGAGTGCTAAGGAGGGTCTGGATGGACACCTTATGTTACAAACTAAGTGGATTGATAGCATGGAAAGGGAGGGGCTCTCTGCAGTGCCTCACCAGCAAGTTTAATTCACTTACATTTAATATGATTAGCAAACCATTTGGACTCATTAAAATAATCGCACTGTATGTTTTATGTCCCCTGAGCCTTAATTTTGATTTTAATTCCCTTATTTTAATAACATTCACTAAAATTAAATATTATTTTAATCATTCTCTTTATCTCTATTAGTTTTTTAAAGATTTTTCTTTTCACTGTTGATATAATGTTATTAGAAGTTATTTAATTTTTCATGGTTACTAAGGATGTTTTTTCTGTTCATGTCTTTCTTCCGTTCTGGAATGTTCTTGACCATTGGCATTGAAATTGCGCCTCTTTGCCACTTTCTTGATTCTTTATTTTGTGACCTTTAACTTTCTTATTTTTGATCTTCTGACTCTTTGGGTAATTCCCTATTATTTACCTCTTAACACATAATTTTCTTTCCTTATGTTTATTCTAACATTTAACCTATTACTGAGTTTTCAAAAGTTTATTGGGTATATTTTTGTTGTAGAATTTCAAGTTGTCTCTTTTAAATTGGCCTGGCTGCCTAGGAGAGAGAGAGGGAGAGAGAGAGAGGGAGGGAGAGAGGGAGAGAGGGAGAGAGAGAGAGAGAGAGAGGGAAGGGAAGAGGGGGCAGGGGGAGGGGGAGAGAGGGGAAGAGAGAGAGGGAGGGGACAGGGAGGACAGAGGGAGGACAGAGGGAGGACAGAGGAAGGAGGACAGAGGACAGAAGAAGAGAGAGAAAGAAAGGGGAGAAAGAGAGATTGCTTGTGACCACTAGGAGCAAAGAGGACAGGACAGGCTGCTCTCTGTGTAAGGAAACTCTCAGGTCCCTCTTCATCTACTGATGTTGCTTTGTGTCTTACTCAACAACAACCCCCACTTTCCAGTTTTCACTATGAGCATGGTTAGGTCAGGGTTGCTTCCCATGCTGCCTTTGATGACATCAGTTGCAGACATACCTCTGAAGAAGGCTTTAGGGTTTTCTTAGGTTCAGGAAATAATTTTTTTCTTAGTTTTGCCTCATATGCAATGAGAAATGGAAAGCTGACCCACCCTCTCCGTGAGGAGCCCTGTAGGCTTGTTAGCAGACCTCCACGAAGCTTGTAAGCTCCCTTGTCCTCTCTCTGCTTGACCTAGTCACTTCAGTGGGTGCTGGAGAGATTGTGGTTCCTATAAGGGATAAAGCAGCATTTCAAGCTTCCATAACAGGTGCAAAGAGGCGACTCCATCCCACTTCCTCTTCTTCCCCAAGCCTGATGATTTCATATCTGTGCTGCCAAAAGTGCATTTGTGTTTATTTGTATCTGCCCAAATAATATGTATCTTTGCAGATTTGCTCATAATCATGTCTCCATCATTGAATTCCCTCATTGGTGACATCTTTTATTCTTTAAGTGATGGCTGTGGATTTAAAAATTATTTTCTTCATGTGACTTTTCCATACTTTTCTAATAAGGTTGGGTTTCATAGAGTCAGCTGGATTCTCCACATTGACCAGAAACCAGGATTGAATTCCAGAAGTACATTTGTTCTAATGTATATTGTCATGTATTTATGTATATAAGTATATGTATATATATGTATATATGTATATCTATACACACATGTGCATTCTGTCTGCTTGCCCATCCATCCATTCATCCATCACCTACCTACCCACCCACCAATCTATCATATATATGTATACACACACACACATACACACACACACACACACACACACACACACACCTATCATCTATTTACTTTTTGAAGTAAAAGTAATAACAAGCTAATGTACTGTCAGAGATTTTCTGAGGTTAGCAGGAAGGAATTATTAAGAGAAGCTGGCAGTTAGAAGAATTCCATTTAAGTCTTGGTTTTTTCCACGTGTTCACGATCCTGTCCATCTCTCTTACTCCAGGACCTTATTTGGAGCCCTTCACTTGCACCTTGGAGGGGCACCCGAAGGTCCGGCTGGCACTGGGAAGACAGAAACAACCAAGGATTTAGCAAAAGCTGTAGCCAAACAATGTGTCGTCTTCAACTGCTCCGACGGGCTGGATTACTTGGCTTTAGGAAAATTCTTTAAGGTTAGAGCCGACTCCTCATATCTTTGCAGTAAGGGTAGCTGATCAGCGATGAGAAGGGTTAAAAAGAGACGCAAGTGCAAGCAAATGCTTAACTGTGCCTTGTAAAGGTAAAAATTATAACACAGTCTCACCAGGTCCCAAGGACATGCGCTCGGCCCCCCTCCAGTCCCTGATGTGCCGGTCACTGCCTGACTGTTCCTCATTGGGTCTTTGACTTGCAAATGCTAGCTGGCTATTGGGGTACCCTGACCACAAAGCAGCCTCTCTGGCGACAGAAGCCATGTTTGCAGAGAAGGTTATTACATACAACTCATTCTTTAAAAAAGCAAATAAACTTTAAGTGGGATCTTTAAATATATTGAGAACCACTCACTGTGTAGGCTGTGGTGTAGAATTCCAAACATTTCTTTAATCTTTGTGTTGTATTATCAATAGTTTCAGGATTCACTAATGGATTTTTATGGGTGCATCTTAGATTTTTTTCCCCCCAGTGGGAAAAAATGTAAAATCTAAAAAAAATCTTGTTTTATTTTTTAATAATGTGCATTTGTGGTCATGATTGTGCCTGTGTGTGTTTGTCAGTGTGCATGCACATGTGTGCTATGTGTGAGGAGGTTGGGAGGTTGATACTGATATCCTTCTCAATTGCACTCCACTTTGTTTTGAGGCAGGGTTTCTCACTGGCTTAGAGCTTGTCAAATAGGCTAGTCTGGCTAGCCAGTGATTCCCAGAGATCTACCTGGCTCTGCCTCCCCTGCACTGTGGTCACAAGCAATGTATCACTATGCCAAGCCTGTGTGTGTGTGTGTGTGCCTGTGTGTGTGTGTGTGTGTGCTGGACATTGAATTCACATTGCCGTGATTGTGTGTCAAGCATTTTACCAACCGAGGCATCTTCCCCGACCCCAAACACTCAGTCCCTGGCTGATTCCCATGCCTCCCTGACTACAAGCTTTATTTATCTAAAGATGTCCAATTCTAGAGGCCGTAAGATTGTAAAAAGGAGAATCAAGGGTGTAAAGTGCTCATTTGGAAACCACTTGAGCAACTTGTTTCTAGAGGCTGCAATCCTTAAAATGCTAGGTGGAGCCTTGAGCACAGAGTTGTGCTTTGGGGTTGTGGGCTCTTTGCATTTACTTCCTTTTATTTTTCCAGATATATTTTAACTATTCTGTATTACTTACTTTTAAATTTTTCTTCAGCAAAATTAACAGTTTCAAAAATTAAACTAACAAAAATGTATTGTTCTTACCCAATACAGTAAACTGTTTTCCTGAATGAAATGCCCTGGTCATTTTTTACAGTGTTGGCATTATATAAGACTTTACGTTTGTGATTCTAAAACAGAGTAAGATTTTTTTTAAGGAAGTCAAAACAATAAGAAATAAAGTGACAGGGAAACAGCAGAATGATAATAATTCTTCTATATTTTCATATAAGCTTGCTGCAGTGACTAAGAGCTAAGTTGCAAAGTTAGAATATCCTAGATGCAGTTTGAATAAATAGTGCATTCCAATGTGTTACAAGCAGCTCCCAGCTTCTTTATTGTAATAGTCTTCATTTTTTATTCAGATTAATATATTTCAATAGAACTAAATTTCTTTATTGATAAATGCTAGTTGATTGTGTGGATACATCTTTGATGTTAAGTTCATGCTGAACAGCGGGGGTACAAATAAAGGTCTAGTTCTTACTATTAAGAACCTCATAATCATTCAGTCATTATTTTTAAAATTACCATCACAGGGGCTGGAGAGATGGCTCAGTGTTTAAGAGTACTGGTTGTTCTTCCAGGAGTCCTGAGTTCAAATCTCAGTACCCACATGGCAGCTCACGATATGCCGGCATCGGGTGGATACCCTCTTCTGGTGTGCAGCTGGCATGCAGACGAAGTACCCATATACATTAAATAAGTTAAAAAAAAAAGATTTAAAAAAAATCACAATTTATGTACTTGCATATATGATATTAAACAGCCTGTTTTCTGTAATAACTAAACCTTGTACTCATTGGAGATCAAAGTCATGGGTAGTGTCTTCTCTGAAGAGTTACCTATCTTTGATATGCATGGAGTTTATGTTCAACCCAGCATGACCAGGAGAGTGACAGTATTAGTGTCTCCATGGCTTTATGCAAATGACTTAGCCTCGTACATAGAATAGGTTCGGTTGCCCTGCATTTAAAATATCTTGAAAGTACCAAGGGTCACTCTTGGCACATACCAGATGCACTCATGCATGCACACACAATCTACAAAATTTGTCCTCAAGAAATACTTAATTTTTATGTTATTAAATTTTAAACCTGAGTTTAAGCATAATTACTCATTCTTATTCTAGTTTTGTTCTTTATGACTAGACAGCACATATTGGTGAGGCAATCCATTCTTAGGATTGTAAATTGGGCCTTGAATGTTAGTTGGCTATTTGGATATTCTGATTACAAAGCAAATCTATCTGGCAATGGAACTCATGTTGCATAGAGGGTTATTACAAACCATTCTTTAAAAACAGCAAATAATATCAACTTATAAATAAAAAGCAAAGGCCTGTAAATTATAGGTGTACCTCTAAATGCCTAAAGATAAACCTAGAGTAAAGTCAATAAATTGGAAAGTTTTCCAGTTGATCACACTCTTTATCCACCTAGAATAATGAGTTGGTAATGAAAATATGAGCTGTCTTTAAAGATAAAGGTGAATAAGCAATTTCCTTGATAGGATATTAAATCCCTGAAAAGATCAGGTGAAAACACATCATTTCAAAGTAATATGCAATCAGATAAAGTTGAAAATTTTTATTATTCTTTCCTCCCAGGGACTGTTATCTTGCGGAGCTTGGGCTTGCTTTGATGAGTTTAACAGAATTGATTTGGAAGTACTTTCTGTGGTCGCTCAACAAATCCTTACTATCCAAAGAGGTAAAGAGCTAGTCTGTCTCTGCAGCCTGCGAAGATGGACGAGATGGGGAGAGGGGTGGGCAGGGAACGGCACGAGCTGCCTGCATCCCTGGCCTGCTCAGTCACGGAACTTGTGATTGCCCACAGGTATTAACGCAGGGACCGAACTGCTGGTGTTTGAAGGAACCGAGCTAAAGCTTGACCCCACGTGCGCTGTCTTTATAACGATGAACCCTGGGTACGCCGGGCGCTCAGAGCTGCCAGATAATCTGAAGGTATGAAGGGTGTAATTAGGACATCTGTTTCTTTCTCACAATTTGAGAATGCAAAAGAAGAGAAGATGTGATTCTAGAATTGTCTTTTTAAAAACTCTGCTTTTAGGCACACCATTTTGAGAAATTATTCTGAAAGGTATTGTTTAAAGCTTCAAATATTTTTACAAAATAGATATGGAGAAGAGGTACAACATCAAAATTGTATAGTTTTAAAATAGTAATGATTATAGCAAATGAAAAAAGACAGAAACATACCTGATAACTCTTAATATGTCTTTCCAGTTTGATATGCATTTTTAAAGTGTTTAAATCCAACAATTGTGTGTCGATGGTGGGTTTCTTTTTAAGTTAATTTAAATTCATGATGACCATTTTCCCATCTTTATGAACACGATTCAGACTATAACTAAGTTTTCTGAGCTGTCACACTGTGGCCATGTGGGACCCTTTCAGTTCTTGCCTTATAAACGGGGCCACTACGGGATGCTCTTGCTTAAGGCTTCTCTCTATGAGAAGACATCCCTCAGCTTCTCATAGTCACCTTCAACAGTGTGAAACAGTCGATCTCCATATCGATTCTCAGTTCCTATAAATATATAGCACTTGGTATTTTGTTTGTTTTGTCTTTATTTATAAGGGACAAAACATGGTCCTAGTTGCGTAGAACAAAACTTTTACTTTAAAAAAGTAACTTTTCAGCCGGGCGTTGGTGGCGCACGCCTTTAATCCCAGCACTCGGGAGGCAGAGCCAGGTGGATCTCTATGAGTTCGAGGCCAGCCTGGGCTACCAAGTGAGCTCCAGGAAAGGCACAAAGCTACACAGAGAAACCCTGTCTCGAAAAACCAAAAAAAAAAAAAAAGTAACTTTTCAATTATTAGTAAAATATCTTGTTTCCTCCACATTTGTTCTTCTTCTTCTTATATACGTCCAGGTGAGTTGTGTGTTTATGGATTGTGCATAAGGAACAATGTATGTTGGAGAGTAGTTCATTAATAATTGTAGACCCAAACCAAGTCTTCAGACTAAATCCTGTGTGCCTCCACTGGTCACATGTGTGCAACAACAGCTCCCACATAATTCCAGTTGCCACCAAATGTTTTTGTATTTCTACTTTGCACCCTTGGTGTGCTAGATCGGACGATTTAGCACTGTGCCTTAGTGAAGGGAGGAATGATTTAAGGAGAAGTGAGAGATTGTGCAGTGGGCAAAGGCTCCTGCCTCCAAGCCCGAGAACCTGAGACCGAGACCTGCATGGACGACAGAAAACTGACTCCCTCCAGCTGAACTCTGACCTCCACACGCAGGCTATAGCATGCATACCCTCCCAATACGTAAATATAATAAATTTTAAAGGAAGGAAGTGGCAAACCCTTTATCTAAGAAGCTCTTTGAGGCTTCTCTTTGGACTTTGTTCTGGAAAGCTCTCTCCAGCTGTTATTACCCTTTTATTCAGTCGGATCAACCTGATGCATAGTCCTGAACGTAGGAAGGCAAGATTCTGTGAGTAGCTGGTCCTAAAACACTGGCAGACGTGATTGGTTGGACGTGCTGATGTAGACTGTCCCGTGGTGTGTGTGTTGAAGTAATAGGCAGATGCTTGCCCTGTGGTTCCTGGGTGTTGCGGTTTCTCTCTGCACTAAGCTAAAAAGCCCCTGCCAGCTCCCTGGTGTGGGTGGTGACTGCTACTCTTCCTCCATCTGCGCTGTCTTTGTGGTTGGAGTTGCTATAGAAACCTGTTTGCAAATATATATGGAAATTCCTAGCTGGGTGTGGTGTCCTGAGCCTGTAATCCAGCTTTTGGGAGGCAGTGGAAGGGAGGGGATCAGGAATTCAAGGTCAGCTTGGCTACTACCTGAGACCTTGTCTGGAAAGACACAGAAGGAATTCCTAACAAGACTGAAATGAGCTTTGAATTCTTAAAAGGAAAAAAAAAAAGAAAAAGAAAATGAAAGAAAGGGAGGGAGGGAGGGAAGGAGAGAGGGAGGGAGGGAGGGAGGGAGGGAGGGAGGGAATGCTGGGTCCCAGAAAGCGTCTTTGCAAGTCCTCACTATGATCCTCGAACCCTCTTCTGTGGCTGACCTTGCAGTTTCTTTGGACTTGGTGCTGCCTCACTGGCGCATCTTCTTCCTGGCCGTCTTCACGCCTTTGTCGGGTGTGCTGTTGCGACAGCTCCTTTGGCACTAATGCCTTCTGACCGGGACACTGCTGTTGGGACACTACTGCTGTCTTCTATCAAAAGAAATCCAACCCTGTAATTCCAGATTTAAAAGCCCCTGGCGGGGCGGTGAGGGCAGCTGCAGAGGTGGCTTAGGGCTTAGGAGCAGAGGACCCAGAGTGTGTTTCCTAGCACTCTCCCTGATTAGCTAATACCTACAGCTCCAGGAGGTCCACTGCTTTCTCCTGGACTCAGCAGGCACATGCACTCACTAACGGGTTTTCTGCACTGTCTCCCCTCCTCATAATAGGTTTCTCTGCTGACACAGTAAGCCAGA